>NC_138534.1:40864796-41387296 GCF_964234715.1 Podarcis melisellensis | reverse complement strand
TCAGCAGATTTGCAGCTGAGCGGGAATGTGATCCTGATCTCCATAGTTTAAACCTGGCACTGCTGCCCAATCTCCCTCAAACTGCTGCCTTCTGGAAGTTTTGGCTACAGCTCTCATCATCTCTGACCATTGGGCATGATGGCTGGGGCTTATGCATCCAGTTGGGCTGGCTGCTCTATACCACACTGGCTCTGGCTTGGGCTGGATCCCTTGCATGGGTGTATTTCTTGGTCCTTTGTCCAAGTTGCATGTGTTTCTTGTGCCTTGTTCTTATTCCTTCCCCCTTTCTCTCCTTTCTCTCCAGCCACCCAAAGTAAACCAGCAGCCCTCCTTCTGCTCTGGCACTGGCTGGCTGAGGCTTAAGACGGGCACAAACACAATTTTTCTGTGCTTGTATCTTAGCCCAAAGGGCAGCTGCTACCAACTGTCCACCTTTCTAGTTCCAAGAGGGGACAACTCTGGGTCCAGATCCAACAGATTGAGATCACGTGCACCTCTAAAAAGAAAGGAAGGGCCAAATTATCCTGTGTGCCCACCTTTCTCCAGTCGCCAGACCCGGCAAGTTCTCATGTGGCATCTCGCCACCTGCCAGCCCCCAGGGGCTGCTTCCAGAGAACTGGCTTGGCAAGGGCTCTTGCTGCCCAGGCCCACAGCTGAGCATCAGGAGCTGCTCCTGAGCCATCTGGCAAGACCATCTCAGTCCCACCACTATTCCTGGGGAGATGGCCTAGAGGCCTCAACTCTGGTGCCTCTCCATTGACAGAGGTTCTGCCGGCCACACAGGATGGTGTGCGCAACTCTGAGGCTATAACAATGGACCACATACAGCAGTGGAACAGCAACAATGTACTCCATGATGTTTGAGACACTGCCAGTTTTGTGCAGGTCAAAAGAAGAAGAAGAAGAAGAAGAAGAAGAAGAAGAGGAGTTTGGATTTGATATCCCGCCTTTCACTCCCTTTAAGGAGTCTCAAAGCAGCTCACATTCTCCTTTCCCTTCCTCCCCCACAACAAACCCTCTGTGAGGTGAGTGGGGCTGAGAGACTTCAGAGAAGGGTGACTGGCCCAAGGTCACCCAGCAGCTGCATGTGGAGGAGCCGAGACGCGAACCCGGTTCCCCAGATTACGAGACTACCGCTCTTAACCACTACACCACACTGGCTCTCTAACTGCTAATGGAAGGGTTAGAAATAAAATTAGAATGATGTACGTGCCAAGAAGCAAAAGAAAAAAGAAAAGCAAAACTGAACAACTGAGCAGCAGTACTTCTGTGCTGCGGTGTGAGGTAATAGCAGAAAGCCTCTCCGGTTAAGACAGGGTGGGGGGGGTAGTGTTATGAGTTTGTGGGTGCCAGGCTCCCCAAAAATCCTGTGTCCAGGAGGTGTTAGAATTTCAGCAAGGCTTGGAGAGTTAAACTGGTGCCTGGGTCCTAATCCCTGGACACAGTTTATTATGTTCAGGAAATTGCCTGAGGTGATGGGCCATTGGGAGAAGAAAAGGAAGGTGATGAGCCATTAGGAAAGCCAAAAAGAGGGGTCTCTGTGCCAGACAGCCCCTCCCTTAATTCAGGGTTAGTTAGAAGAAAGAGGCAGAATTTGAAGCAGAGTTGAGAGTTGGGTGGGATGTGATGCAGAGAAAAAAAGGTTGCAGACTGGTAGCTGTGGCAGGCTGGAGAAAGAGAGCACAAAGGCTGATTTCTGTTTGAACCTAAGCCTGCAGCCATGGGAGAAACAGACTCTCTTGGCGGTGATTATGCAGTGAAACCCTCCATCAAAGGCTTAGGTTGTAGATATGTGTAAATGAACCATATACTGTATCATAAAGACACCACGCTCTCCAATGTGCCTCATTTCCCAAAGGAAACATGAACCCTGGGGAAAGCTCCTGGTGTCCCTGGAATCTCACACATCTCAGGGATTGGGGTGGTGTGCAACAGTATGAAACATCTGCATTTGAAAGTAATTTTGTATTTTGGCGCAGGTGCCCAAATGTAATGGGTCGGCCCTGCCTGGCAGCTACTGCTACTGTGTAATAAGTTTTGTTTGAGAGGGATCCCTTCCAGCTCCAGGGCTGAGTGCAGGCGTGCCAACTTGAATAAAATATTGGGGGGGGGGTGCCAGGTAAGCCCTGCCCTGCATAATCAATCACAAAATGCGGCGCACGCACACCATTTGAGTGGCAATGCCCATCAACTTGGGGGGCGGCCCCCTCAAAACATTTTGTTGGGGGAGCCGAAGGGACCTCGGCCCCATGGAGTTTGCTCCTATGGCTGAATGGAAGCAAATACGTTCTCAGGTTGTCTTGTTTCCAGCTAGGGAACATTCTTGATGTGGAGAATTGTGCCAGACCATCCCGTGATGGACAGCTTCCACAAGGCATCATGAACTGTAGCAGAGATTGATTTGCACAACTGGACTCTCAGTTCACACAACCACGTGCTTCACACAGCGGTAAAGACAAGGAGTAATCAGATCACAGGTATGTCCAGATGAAGTCCTCAATGCGCAGTCTCCCTTTACCTCCTTTGTGAAACTGTATGAAGGGTCCATAATACATTGGCATCAATTTGTGACATTTCCCAACTATTTCTTCCATCTGCTTTTCTAACAGCAGTAAATCTGCTAAGGATTTAAGGGGCAGAATGATTTTTCAGGCAAGGCTAGGAAACACAGTGGAGGAGTTGTCCTTGAAGATAGTGATGGTTCCTTTCTCTGTTATGAACCTTGCATTTCCAGTCGCAGGGCCATTTTGTGCTGGCCTTGCAACTCAACTCTTTCCCCTCAAGTGTTTGCCTTGACTTTTTTAAAAAAGCCCCTGTCCTACTTCTGTTTCTGACTCTATTATCAGCCACTTAATTAATTGCTTCCTGAACCTCTTCATTTCTAGAAGAGATGTCCTCAATCCCAGAACTGCAACTGCCCAATGTACAGTTTGGTGGTTCTCTCCATTCTACCCTTTCCACAATTCTGGTTTAATAAAATCATGTAAGAACTGTAATTGCTTTTACATATGCAGTTGTCTGGTTTTTATGTGTGCAATTGTTTTTATGTGTGCAATTGTTTTTATACATATATGGAACTGTTATTGTTTCTACACACAGAGAGAGAGAGACAGACACACACACACACACACACACACACACACACACACATGTTTCTATTGGTTTTCACATTTGGATTGTTTTTATTTTGTAAAAAACTTGAGAGATTCCATTTTACACAGCCACATCTGGAACAAGCATAGGTTCTGGCTGCAGGTTGCAATCTTCATCTCCCCCCATTCCCAAATTGTTATTGCAATAATAATGTATCCAATGCTAGTCCTACTCATAGTATTATTATTATTTCTATTATTATTATTATTATTATTATTATTATTATTATTGATAACCAATTATACAACCTTCCATAGACATCTGAAGGCAACCCTGGTTTGGGAAGCTTTTAATGTCTGATATATTGTGTAGTTTTTAATAATCTGTCAGTACAAGAAATAAATTATTATTATTATAGACTCATTTGTGTTCATTGGCATAATTTATGCTTAGCTGCAGTTCCTGCATTGCAGGAGGGTTGGTCCAGATGAGCCTGCCAACTCCACTAGTCTATGAGTCTATGATTCTGTAACAACAACTATAATAACGTAGGTGACTTAAATATTTGCTGGTGTCTGGGTAAAAAAAGAGGAAAAGGCAGCATGATTTGCAAGCCAGGAGGCTGCCTTACTTGGGGAGGTGGCCTGAAGGCTGGCCCAGTGGGCTGGGTTTGCCCCTGAGCCACAGCGCCTGTTTCTCCAAGGATGTGCATTGCTATGAAAGGAAAGGAGCCAATAGGTGTATTTCTGCACCTGCACCCATTGCTTGGGTGCAGAGAAGAAGGTGGTAGGAGCCAGCAGGCAAGGCAAGGGAGGGAGGGAGGGACTGTCAGGAGTTCAGCCTACACTCAAGTAGGACCCTGGCAGAGACACATGCCCATCTGGCATGTTCTCTCCCTCCTGGTCATTCGTTCGGGAGCTTCAAAAGGTTTCTTCAGCCCGAACATCACAACGACCGATGCCAACAGACCCCGGCACACTTAGGGATCCGTAGAGTTTGCACAGTTGCGTAACAGCAACTCAGCATTTTGGCTAATCTACTTTATTTACATATAAACACACACGGAGCACTGCAACATGGCTCCCTCTCACTCTAGCATCAGACAGCAAAGAGAAAAGAACAAAGGACAATAGTCCCACTTCACAGAACACAGGAACACAAACATCCTGTCTCCATCACTTCCCACTCTGTGAAGTCAAAACATACACCGTCATGCGATAGACAACAATCCCATGACTGCAATCATGGAGCAGGACGTCTAACAGGGACAACGAAGCTCATCCCCGGCTTACATCCCATTCCTGCAGCACCTGACATGGAGAGAACATAGCAGGATGTACACAGAGATAAATGGCATTGTTGCCCAACAGTGTGGGAAGTCAACAGCAATTATGCATGTAGCTCCCCCTGGGGAAATGATGACTGGAGAGTGCTAGGAGCTGTTCCTCTCTAGAGGCACCTACCAGTTTGGGCTGCATCCCTAGTCCAGCATCTACCACTAGTGACATTTTTGACACAGTTGCAGACAGGCTTCCGGGAGGATTGTAATAGCTTCTGACATCAAAGCTTTCCAGTGTTTCATGACACTTCTCCCGTATCATCTGAATATATTACCGCATGGTTAATGTGAAATGGAGGCGCCCTGCTAAAATAAAATGTTACCAGAACTAATCCTTTTGTCCCTGCGGGGTTTCTATTTTCATTCTGTGCTAGTTTGCTTTGCCTCTTCATTAGACTGGTGAAAACTTTGTTGACGTGTCTGTTTGTTTAGCTATGAAATGGAATGAGATATTTTGCAAAGCATTGGCATCTGTTTAATTCCTAAAGACAGTATAATTGAGCTGGAAATATAAGAACAACAACAACTAGGGGCAGTGCATCTGCTTGTCCAGCCCCCTGCCATTGGCCCCATAGTTTCCCATTCCCATTCCCACCCCATGCAACTACAGTCAGACCTCGGGTTACAACCGCTTCAGGTTGCGGTTTTTTTTGGGGGGGGGGTTACAGACTGCCAAAACCCAGAAATACCGGAACGGGTTACTTCTGGGTTCTGGTGGTCGCACATGTGCAGAAGCGCTAAATCGCGCTTTGCACATGCACAGAAGTGCCGAATTGCAACCCGTGGGTGCGCAGATGCGCCGCTGCGGGTTGCGAACGTGCATCCCACACGGATGACGTTCGCAACCCGAGTGTCCCCTATACTGAGCTCGCTTTTCACCTAGCCAGCCCCATTTCTGAAGCCCCCTCTCTTCTATTCTGCAGCCCATGTTGCACCCCTATTTTCGCCTCCACCCTGTGTTCATGCCCCCTCCTCCTTCTGTGCAATTCCCCCTTGCACACAAACAACCCCCATGGCAACTTGCTGAATCTTCCTCCTCCCACACATTGCAACTGCTCAGCGCTAGGGCTGGGCAATACAGGATCTGGTTTTCAACATTGCGATAACTTCCCGACGTCTGAAACAAGGTTGGAGCTATGTGGCGTCACGGTTTTTCCTGCATTGTGATTTTTGCATAGCACACACACACATCATGATTCGCAATATATTGCCAGGTGACAAATTATGAAACCTGTATCACAAAATGGACTTCAAAGTGATTTCGCACAATATATCAATATATTGCCCATCCCCAGGGCCGGATTTAGGTTTGATGAGGCCTTAAGCTCCTGAAGGTAATGGGGCCCTTTCTATGTCCAGCTGTCTTTGTCAACAACAAATTGTCACTGTTTTTTGTGTTGAATATATGCTATAAGGTAATTTATGGACCTAATAGGTATCGAAAGCTCTTTGCACATGTTGCCCTGCAACCAGTCCATGCAGAATGTAGGCACCCTATATATAGAAATGAGCAAACCAGGGATATTTGAGGGAGCAGGCTAGCAGCCCATGACTTACATCATAGGAGCCAACACAACACAAAACACTGTTGCTGTATGTAGGTTTTATTCTATTTGCTTTTTATCTTATATTTTGGAAATGTACATCGCAAGGTGGTTAGATTGGTCTCAGCTAGGGCCAGGGCCTTTTCAGTACTGGCCCTGACTTGGTGGAACACTCTGTCACAAGAGACTAGGGCCCTGCGGGACTTGACATCTTTCCCCAGGGCCTGCAAGACAGAGCTGTTCCGCCTGGCCTTTGGTTTGGACTCAGTCTGACCCTTATGTCTTCCCTCCCCTTATGGTCTTGATTTATCAGCTATTTTAAAAGGAGGCTGCATTTTAAATTATATTTTAACCTGTATTTTAAATTGTTGTTTTTTAAAAAATGTAATTTTACTGGTGTTAGCCGCCCTGAGCCTGGCTCTGGTCAGGGAGGGCAGAGTATAAATAAAATATTATTATTATTATTATTATTATTATTATTATTATTATTATTATTATTATTATTAAATTTGGGGGGGCAAGAGAGTGGGGCCCTAAGCTAGAGCTTGTTTAGCTTATTCATAAATCTGGCACTGCCCAGCCCTACTCAGCACCCTTTTCACCTTTTACCCAACTATGAAGCTTTTATTCTTCAGATTCTTTCATGCCCCTGCTTTCATCTTCACCCTCATTCCATTTTTGCAACCTCATTTGCACCCCCATTTTCATCTCACTCCTTCCCCCCCTTCCTTACTTTTATCAACCCTCCCTTGCACACAGGCAGTATTGGGGGACTGCCAAGGAGGGGACGGATCCAGCCTTCAAAGAGAATGCCCCAGCTGTCAATGGTACCACTACAGCAGTGCGGATGAGGCTTCCCTTGGAAGCCAGATCTGCTGCCCCTGTGGATCCTGCCGCCTGAGACAGTTGCCTCATCTTGCCTCATGGGTGAGCCGGCCCTGCTTCTGGACCACCTTTTTTTCCAACTATGCTTTTTCTCCATGTGCTTTTGATATGGGATTCTGAGCAATATATTTTTTATTTAAATTGAAATCTTAAGGCTATGTCAGATCTTGGAAGCCTAGATCCTTCTTGATAATCTATACCTCTTGACATGTCTCACCTTTCTATTTTGGGTTCTGTTGTTTATTCTGACCTATGAAAGGCAGCCTATAAACCTGTTAAACAAACAAATAATAAATGAGAGGAATCATGAGAAGAATGACTTTTGCCCAAAGAAAAATGACCCAAATGATCACAAGTTTCATGGCAGCAATCCGGCTTGTTTTGGAAATGATATTGATTGGACCCTCTTGAACAAAGTTCCAAATTGCTGTAACTGAAAACCCACTTGAAATGGAATAAAATAATTACATCAAGAATTAAAAACGTGCTGGAAGGAAAAGGAACAGCTGTTTTGTGCCATAATGACGTCTCCATTCCAGATGTTCTCGCCAAGCACCAGTGTTTGCAAGTATCCATGCTTAGCCCACCCTTCTCCTGCTGCCTGCTGCCCACCAAACTTTTCCAGGTGCCTCTCTTGGCTTTATAAACTTGGGACTGGCAGCTAAGCGAGCCACCAGCCACTGTTCTTTCCAGCTGGGAAACAATGCACATTCTCTCCCTCTTGCCCGTGGGAAATACGCGCTGTGCATACCAATGTATATAATCTGAGCAGTGGGACTCCTGTGCAAGTGCGCACACCTCATTTTGCCCAGTTGCACAACATTCTCTTCAGGTTGGTTTGGGCTCTGGGGAAATTGGTTCCAGCATCAAGGTGATGTCAGGAAGCTGCCTCTCTCTTCCCTCCCAGAGCAAGTTTTCCACTCAGGAAGTGTCATGACGACAACGTGTGTAGGTTGCATGCAAGCCCGGCATTCTCAACATGCAATTCCCAAACACTCTTCTGGGGAACTTTTGATGCTGAAAGCCGGAAGCACTCCAGAATTTGCCCCCCCCCCCCCAAGGATCAACATACCCAGAGATCCAGTTAAATATATTATATCGAAAAGGGAGCTAGCGTACGTATTAAATATCTTGAACAGAATCTGTAACGGTGCTTAACAGAGCAAAGGGTTTAAAACCAATTATTCGAAACTTTCCTTGGAAGACAGGAAAACAAGGGAAAGGGTTTTGTGAATGTGCTGTTGGCTGAATGAGGAGAAGGAGGAGATGGAGCCAGAAATCTCCTTACGGTTTAGCATCATGTATATTTATGCTTCTATATGAGTAAAATATAAAAGACATAGTACTCTATGATATAATAATAATAATAATAATAATAATAATAATAATAATAATAATAATGGCTGTCAACTGAGTAAAGAAATCTTACTACTAACTGTATCAGTTTTAGTTAATAGATAGATGGCATCTGCATGCATGTTCTTTTGAATACAAAAGTTCTAAAGCGAGAAAAAACATTATTTCATCTGTTGTAACTATGATAGCAAGCACCATCTCAGAACAGGCCTTCCCCACTATGGGCAAGAGAAGCAGCGATGCCTCTTCCACGATGTCACCTGTTTCCTGCAGTTTTTGTAATTAGTTTAATAGAAAATCATTTGTCTGCTGTCTGATTAATTGGGGTACCTTTGAAAATGTTAAATCTGAATACTGTCGTTTTTAACCAAGTAACCAAAAATTAATGGAACATTGCTGCCATTAGTATTATTATGCACCTAAACTGAACCCAGCAGGCGTTTTAGAAAGAAAATAATAAAACGGAAAAAGTACCCTGCATGCATTAAAAAAACTGTATAGAAATATTCTTTTTCTGAAATGATTTGCGCCTCAAAGGGAGGAGAGTTAACCTGAATTCTGTAAAACTGTCAAGTTTCATTAGGCGTTTTGCCTGTAACCCCATGAAGCATGAGGATCTTGAGATGTGGGGTGGCGAGCTGTTTTCTTCCTCTGGACACAGCTGGACATGACACCACTCACACAATTAGCATTTGCACTTTGAAAAAGTATTTTTAGAGTAAATAGCAGGCATGGCCCCCTGGACCTGGGACCTTGGAGAGGAGTAGTGAAGATTTATTTGGCATCTACAGCGATCCTGATTCAGATCGCAGGAGGGTGGGGTGGGGGTGACATCTGTCATCTGCAATGGAAAGAAAGATGATGTCTACTTTGTGTGTTTTTTTTAAATAATTTTTATTTGGTTTTACAAATATAAAATTATAACAATACAACCATACACATCCATATTTAAAGATTCATCCGAATCTCTGGACTTCCCACCTTTCCATGGGTCCTATTATTAACCTTTTCAGCTGCATATTATTCAATAGCGCATATTTCATGTCACTCCATTTTCTCCATAATATTTGGTACATTACAAGTGTTCTTGCAATCCTGCTAACGTTTTCATCTGCTTACAGTGGTCCCCAAGATAATTTATAATTTTTTCCCATTCTTTGTTAAAGTTTTGTTCTTCTTGGTTCCCGAGCTTTCCGTTCAGTTTTGCCATTTTGGCATAGTCCAACAGTTTCATTTGCCACTCTTCTCTGGTAGGGACTTTGTCTTCTTTCCATCTCTGGGCTAATAGCACCCGTGAGGCTATCGTCACATACATCAAAAGTATTTTCTGCTCCCTTGGAATATCCACACCTAGAATTCCTAACAGAAAAGCCTCGAGATGATGTCCACTTTGGCCCCCAAATTAAAGAAAGCTCACTAAGAGTGAAGGCACACATTCCAGGTGTGGTGGAAGTGGTTCAAACACATGCTCTCTACTGAAATCAGATGTATCAGAATGCAGTGAGTGAATGTGTCTCCAGAGCACTTCTGTCACACTTCACGACATTTAAGTGCTCCTCTCATGATGGGATGGATAGGGCGCTGCTCACAGGCCCCCCTCTCTCTCCACCGCATGCTCCGATGACTCTGTGACAGTGGGCTGCAGGGTTCTAAATGACTTGGGGTGATAGGTGTACAGCAATCTCCCTTCTATACCAGTCTCATGTGGATGGTGGTGACCAGGAGTTGTGGGGGACGGGCAACGGGGATGGGGAGGGAGCGGGGAGGACAGCTGCCATTCCCTTAGCCACCTGATTCCTAGGTTTCCTTTAAAAGCAAAGAGTGTTTCTTGTATTTGGAGATATGAGGCAATAATAATAATAATAATAATAATAATAATAATAATAATAATAATAATAATTTATTTATACCCCGCCCATCTGGCTGAGTTTCCCCAGCCACTCTGGGTGGCTTCCAATCGAGTGTTAAAAACAATACAGCATTAAATATTAAAAACATCCCTAAAGAGCGCTGCCTTCAGATGCCTTCTAAAAGTAAGATAGTTGTTTATTTCCTTGATATCTGACGGGAGGGCGTTCCACGGGGTGGGCGCCACCACCGAGAAGGCCCTCTGCCTGGTTCCCTGTAACCTCACTTCTTGCAGGTAGGGAACCCCAAAAGGCCCTTGGTGCTGGACCTCAGTGTCCGGGCTGAATTATGGGGGTGGAGACGCTCCTTCAGGTATACTGGGCTGAGGCCGTTTAGGGCTTTCAAGGTCAGCACCAACATTTTGAATTGTGATCGGAAACATACTGGGAGCCAATGCAAACGTACTGGGAGCCAGTGTTATGTGGTTGCACCCTCTTCCTGCTACCCTTCAGCTGACATCACCCAGTGATGCCAGCTGATTGACAGGTGGGCGTGGTTGTGTGTGTGGATAAACCAGCTTTGCAGGCCAAACTGGGCACCCTGGCAGACCATGGCTGGCCTGAGACCCAGATGCTCCCCGCCCTCTTTTATCCTAATCTTCCTTTGTGGTTGTTTCTTCTCCCTCCCCTCCACCCTTCTCTTTGTTTGTTCCCTGCTCCTTCCTCCTTCTCCTCTCCCCTTCTCCCTGCCACAGGCTCCTGATCTCTGCTTCTCCCCATCTCCCCCTCCCGCCTCCGTCTCTGGAGATGGGCCTAGTGGCCTGGCTGCCATCTGCTGCCTGTTTTGTGTGTGCATGGGGCTTGTCTTCTTTTTTTTTACGAGGCCGAGATCAGATGGCATCTAATCGATCGTCATGGTCTCCATGGTTACCAGGGTGACAGAGTAGTTGGGAAGAGAGACACATGCTCAGGCCTGGGGCTGTCAGACGGTTCCTGGGAGGAATGAAGAGAAATCAAACCTCTGCCATCACATTTTTACCCATTAATGTCTTCCTCAAAATCACAGGCGTGGAGCTGTGACAATGGCCAAGGGTTTGAAACGCACGCTTCTACCGATGTTCCACATCCTTTGCCATTGTCGTGGCTCCAGGAGATGTACGAAAATGGAGACACAAGGGACACAGAGCCCTCAGGACAAGAGAATAATCTACCGCATTTTCCTGACCTGGTGGAAGGTTTTTGCAGTAATCATGTTCATGCCTCCATATTAAGAGAGCAGAATCCTAGAATGATTAGACGATTAGACATTAGAGGGAAATTATCAACATTGGGAAGGGGGAAATAAACCTAGCACTTCCTATTGCCCTTCATTAACTACTAGCAAATTGTCCATGGGACAGATCAGAGGGAGGGGGCCATTTTTCAACACTGTCCCTCCCCCCCCACCCCCACCACCCAACCCCAACTTCTCAGGTGGGAGCCTGAAGCAAGAGAATGACTAGACCACACAATGAAAGGATTCCTCTGTTAATTTGTGCGCTCTGATTTGTGCGCTCGCTGCTTGACCCGACGTTTCAAAGATTTCGCTTCCTTGTGCTTTTCAGGAGAAGGAATTAAATCTCAAGATGAGAAGCTAGAAGCCAACGGGGGCAGTCTTGTTTTCCTCTCGGCCTTCTCGCTTATGCCAGTGCTCAAAATCACCCACCTTTCCCAGCAAAAGTTCTCATTGCATTAGGTATATTTTTGCTGGAGGAAAAAGGAGCAGACCTAAATACAGAGATAAAGAATAAAATATATTGAGAATGTTAAGGGGGAAAGAGCAATGTTCTTACGCTGAATGCAAGTGAGTAAGAGATATTTGGGCTGGATCTAGACGCATAAAAGAAGTGTTTCAGTTTAAAGCGTTGTAAATTTTAACAGGGAAAACCAGTAGAGGGAAACGGGACTCCATGCACAATGATATATCACACATACAATGCATATAAATCAGGCATACACAAACTTGGTCCTCTAGATGTTTTGGGACTACAACTCCCATCATCCCTAGCTAACAGGACCAGTATTCAGGGATGAGGGGAGTTGTAGTCCCAAAACATCTGGAGGGGCAAGTTTGCCTAGGCCTGATATAAGTAACTTTTTCTTTACCAGTCTAGCTGAGTCCTTGCTCTCTGACACCAAGCACAGCCCTTTTCTTCAACTGGCACTTACTGAGCTCCCAATCTCTAAAACTTACTTCCACTGTTTACTAGGTGTGTAGATGGTGACAGTAGTCACAAAATTAAAAGATGCCTGCTTCTTGGGAGAAAAATGATGACAGAGACATCACCTTGCCAACAAGGTCCGTATAGTTAAAGCTATGGTTTTCCCAGTAGTGATGTATGGAAGTGAGAGCTGGACCATGGCCGAAGAATTGATGTTTTTGAATTCTGGTGCTGGAGGAGACTCTTGAGAGTCCCATGGACTGCAAGAAGATCAAATTCCTCCATTCTGAAGGAAATCAGCCCTGAGGGCTCACTGAAAGGACAGATCCTGAAGCTGAGGCTCTAAGACTTTGGCCGCCTCATGAGAAAAGAAGACTACCTGAAGAAGACACTGATGTTGGGAAAGATGGAGGGCGCAAGGAGAAGGGGACGACAGAGGACGAGATGGTTGGGCAGTGTTCTCGAAGCTACTGACATGAGTTTGACCAAACTGCAGGAGGCAGTGGAAGACAGGAGGGCCTGGCATGCTCTGGTCCACAAAGAGGCGGACACGACTAAATGACTGAACAACAAATATGTTCAAAAACAAATCATCTGTCTAACTTGGGAGCTAACTGCAAGGTGTTATCAAAAACGCATGACGACGACCAACCTGCATTCTACCTGACGCCACCTCCATCCATCTCCCTGGTAAAAGAAACAAATGACCCAATGTCATTGCGTGCTCTGTTTATCTGCTCTCTCAAAGGAGTTGCCAAATAAATAAACACATGAGGTAAGTTGAGGCAACCGCCTCAGGCGGCAGGGTCCATACAGGGCAGCAGAGTCCTATGTCAATGTTTCTTCTCTCTCCACCCGCCTTGTTCCTGGTGCAAATATTCCCTGAGGCCTTCTTCCCTGACTTGTGACTGGTGAAAATGGGGATGGGACTGTATTTTGCACAAACTCTTGGCATCAGTGCCTGGAGGCAAAGGGCTGGTTTGTCCCCTCAACTATGTCCCAGCTTGCAGCCCATTCACCTTCTCCAATACAATGGAAACCATCCGGAACAAACTCTGCATCTTTCTGCAGAGCTTTGCCCCCTTCAACTACGAAGCCTCACCTTGGCTTCTATTTCCTGGACATAAGAGTGTGGCAAAGTGAAGGAGCTGGGAGCTATTTATAAAAGCAATAAAAGGGACGTTTTCCTCCTCTGCTGAGGCCTAGAGATGGAGGAATGATTCTGCTGAAGCCAGTGAATTGTACAGAAAGAGTAGAAAAGGGATCAGAGGAGGGAATTTTTCTTCGGTGTCACTTTGTTCAGCAGATACTAGAACTGTCAACATTCTCTTTTAAAAAAATTACATTCTATTTGGAAGATGAACATAGAACTATTATATGCAAAGGAACAGGGACCTAAAATAATGAATATGTTGTGTGGGGAAACCAGCCTCATGTAAACAACATGCTTAAATCTAATTAATTAATGAAGAAGTAAATACCATAGAGCAGGCATCCCCAAACTCCGCCCTCCAGTTGTTTTGGGACTACAACTCCCATCATCCCTAGCTAACAGGACCAGTGGTCAAGGATGATGGGAATTGTAGTCCCCAAACAGCTGGAGGGCTGAGTTTGGGGATGCCTGCCATAGAGTATGATGTTCTGCCAGGCTGAGCTTTGTCCACCTTACCTCACCTTGGGAGGAAGGAGGTAATCAGTCCTATTGTTCTTTCCCAGACCACCTGAGCTCAAGGCGTGAAGAGGCTTGAGCTGATCGCTCCAGCTCAGACCACAAGCCATCCTGTACCAAAGTTTTACTGCCTGTGCAACTTTTTGTGAATGCTGTATGGAAAAGTGCATGAATCTGACTTTTGAAGAGTTTGTAAGTAAACCATTTTTAGCTTACTAAATGTGTGGTCATTTTCTATGCTGGGGAAGAGGGAAACTTTGGAAGAGCATATTTTAAAGGTCTTTTTCCATGCTATGCTTTGCTGCATATTTTGTGATTTTAAATCTCTAGTGGGGTTCTCTCACCAAAGAGTATTTGCTCCAAACTTGGACCTTGGCATCTAGGAATGCTCTTTTTATACTTACTTTTTCCTTGAACCAACATATTGCTCATTGTATTCATTCACACTTTTTGGGGGGTGAACACGTGGCATTACATGAAAATCAGGCTAATTTCCTACTCAGTCATCTTTCAGTTATATAGCAGGTGTGTTAACCCAAGGTACATGAACCCAAAGATATTTGTCCATGTCACAGCCATGGACAAACTGCACCAGCTCATTGTGCTCATTGTGCCTCTTGCAAATTGAGTTTGTCAGTGCTCAGCCACAGAGACAGACAAAATGCTACATGATGCTTTTGCCTCTCCTGGGAGAAGCACACTAGGAAGCCACCTCATAATGGGATCAAGAAACAAAGGAGCGTGAATGAAGAGCTAATTGCATTCATAAAGACATTAACAAAGGAAAGGAAGGCGCTTCTGGCCTCCCTCTCTCTAGATTTATATGAATAAGCAAAACTATATTAAGAATCGTTGAAGGTTAAACATTGTCAGGGCAGCTTTGTGGCTATCCTTTGCATGGAACCTGAGAGACAAAAGGTTTCTCCTTCTGGGATTCTAGCTTTGTATTATTTACTCTTCAGAAGAATGAGAACAAAGGAGGTCAGGTTTATGGTTTCGATGTGTAGACTCACCAGAATTGTTAACCGGTAAAAGCTGCAATTTGGTACACATAGTCCGAGGCGTCTAAAAATATTGGTATGGCATATGAAGTCTGCTTCACAGTAGCAGCCAGTAAGCCAAGACACACATCTAGTAGGAAATGCAGGATTGTGGTTCTTCCACTTTTACATACCTCAACTGATGAGCAATGGGATCATGGGCAATGCGTTGAGGAGATAGAAGCAAAGGAAGGGGGAAAGGGCCATTTTCTGCTGAGGAGAGGACTGAATTGCTGAAAAAAATTAATCTATTAGTTGGTTGATTCAGTTACAGCAGAAGAGTTAATCTACTCAGTAAACTCAAATACATTTGATAATTCAGCTGCTCTCATTCCACCTTCCCAGCTTACCTCCCTGCGTTTCAGGCGTCCTCCTTTCACCCCATCAGGAGAATGAGATAGGCAATTTATTTGAAGGAAGCAAAGAGGCGCTGCTGTCAATGTCATCGTATTGAGCCTGAACGTGGCAAGTTTGGGAAGGGCCAGCCAGAGCGTTGATTCTCATTGAATAAAATGTGCGTCTTCCATGTCACGAGCTGACGGAGAGAAGCCCCCAGTCAGGAGGGAAAGAGAGCAGGTGCTGCTAAACCCATTTCCATTTTCCAGTCTTGCAACCTTAGGAACCTCTTTAATTCCAGTCATGTGTCATTGGCAGCAAATAGCAGCTTTGTGGGGGGATTTTCCACAGGAAAATGGCACGGGGAGAAAAAGAGCCAAACGTTCCCTTTTCTCTCCAGGCCTGTTATGAACTGACTCCCTCCACACATCCCCTATATATAGATATATATGTATATATGACAGGGATTCAAAGATGCATTTGAAGCAATGTCTAACTTGGCCTTCACTTGAAATCATTTCCACATATATTGAGGTTTCTGGTTTTTTTAATGTGCCGAAATATATTTAAGAGCTTTCATGCTCTCTGCCTTGGTAGTATGAAGCGAGCAGTCTGAGTACAGTGGTACCTCGGGTTACATATACTTCAGGTTACCGACACTTCAGGTTACAGACTCCGCTAACCCAGAAATAGTACCTCGGGTTAAGAACTTTGCTTCAGGATGAGAACAGAAATCGCACGGTGGCGGCGGCAGTGGGAGGCCCCCTTAGCTAAAGTGGTGCTTCAGGTTAAGAACAGTTTCAGGTTAAGAACAGACCTCCAGAACGAATTAAGTTGTTAACCCGAGGTGCCACTGTATACATGTTTTTGTGTATACATGGAACTCTTGGAACTGCACCCCCACCTAAGATGAGACTGTATCTTGGTTCTCAATAAACTGCAGCATAGATATATGTAGGATGTAACATCACTGAAGCAGTCAAATACAACATTTCCTGTTTGCCCAGAGTGGACACGCAGGGGAATGTTGCTCCAGCCAGGAGGACTTCCTGTCACACCTGGTCGGGAGCATCCTCCCCTTGCATGTGACCAGGTAGATGGGCGTGGCTCTGCCAACCCTATCAAGGGGCCAGTTATACAGCCATCTTCTTCTGCTTCTTGATTTTCTTGATGGTCTTATGCTGCTCTCTTGATGCCTTCTCTCCCTTTTGCCTTTTGCTGTCTGCTGGCTCTCAGCCAGAAGCACACGGGCTCATCCCTCGCAGAGGATGAACCCACCTTCAGGACCATACTGTGAACGGAATGTAAGTAAACTTTACCATTACTTTTAAAAGAAAACTGTTTTTAAAAGGAAACTAAAGGGGATTTACCAGGAACAATCCAATCTGGACAAGCCAGACTGAATTGCTTAACTCAAATGATTCTCACGAATCCATCAACTAGCTTCCTGCAATGTACAAGGAAATCTGCCCTGCTCCATGACTCACTAGCGTGAAGGAAGAAGAATAATATTTAATCAATATATCCTCTCCTACTATCTTCAACCTTCCCACAATATGGACTGTGGCTAATGTCATGTGTAAACAGCTTCAAACACCAGCAGTGGAAGCACACTGCTGTCAGAGTAACTACTAATGTGTGTGCAGGCTAAGCCTTTGTTACCCACTGATCTGGCTTGTTTATTGTATAATTGTCTCTAGAAATGGCAACAAGGCCTGCTGTCAGGTTCAGCCCAGTGTCCTGTGAGGTTGGTGCTCAGGTCTTCTCAGATCTGCATCTTTTCTGCCCCACAGTTGGTAGCCTGCTATCAAGGTGAGTGTGCCATTTCCATGACCTCCATGGACCTTGAGTACTACAAAGAGCTCCTCCGTCTGTCACCTGCCACCCTCTTCCCTTTCAAGGTCACCTTCCATTCAACAAGGAGATCCCTTCTGCTGGCATCCATTGTTCTCGGGGGACAATGGAGGAGTGCGCCTTTGGGGGCGAAGCCAAACCGTTGGAGAGTACCCTCCACAAACAGAGAGACCAATTTTCCTTTTGCAGCCCCGTCTTCTGGCTGGGCTCCTCTCTTCTTGTTAAGAGCTCAGGTGGTTCTGGGCTCCCGCAGCATCTCCCTGCCAATCTCCATAACGAACACCTGCTTGGCACAGAGTGCTGTTCTTCACTTAGCCCACCAGCTGGCCTGCTCCAGGCCCAAGCCTTTAGAGGAGGCCAAGAGCATCTTTGCACTCACTCCACAGAGTCTGATGGGCACTAGGCTACTGGGAGAACCTTTCCGTGCTAACTTTCCATCTGTCCTGCCTTTCCATGTCCAAAATCCCAGGTCACAGCTTGCCTGGTGGATTTGGGATTTAGCTTCTCTCTTCTCAGCCCCATGCATCTGCTTTCACTGCACTATGCCAGGTTGTTAATATTTTGAAAAGACGGATCGGTTTGTAATTAAACTCCTTGCAAAGAAAACAAGAATACTCCTGCTGACACAAGACAGGTTCCCAGTCACTTACCCACATGCACACAAAACAAAATGCCACACAATTTTGCACAGAATTATTAATATCAGGGACTACAGAACTCAAGCCAAGAGTCTCGGGGTCCCAAGCTTGGCAAACTACTTGGGACCGCGCATGCTGAAGCCTTCAGCTGCATGTGTGCATAGGTTGCACAACATCAGCTGCTGAGAGATGACCTGGTGGGATGAGACCAGGCCTGGTATGACTAATAGGAGCCTAGCCTTCCCAGTCAGCAGGCAGAAGAGCAGTCCTTCCTCTTGCAGAAGGCAGGACCAGCGGGGAATATCTCAGTACTATATCCCTCGGATGATGGGAACTTGTTTTATTCATACCTAATGAAACTCAAGATTACAAGTGTCATAAGAAATGGAGCAAGAATGTTGGCACTATTGTGAGCAACAAGGAGTCAAGTCCACCCTTCTTTGAATGGGCTGTGCCCAGTGACGTAGCATGGAGGGGTCCAAAGGGGCAGTAGTCCCGGGCGCAAAATTGTTAGGGGCGCAAAATTTCAGCACAGGTGCTGCTTCAATACAGTTGGGAGCTTCCATCGCTGGGCTCTGTAGAAAACAGCTTCTCCATATGAACAGGAAGTGACCTCTCCAGACAACGGAACAACTCTTTTTTTCCTTATCTCTGTGGCTGCCATCTCCTGGGTGACATGGATGCCATTAGGAAGTGCTCTGTCCGTTCCCTCCCTCCCCCTCCACGCGGTCCTGGGCACTGGCAACCCATGTTACGCCACTGGCTGTGCCTGCCTTGATTCTGTTCACAAACTCTCTCTTACCACTTACTACTGAGAAGGTGCTGGCAATATTACTGTGCAGGCCCCCAAGACAAGTCACCTTCCCACTTGTGGACGGCAGTCCTCAGATATTTTAAGGGCTGTCACGTGCAGAAGATTGAGTTGACTTGTTCTGTGTTGGTCCCAGGGACAAGACTAGAACCAATAGCAGGAATGCCAGGGAAGCAGATTTCATCTAAGTATTAGGAGAAACTTCCTAACAGTAAGAACTCTCTGATAGTGGAGCAGGATGTCTCAGGAAGTAGTGGGCTCTTAAAACAGAGGCTGGGCAATAATTTCTTAGGGATGCTGTTGTTGCAGATATTGCACTGAGGTTGGAGTAATCTTATTTGTCGACTCACAAGTAAATCCCACAGAGGTCAATGGGGCTTACTCCCAGGTAAGTGTGGGTAAGATTGCAGCTTTAATATTCATAATTGCACAACACTAAAACAATACAAAAAAAATTCCTTCCAGTAGCACCTTAAAGACCAACTAAGTTAGTTCTTGGTATGAGCTTTCGTGTGCATGCACACTTCTTCAGATGCACACGAAAGCTCATACCAAGAACTAACTTAGTTGGTCTTTAAGGTGCTACTGGAAGGAATTTTTTTTGTTTTGACTATGGCAGACCAACACGGCTACCTATCTGTAACTGGAACTAAAACAATACTTTGTTTATTTGTATGTCACCTTTGCACATGCCTCAAGTCAAGGGAATGTATAGAATGCAATTAAAACAAAAAAAGGATACTCTAGTTCGTTCTTTCCCAGAAAAGCAGTCTTTAATATATTGCTAAGGGGCCATGAATTCAGTTCAAGATATAATATGTGCACTCTTTAATATATTTGTAGGAACATTCAGACATCATTTTAAATAACTGTTCTAAGTAATATGATGAAATTAAAAAATGAATGTTTAAAACTCTGGTTTTAATCCCCCCCCCAATGTATTAAATATTTATTCATTCTGCAATGAACACCAGCAAAGCTACATTAATCATTTCGCAGATATCCTATATCAGAAAAATTTATTGGAAGTGATAGTGGGTGGGTATTTAAACAGGCAAGTGAGAAGAACAGAGCTGTGGGCCTGGTTACACCCTGGGCGAAGTTCCTTCACTTCCTTGTTCCTTTGTTGTATTTTCCCCTCGCAGTCCACATGTATAGCTGACTTTATGAAGTATGTCCTTCTTCCCAAATGCAATATAAGAACACACACACCCCCAAATACCAAAAGGGTCTTTAAAGGCCAAATTATAATTATTCCAATTAAAGCAATTTCCTCTGACTAAACTAATATTCCTGTTTCTGCCTTACTGTCCCCAAAGAGTTTTGTAACTGTTGTTCGACTTTGTTTACAGATAATTGGAAAGCAAAACTCGCTAAATTTGGGACAGCAATTAGAACGCCAATGCAGTGAACAACAACCAAGGAGTGCTTATTTCTGCTATTCATGTCATGTGAGAAACATATACGAGTGGCCTAGTGACATTCTTGCCAAGTACTAGCAAAAAACGGAGCTGGAGAGATGCTCATAATTCTTCTTCTCCAAAGACTTTCTGTTCTCATGTAATGGCTCCCGAAAGATTCTCTTTTCCTCCATATTAATTATGTTAAACTTCAGAAATTGAATTGGAGAGAGGGTGTCTTTTTCAGAATGTTGCTTTGTGTGACATGCCTGAAAATTGCATCCTGTCAGTGGCTCCCAGCTGGTTGCCCAGGAAATTATAAAGGCAAGGAAAAGTTTCTTACCCTCCTTTTTTATTTCAAACTTTACAGAGAGAGGCTCTAGAACCCAGCCTCTTGGCGTTGTCCCGAGTGAATCTCCACCCCTCTTTTCTCCCTCTTCCTCCTCCCTGGAAGGGTCCTCCTGTACCCAGCCCCAGACATCAGCCCCCCCTCCAGGGTCCTCCTCTCCTCTGCCCAGTCCCTGACACAGCCAGGCTTGGAAGCAGAAGACTCCTTGGGCTCTGGACCAGTCAGGCTACCCTCCCCACCCCACCCAGTCTTAAGTTGAGCTCTGCACATTTTCACATCAGCTTGCGATGTGGTTTATAAAAAAAACCCAAAAACTCCTGAAAATTCGCAAGCATTTTAGTACAAATTTGTCCTAATAAACACACATTTACGTATGCAATTTTGCTCAATATACACTTTTTTTGCAAAGTGATTCTTGCTGATATAATGTATTCTGTGTGTGATTTTCGCTGGTCCAGTTTTGTACGCATTAGCCGGTTGGGGAATTGAACTGCAAAATTCAAAGAGTGAATTTGAAAGGATCGTTGTGTTTCAGTTCGCATTTTGTTCTGTAAAGTGTGGATTAGGGAAGTTTGCCTTGAAGTGTGAATTGAACGTATCCCTCATCCATAGCTGGCCAGCTGGCGCAACCAGCATCAGTACTGGTGTTGAAGGGAAGAGTTACCACACTATCACCCAGGGAAATGTGGTAACATAACAGTACCTCCTTTTATGTGGATAAAATATGTACTAGGACTTGTGCTAAGTGAAGGAAATTTACATGGGTTTAGCCAGCTCTTTTTTCTTCTTCTTACCTCACCCACTATCACTTCCAATAAATTCTTCTGATATAGCAGCTGCTTTGAAGACTTCTTGGACCCCACTGAATACAGTGGTACCTCTGGTTAAGAACTTAATTCGTTCTGGAGGTCCATTCTTAACCTGAAACTGTTCTTAACCTGAAGCAGCACTTCAGCTAATGGGGCCTCCCGCCGCTGCTGCGCCACCAGAGCACGATTTCTGTTCTCATCCTGAAGCAAAGTTCTTAACCCGAGGTACTATTTCTGGGTGAGCGGAGTCTGTAACCTGAAGCGTCTGTAACCCGAGGTACCACTGTACTAGTAAAGGTAAACATAAAGGACCCCTGGACAGTTAAGTCCAGTCGAAGGCAACTATGGGGTTGCAGTGCTCCTCTCGCTTTCAGGCCAAGGGAGCCGGCATTTGTCCACAGACAGCTTTTTGGGTCATGTGGGCAGCATGACTAAACTGCTTCTGGTGAAATGGGACACTGTGACGGAAACCAGAACACACAGAAACACTGTTTACCTTCCCGCCACAGCGATATCTATTTATCTACTTGCACTGGTGTGCTTTCAAATTGCTAGGTTGGCAGAAGCTGGGACAGAGCAATGGGAGCTCACCCTGTCGCGGGGATTCGAACCACCAACATTCCAATCAGCAAGCCCAAGAGGCTCAGTGGTTTAGACCACAGCGTCACCCGTGTCCCTAGTAGTAGGGTCCCCAGCCAGCAAATGAATAAATAGTTTTATTTCTCTTCCCCTACCCTCACTCACTAAAAACCTCCCAATTGTGGGGTGCTTTTCTGACAAAGGATGCCTCCTCCCCATCCAGGAATCCATAGGGAGAGACCCTTTATCAGTGCTGCAGGACTGCAGCCAACTTCAGCCTTTCATGCAACATTAAACTCCCCCTCCGAAGGTTCATCCAGCTGTGTCCAGTTGTGTTTACTAACCTCAATTAATTCCAGGGCCTTGATTTTTGATCCATTGTACCCTTCGCACCCCTGAGTGGCAGCCCTGCCCTGTGCTTGTGAGCATATACGAGACACATTCTCAAAACTAGTGGGGCCATAGTGATGGTGGGGTTATTTTTATAAGAGCAGGGTAAGACCACAGCAACGGCCATGGGGAATGTTCATAGCCATGCCAGCCTGAATCATTACCCTTTTGTCACTCTGAGAATTATGTTTGCCCGTCTTGCCCCTGCAATCACCCAAAGGCCACGCTGCATGTGTTAGTTACCAGGAGGCTCAAGGGAACTCGGCTGCATCTCTTGACACCTCGGCTTCCCTCATCTCTCCTGAAGCATCTTTTGCCTCATCAACACAATTCAGTCTAATAAATACAATCGTTAAGGGCATGGGAGATGCACTCTCTGAAACTCCTGCTTTCGCTGAGCCTCAGGTGCCGAGCCCAGTGAACTAGTTACAAATGCCAAATCCTTTTAGAATGTCAGGCGCTGAATTTATATCCTACAGCAAATTTATGACATAGTCAGGAGTAGGGCATGTTAATATTATTGAAGCATGCAGGTTTACTTCGCTCATGAAACTCGACTTGATGGCTGTTCTGTGCCCCATATTAAATCAGTGGATTGTCCTAAACTAGTGTCTAGGAGCCGGTGTGCGGAATGCTGTTCATCACATAAAACACTCTGCCTTTGAAGGTGAGTCTGATGAATTTAGAAAGCAAAAAGCAAAGCATCCCTAATATGAGGTATGGTCTTACAGTGGAGGAGAAAGAGGGGTGGCGTATTAAGTATTTGTCTGGGGGCAGGTGGAGTTTGAAAAGGCAACCCCCACTGGCCATATGGAAATGAGCTATCAGTACAATCCAAACCTCCAATATGCTGGAGATTTGCAAAGAAGAAGAAGAAGAAGAAGAAGAGGAGGAGGAAGAAGAAACAACCCTTCACAGTTTAAACCCGTCTGCTAGCCCAAGGACTACCTGGTGGGTAGACGTTACATCAGCAATCAGTCTGCCTGGCAGAAGGACCCCAAAGAGGACAGAGACAAGGGTTGGAACCAGAGATGCCAAGAGGATAATCAGCCTGGATAGCTCCATTGGTTGTGGTGCTGATAACGTCAAGGTTGCAGGTTTTATCCCCAGATGGGACAGCTGCATATTCCTTAATTACAGGGGTTAGACTAGATGATTCCCAGTGTCCCTTCCAACTCTACAATTCTATGATCCTAGGATTTCCTGGGGCTCATTCACTGAATATGGATTGGGCTCCCTGCATCCCCCCCAACCCCCACAATCTATTGACAAGAACTGCTGTTTATGTACATATATTAACTTAAGCCTAGCCTGCCATACTGGAAGTGCCATTTGTAGTAGGCCAGAACCCTTGAAAATGTCATGATCGCTACCTGAGAATGATGTGATAAGAAATGAATTCAAAATGCATTTTGTTGTAATGAGCAAATTAAATTGATTTGGATATGCAGAAGATATTAAAAATAAATTTAAGGAACTGCAGAAAGAGGGGAAAGGAAGTCAAGTTTTGAAATGTCAAAATGATTTTAAAATTCGTAAAATGGATAAACTTGAAAAGAATAATTTTTTAAAAAAGAATAGGGTGTTTCACTAGATGAGCATTTGGTATGATCCTTCTTATGCTGTTAATTCCAAGTGATCTTGCGTGCTATAACATCACCAAAAAGCCGCCACTTTCTAATTTCTACAAATATGTGATATTAGCTAAAAAAACCAGAGTCCCCACACAGAGCTACAGTTCCAAGTGTCCTTAAGAAACTAAGGATTATTTGGGGGAAGGTCGCATTACAGTGGTACCTCGGGTTAAGAACTTAATTCGTTCCGGAGGTCCGTTCTTAACCTGAAACTGTTCTTAACCTGAAGCACCACTTTAGCTAATGGGGCCTCCCGCCGCCACTGCGATTTCTGTTCTCATCCTGAAGCAAAGTTCTTAACCTGCAGCACTATTTCTGGGTTAGCAGAGTCTGTAACCTGAAGCGGATTTAACCTGAAGCGTCTGTAACCCGAGGTACCACTGTACTGTCAAAATGGAGGGCATTACTTCAAATGTCTGGATGTGACCTGTAGATGTTTCCAGATGGGGACATAGTGGGTCTTTCAGAAACCACAAAAAGGTTATTGGTGGCAGGTGTCCATGCCGTATACCTTTAAAACACATTACGGGGAACTGTGTGTCTGCAAAGGGGAAACTACAGCCCTCAGAAATCTTGGAGGAAAAGGATGTGCTTCTAATACACTTTAAATGAATGTGCGCACAGCCGAGCTTTCCTGTGGAAAAAGTAAATCTGGATTTAGGGGATGCCGAGGAATACAGGTGGACATTTTGATGCCAGCACTGATCCGACAATGAACACTCGTCTGAGGGGCACCGCTAAGTCAGTCTGCTGAAATGAAAAAGAAAAGAAAACTATCCGGATGGACCTGAATGTGGGGGAGGGGAAAGACTGGAAGTCCACTTCAGTTCTAAAATAGAAAAGAGATTTGTAGTCTCAGATGGAGGTGAGAAACGAGCCGTCTTTATTTCCAGTTGCCGGCCTGTTGCAACTTATCTTGGGAGATGCCAGGAAAACATGATGTGGACCATCTGACGGTCCTGAGGTCTTGCCCAGCTCTGTTCCAGATAAATCCAGCCAGTTACAAACTCCCTTCTTGGCGGCTACCTTGGCTTGTTTGAGGGAAACTTTGCCGCCCAACCCACAGCTAGGCTGAAAGCAGGAATTCCCATATCTATTTACATCATCATCATCATCATCATTATTATTATATTAGAATGGTTAGCATTTTTAATGGTTTGGTTTTTAATGGTTAATGAAAGCAGGAAGGAGACAAAAGGGATGAATTTGATCTCTGTGTCATTTTATTGTAATCCGCCTTGAGTCTCTGTCTGAGAAAAAGGCGGGGTAGAAACGAATGTTTTATAGATTATTTTTAAAAATGCACACACACACACACACATATATAATTATTGTGTATATGGAGATACAGAATAAAAATGAGTCCGAAGGTTCGCCGCGAATTTTTTTGCCGCCCGGTTTCGCCTCCGTCTCCGCTTCCCCGCCCAAACCTAGATCTACGAACTCCTGCCGCGTCTTCCGGGTTCAGCTAGAACTTCCGCTCAGCCGCGACGCAACCGGATTCCGGCGGGCGGGGACTTCGGGAGGAGGGCGGAGCATCTCGCGGCGTTGCCCAATCGCAGCTCCGCCTCAAGGCCCCGGCTGTCTAGATGGGGGCCGGCGCCGGCCGTAACCAGGAAGTGGTGCTTCCAGGCGGACGTCGCGCTGCCTTCCTCGCACATGCGCACTCGGGCGGCGCGTCTCCTGTCAGCGCGGCGCCGGCCAGCGGGATGCGCTTCTCGCCGCCGGGAGACCCGCCGCCGCCCCGGCCGGAGCCCCAGGCATGGAGGTGGAGGAGGCCTTCCCTCAGGTGGGCCAGATGGGGCCCTTCCAGGTCTGGCTCTGCGTCTTGCTCGCCGCGCTGCTCCAGGTGAGGAAGCCGGGAGGGGGGCAGGCAGGCAGGGGAGGCCCAGGAGGGAGAGGGACCTCCAGAGGCATCTAGCCCAACCCCCGGCCACGCAGGGATTCGCCACGGTTGCAGTGGAGGAGGAGGAGGAGGAGGAGTAATAACAATGATTTATTTGCACCCCGCCCACCCGGCTGGATAGAACATCAAACATTAAAAGCTTCCCTAAACTGGGTTTCCCTCAGATGTCATCTAAAAGTCAGAGAGTTGTTTATTTCCTTGGCATCTGGTGGGAGGGAGTTCCACAGGGCGGGCGCCACCACTGAGAAGGCCCTCTGCCTGGTTCCCTGTAACTTGCCCTCTGGCAGGGAGGGAACCGGCAGAAGGCCCTCGGCGCTGGACCTCAGTGTCCGGGCAGAACGATGGGGGTGGAGATGCTCCTCCAGGATCTTCCGCCTGCTTGGTCCCCCCCCCCCATGCTTTCCCCAGGGAGGCTGACCTGGCACCTAACTTGCCTACCTTTAGGCACCAGGTGGAAATGTTTCCCTTCAACCAGACGTTGGACTGCTGTAGCCTTTTCAACGTGCCTCTGGGGTGGGGGTGTGTGTGTGTGATTAGTTTCTGTTGCTTTTGCCTGTGTTTTATTATGTGTCCTGTGTCTTCATTTTGTCTTTTTATGTTGTGAACCGCCTTGTGATCTTGGGAGGAAGGGCGGTGTGCAAATTTAGCAAGGAATAACAACAACAACCACCTCTACCATGGCCTCATGGTGAAAAGGAGGTGCTGCTGGTCTCCTCCCACCCCTGAGCCCAAAATGGTTAGAGTGTTGGTCTGCGACCTTGGAGACCGGAGTTCGAATCTCCCGCTCTGCCATGAAGCTCGCTGGGTGGCCATGTCTCAGCCTAACCTCCCTGACAGGGAGGAGGAGAGCCATGGGCAGCACCTGGAGCTCCTTGGAGGGAAAGGGGGTATATAAATGTAAGGAATAAATAAATAAATAGTGGGGGCTGCTCTCTGGGGTCTCCTGGGCTTTGCACCTCCCTGGCATGATTCAGCACACCCCCTTCCAACAATGGCCTTTGATTCCCATTTCAACCTTCAGGGGAGGTTGATTTGATCCCCCCTCTTTTTCTCTAATGTAGGTCTTCACTCACCCCTTCTTCCCTGGTTTGTGTGTGGGGGGGTGAGTCCTATTTGTGGTTTGCCTGTGGTGCCAAAATGTATTGGGCTGGCCCTGCACCAAGTAGATGGGTAGCCCTAAGGGCGACAGTCGCTGTATAGCCTCAAGGAGAGTCACTTTGGTGGTGGTGAGTGCAGTGGCAGAGCTTCATGCTCCGGCATTGGGGGGCACATCACCTGCGGGGGCGGGACGCCCAGCGTGGGGGGGCAGCCGCAATGGCACCCCATCAGTATCGCGCTGCCAGGGGCGGTGCGCTCCCCCCCCCACACTCCCCTTCCTCTGCCACTGGGTGAGTGTTCCTGTGTAGTTTGTGGCTGCCACACAAAGCCCAAAGGTGAATTGGAAACTACCCTTCAAAACTGTAGTTGGAAACAGACAGGCACCTCCATTTTTTTTGCTGGCCATGGCAAGCCTTTCTCCAACCTTGCAGCTGCAGAATTGGGCTTGGCCAGCAGTGCAGAGATCCCTTCTCTCTCTCCCTTCTCCCTGCCTCCCCTTGGGTGAGGAAAGCTGAAGATGCTGTGGCTATTGTAGACTGAGGTTTGCCAAACCCAACAGCCAGACCCAGGAAGCCTCCATATACTGAGTGTGGAGCTAAGCTTTGCTGCTAAGCAGCCAAACCAATAAAACACTGCCAGCTGTGCTGGCTCTGGAGCTGGGAAGTGAGGTGGCTGCTGCCGAAGGGGCCCTGGAGCAGCTCGGCCACTCACGGCCATGTCAACAAGCCTTCAACACCCTTCTCAGTCCTAAAGTGGGACCTGGAGATGTTTCCCTGAGGAGGAATCATTCTGCCAAGCACAATTTTAGCCAGCCAAAAATTATGGATCCCAGGAAATCATTCCATTCTGATCTTGGCTTTCTCGAAGACCACTTGGATACTCATGACTGAGAAGGCCTACTTCGCCTTCAGATTGTAAGCTTGCATCTTGTCTGTTCTATTTCAGTGCACTCACAAAAATCTTTGTTGACGAGAAACAAGTTTGTTTAGCTTATAACTCATTTCGACGTGTGTGTGTTTTTCTTGGAGAAAACTTATTTTGTATGAAAGAACTTTGAATTATGTTGTAGTGGTAGAGAAATTCTTTTAAGCAAATGGGACTATTGGTTCTTCAGGTGGCATGATCTAAACTTCACAGATATGTGTACAGTGGCACAGAGGCCAAGATGAATCAGGAAGCCCCTGTTTCATGTCTCTACTGGACAGGTTTACTGGCTGCAAGCAGGGCAATGCATTACTGTACTTTGGCAAATGAGAACTGGAATGTGTGCGCTTAACACTTTCTTCACCATAGTTTGCAATTGGTTTCATATCCTGACTTGTTTTGAAGCTGCTGGCAATAGTTTCTTGGTTTGGATGGAACTGGGGGCCTGCCCACATTTCTGTTCCATCATTTCAAGAGGTTCTTCTTTTCCCCACTACTTCCCCCAGGAAAACCTCTTGTTTAATGTTGAATCGGAACCATAATCAATTGGGTTTGTTCCAATTTAGCAGTAAAACAGCAGGTTTTCCTGAGAAAGGCAGCAGAACAAATAAAAACCCCTCTTGGACCTGTGACTTCAAATCACAGGACAAGTGGAAGTGTAGATGGACCCTGGAATTATGGTTATTGCAAAGGGGATGTATAGCCAAGCAAAAAGAGCATTCATAGGATCTATTGCTATGAATTGACAAGGTGGGAGAAACATTTCCAAAGCTCAAGTATGTAAAGATAAACCTGAAATACTGGCAATTCTCATTCTAAAAGGCAAATAACCTCTGAGCTATTGTGTAGATATGATCAAGGATATTTGTTATTTAAATGTCTGGAAGTTCTTGTTTGTTCTGGCATTGATTTTGATTCTACTTCTCATTGCTTCAGCTCTATGTGGCCAGTGAAGCAATCCTCATTGCACTAGTGGGGGCAACACCTCCTTACCACTGGGACCTTGAAGGGACCTCTGCAAATAAAAGCCATGGTAATGAGTCGACTAGCGAAGAAAGAACTTTTGGGAAGTGGCTCCTGACGGCCAATGGGAGTGAAGTTCAGAAACACATACACTTTAGCAGCAACTTTACATCAATAGCCTCTGAGGTAATTGAGCCAAGATTGTGGTGGGAATCTTGGCACTTAACCTTCTAAATTATTGCTACAAAATTGTAGGTGATCCATTAGAGAGAGAAAATCCAAATTCTACAGTAATGTAAGATGCACCCAAAACAGTGAACAAGCTTTTTTGCAGCTCTCTTAATCAGGCTGAGCAACACAAGCAAAATGGGAAGGAAGAGGTCAGAGAATATGGTGCAAACAAAATTCTGTCTTGCACCTAGCAGAGACTAATTAAGTCTGTGAACCTGGGCTCAGATGCTACTTAGCCAAGAAGTTCCCTGGGTGACCTTGAGCTAGCCACCTCACAGGGTTGTTGTGAGGATAAAATATGGGTGGGTAGAACTATGTATACAACACTGAGTTCCTTGGGAAAGGCGGGATATAAATGTGATAAACAAATGAATTTCCTGCATTCCCAAATTGAGATTGCTACAGACCACAGCCTTTTGGGATGTCTAGCTGTGATCAGATGAACATCTGGGACTTTTCTAAAAACCACCAGATTAATTCATTTGATGAAGTGGACTGGAGTCCCTATAAGCTTATACCATAATAAATGTGCTAGTCTTTAAGGTTGTTCCTGCAAAAACACCTAGCATGACTACCTCTCTGGAAATCGTGTGTGTGTGTGTGCTTAAAGGGGAGGAACTAGTTTATGACTCCATAAAGAAGAATAAGATCATCATTTCTTCACTGGGTTCATGAACAGTGCTATGCTTGAATGGTAACCTGAGTGTAGCACAATCTACTTCCTCACCAAGTCTGTTTCACAACAAGCATTGCTCAAGTTCATTCCATACTTCAAAGGATATGGTTTGTAGCATTTGTGAAGTATTAATTTCTAAGAAGAACTGTGGCTGAAACATATCACTGTTTCTGAGAAGATCAGCACTGAAGTCTGTTTGCAGATTTTGGCAATGGAGGTGCTACACATACTCATTCTCAAAAGACATGCCCTATTAAGAAGATTGCAAAGCCCCCACCTTAATGGATTATGTTCATGCACTGGAATTGTCATATTAGCCAGTAACAAGTCAACAAAATAATGAGTATGCCTTCAGGAAATGCTTTTGCCAATTACCCCAGAGTGTTACATTTGCCATTTATCCATTGTACAGAAATACACCTAATATGTACTCCTGTGATCTTTTAAGAGATGCATCTTAAACTTGAAGCATCTCAATATTGGCCTTTCTTCGGAAGTTTTGCACTCCTGTTTAGCTTCTGTATGTTGTACATGGACAATAAATATGCAATGTTACCTATAGATATAAATCAGTAAGGAGAGAAAAGTACTTTTTATTTACAATAGGAAATAACTTTTTGTTGGGTGCTAGTTGTTAGGTGCATGATAATGTTAAAGATAATTTATGGATTGTAAAAAGAAGCTCTTGCCTTCTGTTGGATTCTGCCTAACTCTGCTTTTTTCTCCCCCTAGTGGTTTTTAATTGGCAACACATCATACAAGATCAGTGCTGCTAGTTCGTTTTTCTTCAGTGGTGTGTTTGTTGGGGTGATTACTTTTGGACAGCTCTCAGATCGTTTTGGACGGAAGAAAGTCTACCTTGTAGGTAAGCTGTCATCAGAAAAAGATGAAGGGAAAACCCTCCGTCTTTCTTAGCATAGTTGTATTCTCTGCTCTGTCCAGGTATTTTAAAGGAAAGCCATGAATTTGAGTACTCTATAGACTACACTTCATATATTGGGAATCTCCTCATAGCTTTCTCTGTAGAGACAGGGGGGAGTATGGGCTGATAATAAGAGTTTTTTAAATTTCTTGTGAAAAGAATCCATGAATGGATTTTAATTGGGGCCCAATTGTCCCATCTGGATTTTGGGGAATTCTCCCTTGTGTCAGATTGGCTAGTGACCTTGTGGTGCTTTGTACTGTGCTGCTTTTCTCTTCCAGTAATGTGTGCTCCTTACTTCAAGAACTTCAGATGGCCGTGGTGATCTGCAGTAGTTTGTTGCAGTTTTGTGGCTCAGTCTGATCTGCATTGTGAAGAGAAACTGCAAAGCTGTCCATATACTTGCAGCCCTATAGTTCTAACCTACTTGTCGGAAGCAAACAAAACAGCTAAATTCCTGTTACTCAGATATTCTGGATATTTATTTGTTATCCGAAATATTTGTAGCTTGCCTTCTTACTCACACATGGATCCAAGAAATTTAAACGATAACATGGGATTAGTTCACCCTCTCTAACTGAAGGCTCACAAACATAGTTACCAGTTCTCTTTTGGTATAACACACACCCTGGCACCAGGAACATCTAACAAGAGGCAAGGTTTGCCTTTGCCTGGGCTGCTGATCTTAAGTGTTGCCTCAGCTGCTCCATCTTTCTCTCCTTAGCAGCCCCCAAGCAGCAAAAAGGGCTGTGGGGACAAGATGGCAACATTCCTCACCCTGGCTCAGATATTTTGGCTGTTGCTGCCAGCTCCTAAAGCCCTGGCAAGCCCAATGTAAATAATTGCCTTTAAAATGGCCACTAGGAAAGCTTGATAGCAGCTGGCTATTAAAATGGGATAATCATATGCACTATTCATTGCAGAATTAGAATCCATTTAAAGATATGGGAGCTGCTGATTTTTAAAAAGAGAGAGGGTAATTGTAAAACACGATTCCCTCGGTCAGGTGTGTGTCTTTTCCATAAAGCAAACCAGACAGCGTATCCTATCATACGTAGAGAACTTTTGTGTAAGATACGGCCAGCTATATTTTTCATTAACAAACACTACATGTGCTTTCTTGAGCAACCAAGCAGAACTGCATTAAAATATTGCACTGTGTCCACAGTGGCTAACTTTGGGAAAAGGGGGGAAAACAACAGCCATCATTTACTTCTTGGGAGATGTTCTGAAGGAAATTTTTCTTTGCCTTCCAGGTTTTGCCCTTGACATTTTGTTTGCTGTTGCTAATGGATTCTCCCCTTCGTACGAGTTCTTTGCAGTCTCCCGCTTCCTGGTGGGAGTAATGAATGGTGGGATGTCATTAGTGGCTTTTGTCCTCCTGAACGAATGTGTGGGCACCGCTTATTGGGCTTTGGCAGGTACAACATTTAATTACTGGTCTTTATATTAAAAGCTTAAAAAAAATTCTGGCAGCAAATCCAAATCTTAATTCATGTTTGAGAACTGCTTTATACATTGTGAGATTGACGGGCACATCCAGGTAATCTGTATGCATCCAGCCATTGATTGATTGATTACCTTGTGCACACATGCTTTTGTTGGAAGCTGAGACTTGCTCTTGCTTCCACCAGTTTGTAGATATGGTAAAAAAAAAATTAGCTTGCATGTTACGGTCATGGTGTATCCTCCAACTGTAATGTGTAAAGTAGTTTGTGTTCCCTTTGTTGATCCTTCATCCACAAAGCTCTGCAAATTTTCTGTTGTAAAATGCTAAACATTCTGATTCTTACACATTTAAAATACCAGCACAAACTTTAGACTCTGTAGGATGAGGATAACATACCTAATATATCACGTGTTACACTGCCTAAAATTCTCAGTCCAGTTCTGCTCATGCCATTTCACCCACAAAGTTGACTTTTTTTTTTTTTTTAGGAAGACCTCACAAATAGTGTTTTTAAGAACAGGTTGTAGGTTGTAGCATAATTTGTCTTCTCTTTCCATCTTAAATTATCTTTATCTTTGCATCTTTGTTCAGGTAGCCTTCTTTGCCTGTCTGTTTTGTGTTAACAAACATCATTAAATGGTCAATAACTCTTTTTTCCCTGTCTGCCTTATGTTAGGATCAGTTGGTGGCCTCTTCTTTGCTGTGGGAATTGCCCAGTATGCTTTGTTAGGATATCTCATTCGCTCCTGGAGAATTCTAGCAGTTGTGGTTAACCTGGAGGGAACAGTAGTCTTCCTCCTGTCTCTGTAAGTTACCTACCTTAAAATTGTTCTGGTGGTGTTCATGAAAAGGTGTGAAAATCACTTATCACTGAATAGAAGTAGTAGTTATCTCTCTTTCTTGCACCCCTTTAAAGTATTTTAAGCTGTTTGATTTCTACTTTCCCTGATCCTACTTTCTCTAAGCCTGGACATAGATTTAGCCTCTTCTCATAGGATACTTCTAGACTCTTTCATCTTAACAGTCCTTAGAACCCTTTTCAGTGTCTGTCTTGATGTGTGCTCCCTAGAACTGAACACAAAGATTCAGGATGTGGTTTTAGCAGTGCTAAAGGGAAAAGGAATACTGCAGAATTGTGCCAGCACTGCTCCTGTTCACACAGCATAGCGTTGGCCTTGGCCTTGTGCGACAGCATCACCTTTTGTCTTGTTAGTTTTATCCACTCTGCTCCCTAAATCTGTCTTTGAAGTGTTGCTGCCTTGCCAGATTCCCACCATTTTAAGTGCCATTGTGTGGCTTTTTCCTGCTTTGTCTTCCTTTATGTTCTGATAAACTCTGCCAAGTTCTGATCATCCAAGTTAGTTGCCACCTGTCCCAAGATTTCATAAGCTGTAAGCTTCAGACTTCTTTCCCCTCATGTCATCTGTAGCCACTGCTTTAGAGGTAGGCTTTCAGTTACATAGAGGCGGACACCTGTTAGGATGAAGACAGACGTAGGATTTGAAGAGCGTTTGCAAGAGGCATTTCATCTACATTATAAACTGGCATTGACATCTGTAATATACAGACACACACATTAAGTTGAGCACTGCTTCAGCCTTCAGTCTTGCCTCTCTTGTGCTTCTAGCAAGTTGCTTATTTCTTTCCCTTTTTTGATGATGCCTATAAATTTTCTTATTCATTCAAATGAGGGGAAAAAGTTTGAAAATCAGTTGCAAAACTGCTCTGGAATTTTGGGTGGTAGGGAAGGTGCTTGATTGATGTAGGAAGTACATGTCCACCAAAACTGACTTTTCCTTGTTGAAAGTAAATTATTATTATTTTTTTTGTAGAGTTCAATTGAAAGGGTACATGTGTGACAGAGACAGAGAGTGAGTGACTGGATGTATTTAGCAAACGGTCTTGGTTGCATCGGTGTTACATATGAAATTACCTGACCAGGTGGGGAACAGGATTCTGCTTGCAGGCTGAATCCTGAGTTCCTCCATGGGCCATGATGATGGGTGTGGGAGGCTGATTCCAGTTGGGTTTGCATTTCGCACCAAATTTAAAAGGCACAGGGAATGCACTTGAAAACCCCTCACTGTTCCTTTGCAAAGGCATCTTTACCTGTGTCTGCCCCACACCTGATGACAAGTGGGCGTGGCTTGGGGGAAATGGCTTCGTGGGCCAAATTAGGACCTCCATCAGCCTAATTTGGCCTACGGGCTGGAAGTGTTTCCCATGCTTGTCTTGTACAAATTGAAAACTTCAAGCAGCAATGAAAAATGGATGATTTCTATAAGGCTACAGTGACTTTATCTGGAGAAGCCCAAGTCTGTTTTGGGGGGGCGCTAGTGCATACCAGTCATACGCTGGTGGCAGGATAGAGCATTGTCAAGCAATGCATAATCTTTGAGCGCAATGTGATCCCTAGTACAAGACCTAGGTTTTACATTTGCCCATTGTGGTTTTGCTTTATTTTGCATAGCATTACAGTATTTGGTTCATTGCAGGAGGCTTTAGGCAATTCATACTTGGTGAATTGAAGTTGCTCCCTTGCTTATGATAGCACAGTGGATAGAAGTCCATAGGCACCTACAATCTTCAAAAATTAGCAGCAGTCTGATTGCTAAACGCAAATAATGTGAAGGCCTTTCCCAAGATACATCTGTGCAATCCAGACTCTAGTTGAAATGTTGTAATTTCTTCTTCAAAAATGTTTCTAGTCTTATTGGGTGCAGAGTAGCTTGACAAATTAAAGGTTCAGGGAGAACGTATTTTCCAAATAATTATGTGATTAATCATTTCAAAGAGCATACTACTAGTTTTAAGGTTTTCAATACAGTGCAATTTTGTGCACACTCAGAAATAAGTTCTTCTATGTTCAACAGGGTTTCCTCCGAGGTAAGTATGCAGAGGGTGGCAGACTGAATTAAATAATAGAATTGTAGAGTTGGAAGGGGCCACGAGGGTCATCTAGTCCAACCCCCTGCAGTGCAGGAATCTTTCGCCCAATGTGGGCTCGAACCCGTGGCCCTGGCATTAAAGAGGCTCAGGCTCTACTGCAGATATAAGTAATGACAAGCATAGTTTAATTCATAAATACTTTAAGTAGGTCAAAATATTCATAATAGGTTATGAAATAAAGAAATACTTGAAAAAGGAAAGAAGTAATCTCTTTTAAATCTAAAAGTATAATAAAATAATAATCATTTTACAATAATGTAAATAAATTGTACATATGCATATTATGACAATGATAATTTATTATTTGTATTATTATTACAGAATATGCATACTTTGAATAATAGGGAGATGAACTGGGTCAGTGTCAAGTGCTATTCTCAATACTTTTCCATACCACTGCTTTCACACTACTTTTTCAAGTTCTGTATTAGGTTTACCTTTGCACATTCAGAATCTTCCTAAATTAGCTTAACATGGCTGCATTCAGCGCATCGTTGTGAGCTGCAGTCCTACAAAATTGGTCTTGTTTATCCCTGTGCAAAGCAGCAAAGATTGAAGTCTATTTGCAGTATAAAACTTGCTAATGATTGTACTTTTTCCTTTTTTACCAGAAGTGTCAATATTGAGTAGTAAAACGACTCTAACGCCATCTGTGGAATATTTTCTCTCTTTTTGTTCTTCGTAGATTCATTCCTGAATCACCTCGGTGGTTGTATTCTCAAGGACGGCTGAGTGAAGCTGAAGAGTCCCTCTACCTCATTGCAAAGAGGAACCGCAAACCAAAGTGCACTTTTTCACTTAAACTCCCTGCTGAGCGGAGTTATAAAGAGACCAGTAGCATCCTGGACCTGTTCCGGTACAAGATCCTTTTGGGACGTACTCTGATCATGATGTTCATCTGGTACGTGCGCTATCTTTTGATCAGATTTTGAAATTGCTACTACTGTACTGTTCAAATACAACAAGATAGGCATGTTCTGTCTTTCTGGGAGGAAAAAAACTGGCTGCAAAATCCATTTGGAGTTTTATGCTTTTAAATATTTTTTACAAGAACAAAAAAAACTGTAGAATATCGAAGATCAGAGCCTGTGGGATTATTTTAGTACATAATTACACAAAGACCAAGTGGTCCTTGAATGGCAGAGTAAAAATCATTTTGCGGGCACATTTTCCATGTGGCTTGACATTTTAATACGAATCTTACAAGACCGTTTGAGTAATGTCTCTTTGTTAAATAGCTGGAAGACCACTGACATGTACAAATGTGGTTTATGTTGTCTGGATCAAAGCAGAACCTTTTTTTGTTTTGTTTAATGAAAGAAATAAGACTTGGAGGTTCAGTGATCTGAATGGAAAGGTTGGCTTTAGGAGCTTGTAAAGAAAGCAGTTTCTCCCATGGAAGGCAACTAGAGAACACCAAAGGAGGGAGGTGCCAGGGTGTGTGGATGTTCAGTGTGCTTTTTCTGGACTTTTAGCTGCACTGGTCTGCTATTTTCAAGCCTGTCATTTAGACTAGCAAGGATCGCTCAAGGGTCCCCGGGTGCTGATTCAGTGTACCTGATAATCTAAAAAAAAAAAATACCCTGCCTGGAAATGCTTTAGATACCCAATGCCAAAATATAATTCGTATTTATATTGCCCTGATCATGAATTTGTTATGCTGATATTATGCTTGACCTTTAAAGCCCTTTGAGGCCTAGGACCCTCGTACCTACGGGACTGCCTCTCCTGGTATGCCCCGCGAAGGACCTCAAGGTCCATAAAGAGCAACGCTCTAGAGGTCCCGGGCCCTAAGGAAATCAGATTAACCCCAACCAGGGCCTTTTCAACACTGGCTCCGGCCTGGTGGAACGCTCTGTCTCATGAGACCAGGGCCCTGCGGGATCCTTTCCACCTGGCCTTTGGCTTGGAACCAGCCTGATACCCCCCCCCCTTTCCTTTTCCTTCTGTGATGGAACCCCTCTCTGGGGACTTCCCTGGCTTTTCTGGCCCCTGGAGGACCAGTCTGGATAGTTGGCCTTGGTGAAGATTTGACGTTTCCTCCCCCCAAACAGTTTTTGATCTGGGCTTCCACGGAAATGAGGCTGCATTTAAGTAGTATTTTAATCTTGTTTTTAAGTTGTATTTTAATCATTTGTTTTCATACCTGACGTTTCCTCCCCCCAAACAGTTTTTGATCTGGGCTTCCACGGAAATGAGGCTGCATTTAAGTAGTATTTTAATCTTGTTTTTAAGTTGTATTTTAATCATTTGTTTTCATACCTGATGTTAGCTTCCCGGAGCCCGGTCTTGGCCGGGGAGGGCAGGGTATAAATAAAATTAATTAAATAAAAATAAATAAATAAATATTGAGAAGCCCCAGTCAATAAGTTCCATGCCTAAAGCATAACATCCTTCTCTGAGTTCAAGGTTACAGCTACTCTATAGGCAGAAAACTAGAAGAAGCAACTTTGCATTTTACATCTTTCTTTTTACTCGCTACAGGTTCGTATGCAGCTTGGTTTATTACGGTCTTACTCTCAATGTGGGAGACCTGGGTGGCAGTGTCTATGCCAACCTGGCTCTTTCTGGACTAATAGAGATTCCAGCATACCCTCTCTGCATCTACTTGATTGGCAAAAAATGGTGAGTGTTGGAATGCTAGATAAATTTCTTTTTTACCTCTTTCTTTCTTTCTTTCTTTCTTTTGAGTGGCAGCAGCAGTGGGTGAGGTTGCGGATACTTCCTGGTGAGAAGGGGGAAAGGAGAGAATTAGAACAAGCATGGGGCAGGAAGAGATCTCGAAAGATCCTGTCCCGTCCCAAGGAAGGGGGAGGCAAGAAATCCTCTCAAGAGATCCCCTCTTCTGCGGGTCTGCGCCCGTGTGCCCCTTCTCCTAGGGAGACGCTATTCATGTAATCAGCCCTCTAGCCTGGTCATCTTTCTCATGATTATCAGTTTCATTGCTGTGTGTGCTGCATAGCCTGAATCTGTTCTTCTGCAGTAAGCAATGCTAGACTATTTTCCTCTAGTGTGGGAGGTGCTTGTATTTCTTCATTTGAAAATAATTGAGATTGATCCCCAAGGAAAGGTGAATAAGAAGATACTGGCATAAAAGATACTGGGCATAAAAAATTAAACCAATACATGCGGGAATGCAACGTGCATGAAAAACTTTTTTTGTCAAGCTCCAGAGGGGTAGCCTTGTTAGTCCATTGCAGGAAACACTACAAAGAGTTTTGTAGCGCTTTAAAGACTGAAATATTGTGAATGTGGCATGCATATATCTCTTGAGGTGGTGTTGTGGTGTGTCTCGTCACATGAGGTATATTGCAAGACCTGGCATCATGATGAATCTCGTGTTGCACATCACTTGGCATTATATGGCACATGATATGACAGCCTGACATGATGGGGCATGAAGTAGTATATCTCACGAAGCATTCATGCACAGGTATAGAGGAATTACTATAAATGGGCCCCAAAGGGAATGGAATATAGAAGATCTAGTAGGTTTATGATGACTCCCAATGATAGTAATTGGTGACAGCACAAGTCTTCCTAGGTTTGCTCTCCTAATTTCACACCCGTAGTGGGTGTTTCAAGTTAAGACCTACACAAAACAAAACCTAATAAGAAATCCTAGTTCAATTTTCTTTCCTGGTGACTCCTTTTAAAGTTTTTGTTGTTGAGGATGATGGTGACAAGTGGCAATTAGGAATTTGGGTAATAGGTGCCTGAGATGATTTTGACATTCTAAGAGATATTTGTTTTTATCTCTGCTTCTCTTCAAAAATCTGGAATACCTTTGTTGACTGGAGAGTAATAGGCTTCCTGCACTGAAGCCCTGGATGTAAAGGGAGCTTGTTTTCTACTTGCTTTGCATTTTCATTGTTCTCTCTCTTTCCGGTTCTTCAGGTTTGGCCGTAAACGGACGCTTGCAGCCTTTTTGTTCCTGGGAGGACTAGCCTCTCTTATCGTCATGTTTCTTCCAGAAAAGAAAGGTAAAAGTGTTGTTCTTTTAACTATGGAGCAGACTGCAGGAGGCCAACAGCTTGCAGTGCAGGCTTTCTCACATCTGTAGGGGAGCAGCAATCTCCAGCTGCTTTAAGGAGAGTTTTGCCTTGGGCAGCTGGAACCAGACGCGCAAGAAATAACTGATCTTAGAAGCTTGAGAAGTAGTTAAAAATGTGCCCCATCTAATTTCCAAGACCAGCCTCTCTAAGAGTGTCTCCTTTTGAGCAGAAGACTTGGTCATGTTCACTGGGTCTCTTCTGAGTAAATCTTATTTGGACACCATGAATGGAACTGTTCCTCTTCTGTGAACACAACATGAAATGGCGCTTCTCTTCAGTTCCCCAGCACAAGGCCAGGTGGCCGTTTGACCAGAGTGTGCTTTCTGTCAAACAAGCTCCCTGAAACTCCTCCTCCTTTGATAAATGGGAACAGGCTGGTTTTTCTGTTGCCTAGCAAGGGGGCGGGGGGGGGGTCTACTTTCAACCTAAAGCCAAAAGGCCATCCTTGCTTACTACAGCATCTTTACAAGCTTTGCATTTCTCCCCCAACAGCTACAGGAGTGTTTGCCATTGTAAACAGCCGCTCATTGTCTTTACTGGGAAAACTGACAATCAGTGCAGCATTTAACATTGTCTACATCTACACATCAGAGCTTTATCCTACAGTGATCAGGTAAGACAGGTTCAGTTGGTGGCTTCTGTTGTCTGGATGAGACCACCTGACTTTTCTTCTTCTTGGGAGGCTCCGTTCAGTTTAAATCCAGAGGTCCTTGTTTTTAGGGGGGGTTGCAGTATCTCTCTATAACTGCAGGTCCTTTCCCTGAGGCGCTTGCAGATGAGAATTCGACTTCTCCCCATTCCCAAATGCAAAAGTTAAATGTGAACATCCCTGTTTAGCCAAAGAAATCCACTTGAATGTTAGCTTCCTTTTGTGGGAATGTTGAGGAAAGTAGGAGAGGATATACTGATTGAATATTATCCCTCCTCACTCATGCTAGTGAGCAAGGAGCAGAGCACATTTCCTTGTCCATTGCTGGAAGCAAGTTGATGGATTCGTTATAATCATTTAAGTTAAGCAATCCAGTGTGGCTTGTCCAGTCTGGATTGTTCCTGGTAAATTTCCCCTTTATTTCCCTCTTAAAAAGAATAATAACACGACAGTCTTCTTTAAAAGTAATGGTACTTTCAGTTCACGGTAGTATCCTGAAGGCAGGCTTTATCTTGTAGTTACAGTTACATCTGTAGAGAAAAGAAGTCTGAGCTAGGCCTCAGACCTTCTACCTTGTGGCTTCCATCCTCTGTACGGATGAGCCTTGTGCTGCTGGCTAAGAGCCAGCAGAGGAGTCCGAAAGTAGAAAATGGTAAAAGGTGAAAAGAGGAAGGTGGCTGCGTTGCTAGCCCTTTTGTAGTCCCACCCATCTACCTGGTCACACAGGGGGAGGAGGCTCCAGAGCAGGTATGACAGGAAGTCCTCTCTTCTGGAGCAACATTCTCCTGTGTGTCCACTCTAGGCAACAGGAAATGTTATATTTGACTGCTTCAGTTATGATACATCCCACACCTTTATTATTTAGTCTGAGGTGTTTGTTGTTTCTCTGGGATTAAGAAGGCATTCAGAAAGGAATGTGTTAAGCCCTTCTGCTACCCAGGAAGGCAAGGAACATGTGACTCACTCTTTGTGCTGTATCCTATCCTCTAGGCTTCTCCCCAGTATGTTCCTTTGCCTTTGCCTGGGACTGAGCTTCTGTTCAACCTCTCTTAGAACTCAGTTTCCCTCCTCATTTTAACATTGGCTATTCTTCCTTAAAAAGTGACAAACTACTTTCTCCTTCTGTTTTACTGCCTTTTCCCTTTTTTAAAAAAATGGCTTCTTTTTTGCTTGTGGCTCAGTTGGTCACACAAGAAGCTGGAGCTGTTAAAAAAAGAGGAGGAGGACACAGCGTGTCCCAGGGGTCAAACAGCCTTAAGCAAAAAAGCCACCTTCCAGTTCTGTGGCTGAGCCGTCCACTGGCAGCTTCCACTGCAAACTCATTCATTCTGCTCCAGGCCAGGTGGATCTGCTTCGGCTTCCACTGTACTGGGAAGCCAATTCCTGCTGCCATCAGGGGTGTATCTCTTATCAAGTCTACTTTTGAGTCCTTCCATGCCAGGGAACGTGCAGAACTCATGCAAAACTTCTGGAAAGCTCAGCAGCACTCAAAGGAGAATGATGCTTATCTCCCATATGTGGTGACTTGGGAGTAACTGATGTGGAAGTGGGAGGCATTCTGTGCTATAGGCACCGTCTTCAGAGGCAAAGGATTCAGGCAGAGCAGAATTTCTCTGCCAGGAGTTTGAACAGCCATCTAAAGCAGATTTTTCATTAGAAAGCAGGCAACATTCTACCCCTGCACAAAATAATCCATTCTATTTCTCCTTCAGCCTCCCTTGAATCCACCTCAGTCAATAATATATATATTTATTTAGGTGATTTATAGCCCAATCTTTATTAAAATTATCCCAGAGCGGGATGTAAAAATTGGTAGTACATAATAATACAATATAAAAAACTCAACCACAGCAATAAATCAGAAGTACATCATAGCACCACGAGAGTGACAGACCATTGCCTCCAGTCAGTTAACCAAATGCTTGACTAAGTAATGTCTTTACAAGTTGCCTAAAGCCCTCAGCATTGAAATGTACCACAATAATAGGGGTGAGGAGGGCTGTGCAACCGCATAGAGAACCACCTGGGGCCACATCCCTGTGGGCAGGCAGTGCTCGCCATTCATTGCTGAGTATTCTCAAGCTTATTAAGTAGATATTTTCAGCAATCTGCAGGTACTCTTCAGGACTTGAAAGCGTGGTCCTAAGTCTACCTTAGTTAAGGAAAAATGCTTCATGTAAATGCAACTGTTTTATTTCCCGCAGGAATGTTGGAATGGGAGCCTGTTCCATGTTTTCCCGAATTGGTGGGATCATCGCTCCTTTTGTTCCGTCTTTGGTTTGTACCGATTTTTCCTTCTCTTACCCACGCCTTCCCCCAAACTGGGCAGTAGCAAAATGTAAAGTACATTTTGCATGGGTTCAATTTGGCTTTGACTCTGACCTTCAGAATTCTTGAAAATTGCCAGGTGCATGGGACAGTTGGCTTTGGGGGAGACACGACTTTTGCTGGCTGATGCAACTTTGAAGAGTCCTAAACTCCCCTTGCACATGACAAAGCTGTAGTGATAGTTTCCTGTGAATAAAGATGTGTGAGAGAGAAAGGGATGGGGAGAGAAAAGGCAATGCAGAGCTGCCTAAGCATTCAGGTGGGCCACCTGCAGCTGGTGGACCTGTTGAAATTAGATGAACAAAGCCACCTTGTAAAGGCTCCGTCCACTGGCCTATTCAGTCAAGTTCTCCCTGCTGTTCTTGCCAGCAGCTCTTCAAGAATGTTGCCATCTGAGATCTTTTAAAACTGGAAATATTGGTGAGAGTGTGTGCTCTCTCATTTGAGCCCAAACCCTCCCCAATGGGGCTGCTTCATTGACCGTTCTACTGCCTCTCCTTGGCAGCTCCCCCTGTTCGTATTTGTGAGAGGAGAGCGGGAGCCAGAGCTCCTTCAGAGAGTTTTTGTAATAGTCTGTCATGAGAGTTGTTCTGTTCCTTCCACCCTTGACCCCGACAGGTGTGGCTAGGGCATAGATGTCTGAGTCTGGTTCTTCTGTCTCCCCTCTCTTCCATACTGTCCCTCTCTCCAGACTCCGTTTTTGTAACTGTGCTCTTGCACTACCCAGTTTTTGTTGTCTCTGCATGCATAATTTGGGGTCAGTTCACATGACCAAGAGGGATGCGGGTGGCGCTGTGGTCTAAACCACTGAGCCTCTTGGGCTTGCCGATCAGAAGGTGGGCAGTTTGAATCCCTGTGACGGGATGAGCTCCTGTTGCTCGGTCCCTGCTCCTGCCAACCTAGCAGTTCGAAAGTGCGTCAAAGTGCAAGTAGATAAATAGGTACTGCTCCAGCGGGAAGGTAAATGGTGTTTCTGTGTGCTGCTCTGGTTTTGGTGTTCTGTTGCACCAGAAGCGGCCTAGTCATGCTGACCACATGACCTGGAAAAATTGTGGACAAACGCCGGCTCCCTCGGCCTGTAAAGCAAGATGAGTGCTGCAACTCCAGAGTCATCTGCGACTGGACTTAACTGTCAGGGGTCCTTTACCTTTACCTTTTTCACATGACCAGTAGATGTGTTGAAGATGTGACTCCTCTAGTGGGTCGCTGCAAATTCTTGTGCTGTTGTGTGTGGTTCTTTCGCCACAGTTGCAGCCTGTAACTGGCCCAACGTGTGCTTTGCCAGCGCAGAACAGCTGAAAGAAGGTTGAATAGCTGTTATGTCCTTGAGCCATCATTTCATGATTAACATGAACATATTTGAGCCCTAGCTACTACTGCTCCTGTTTGTTATATTTGTTCTTTCTTTTCTTTTTTTACAGAAATCTGTGCAAGGGTCTCTGCCATTTATTGTTTTTGGTGTGGCAGGCTTGTTCGCTGGTCTTCTGAGTCTGTTATTGCCAGAAACCCTAAATAGCCCCCTGCTGGAGACGATATCTGATCTACAGGTTTGCTCATATCGGCGGCTAGGAGATGAAGCTGTTTCGCTGCAAACAATGGAAAGCTCACGGGTATGAACCTTTGCCAGTTCCCCTCCTGTTACAAAAGCTGTCAGGTTGAATAGGACGTCCCAGCTTCTTTAGCGTAATGTAGTGTCTGCCACTGCAGATGGGCTCCAAGGAGAAGATATTAAATATTTAGTTGTGCCTTTTAGATATGTTAACTGCTAGGCAAATGACTACATCCCTGACAAATAGCCACTTTCTCTCTGGCTGCCAGCTTTAGATCAGAGCCTGCTTCCTCCTTTATTTCAAAGGATAGCAACTGTTACCTATTCATTCTTCTCATTGGCCGCCCACAACAGAATATTGAGTTGGAGAGAAACAACGGGAGGCCCTCATGCTATTGAACATGGGAAGACAGCATTTCTAGAGGAAGGGGAGCAGCCACCATGAAGGAACAGTGTTCTGGCATGCTTATTGTGTCTACAAATGTCCTGTCCTACCCAGCAACAAGAAACAGAAAGGTCGAGCCCAAAGCCCTCTGGCAGCAGGGTTTGGCTGCCATTTTATTGTCGATCAGAGCTGTGGAGGTTTTGGAAGGGGAAATCAGTGGTGCCAGATAGGTTGAGCGCCTCTCTCCCTTGACTTAAGAGTACAAAGTGATAGCCAGTTCAGGAAGAAATGCAGTCACTCGCCTGCTCTGTGCTTTGTAAAAGTCAGTGGCTTCTTATTCTTGATTATAAGAGGCGAGCCTCAAAGGTGCCATAATCGTGTTGCCCAGGTTGTCCTGTTTGCAGCAATAGTAATGACATTTTAATGTTCTTTATAGAGTGCTGAAAACACTCACTATGCTTTATTTCTCTGTTTCGTAAGATTTATACACTCCTTGATTTGAGGGTGGGGGGGGGCAGCTTCAAAACAGTTAATAAAGAGAATGATCCACTTTAGTATTGTCCCATATGGAGGTTTGGGTTGAAGCTGAGTTATAAAGGCCTGGTGGAAACTGAAAATGACCTAGTGAATAGTCTTGCAAGGCTGAGATTAATCATCTGAAACATTTTACTCAAAACTTGGTGAAGGATAGCTCTGATATCAGAATCTCATTTTCCTTCTAGTCTGACCACGATAGTTTGGCTGGGAGTGGAAGTGAAGATGAAGAGTTCTATGATGCTGATGAAGAGACTCAAATGATCAAGTGATGGATAAAACACTTCTGTTAAGTGCTGTGTCCTTTGTGAAGTATCCAGCCAGCTTTATCTGAACAAACCTAAAAGCCAGGAGCAATCAGTGAACAGAAGAACCGTACTATTGTGTTTGCTTTTAGGAGAAAAGTAGGAGACCGTTGACAGCTCTTGCAAATAGGATGACTGCTTGTCAGTGACAGCTCTGGCAGATGTAGACTGCTCCTGATTTATAGACAAGTAAGGCATTTGCAGGATACGCATTTTCTGACAGCACTTGTGAATCCTAAAAGCGGTCCCAACGTTTAGCCCGCTCTCTTCTGCATCTATTGCAGGTTTTTCCCTTGACTTGTTGGAAGTGGTCCGTTTGTTAAGCTTGGCTTTTATGCTACCCTGGTGAAACTTGATTGTGGAGAGGCATTGTTCACTATTTAGTGGGGGGAATGTGAAGTACTGCAAGATGTGACATTTTTTGCTGCCAATGCAATTCCTGGTGGTTCTGCATTGTGTGTGATTTTAATCTTGGGGTAATGCAGAAAGGGGACCAGGCATGGTTCTGTATAACAGAGCAGGACTGCAGAGACCTGTAATACAGACCGACTGATTTAAAAGGCGACTGAATCACAGGAATGGTGGATTCACAACTTCATTTTAAAAGTTTTTATTTTAACTTGCCTTTGTTGACCTGTTACGTTGCCTCTTTTGGATATTTCAGTGCCATTTGTCATGTATACCTTTGGTGAAGGAGTCATCAAGGTGAGATAACTCATTCTGCTTTGGGCTTACCCTTGCCTTACAAAACGGTAGGAGCAATTGCGTCTTGCTGGTTAAATGGAAGGGAAGTCTAGCAGGTGTTGCTAATTTGGATTCAAGCTGTGTTTGGTTTCTACTTGTCAAGGGACTACAGCTTTGTGTTTACAAGGAAGCTTTTCCTTTTTCAGAAGTGTGCAGCTGTGTGTAGCGCTAGACATTTCTTCCTCCCCTTTAGACAGGAGCAATTTGAGCTGCACAATAATCCACCCAGTGCCATCTCCTCCGTGCTTCAAGCATTTTGATACTTACATCGGCTCCCTTTCCCCTCCTGTATTTAAATGGGAGAGAAGAGACTTGAGGCCTGAGATGAGAGCTCCTGAAAGCTTTTCCAATCACCACCTGTGATTGCAAGACAAGGGTGGTTGTGTGTCCATTGAAAGGTTTCCTACTGCTCATGCAGTCATCATGTTCAATGGGTTCAGTCAGTTTGAAGGTTACACCTAGATATGAAGCATGTATCGTTGCCTCTCTCAACTTGGTGAAGATCTGATAGCTTCCACATTTGAAACAGATATGTGCCTAAGACTAACTAGGTAACAATGGTCTGTGGCATCTGGGCCAGCAGTTCTTGGTGCTTTAGAGACTTCTTTGCTTTCCTATCTTGAGGCAGAAAACTGGAAGACATGGTCTGGGTTAGGAGACCTTTTCCAACCACGGTAGTTGCTCCCAATTGTTTTTACCAAAACTAAAACAGCAGTAGGAAGCCTATCTGTGCTGACAGGTTTCTACAAGACTAACTGAAGCTCATGCTCCACTTTACGAAGGGACCAATCTTCACAGGATCAACTTCTTTTTAATCAATCTGGACTCACAGACTAGAAGGCATTTTTCTACTACATTTTGTGTCTAAAGATCTTCATGTTCCTAGGCAGGGACTTGATGTTTGGTTGTTTCACTTTTTACTCAAGTCGCAGAAGATCTGCTAGCATTTTGTTTTTCCCAGGTAGCGTTTTGGTTTCGGAAGAAGCACATTTTCCTGGCGTCTGTTGAGAAAGCAATACTCTTGCCTAGGACTTAGCTCCGGTTACGAAGGCTAGGCTGAGCTTGTGTGTGTTTCATGGGCACCTATTGACAAGTGAACAGCAACACATTCCACTTTCCCTGCTCACAATATTTTATACATTAGCATTTTTCATCATAGTTTCCTTTTAGTGGGGAGGTCTATTTCTGAGCTTTATATTCCTCCGAATATGCAAACACACTGTAAGGAAAGGGTGAAGGAGCAGGCAGTCGGCACAACACAGCTCTCCTCCCTCCCACCCCTTCTGTAGCTGATGGGCTTTGGTTCGTTCAAAACCATTTGCTCCTAACAAATGCAGGAGGGCAGGGGAGACTGGCGGGAAATGTTGGAAAAGTAGAAAGGCTTATGAAAGTTGTCCCTTTTTTCAGGGGCAGAAGCTCAGTCAGAGCGAGAAACTGCTATGAGGCTGTAGTGTCTTTCAGAAAATCCCTCCTCCTGAAATTGAAAAGTGGTGCTATCCTGCTTCGAAGGCCCCAAGTGCTTGGAAACTTTTGTCTTTTCATTAAGATAAGCTGCATTAAGAGTGCAGTGAGTGCTAGGGTCAGACTACACCAGAAAGGAGAGAAGTTCGAAGCCTGCATGCTTACTAGGGATAAAATCGTATTGAAATTAGAGGGACACACCTTGGTAAGTGTGCGTAGAATTGCACTGTAAGGGAAAATGCTTTTGCAGATTCAAATAAAAATCTGGATTCGTAGGTTTTCCTTCTTGTGTGCAGGTCCTCTTTTAACTGGTTGCCCTTTGACCTTTCCTCATCAGTTCAAACAGACAGTCTGCTTAAAGAAGTTATTGGGAGCCTAAAACAGGTCCAATATATAAAAACCCTTTAAAATGGGTAAATCATGATCAGTGATGGAGTGATGCTACTATTGAGCACTTTGAAATCCTCAAATGATCGGTTTTTTGCTTCATTTAGTAGTTGAAGATAATGCTTGCGTTGCCGTATAATACATCTTTAAATACTAAATTCACGTGTGTGTGTGTGTGTGTGTGTGTGTGTGTGTGTACACACATACACGCCTGGATTAGTAAATGATCTGGCACAGCGGAAATGGAATGCCTTGCCTGGAAGCCAGGAAGGAATGTCTTGACGGAAGAAGGCCGGCCACTTGCAGGTGGGTAGTTTTCTGTTAGTTTTTCAAAGCCCAGGAAGGAAAGCCTTAGTAGAAAGGAGCACACTCAGGCCAAACAAGAGTATGTGCTCACTTTCCTCGCTTTGCGTGTCTTGAGAGGAGCACTTTTGGATGACATTAAACCTTTTCATTGGAGGCATTGTTACAAAGCAATAAAGTACTGTATATGAGAAACTTACTGGAACACAGCTGCTTTCATCATCTGAATGGGAGATCCAGGGAGGACCACTTCCGAAGCCTATTCACCTGTGTCTTCTCCAGCCTAACTATTTTTAGATGGCTGTGCCAATTCATTAAATCTAACATAAGAAAATGAACTTTGGTTTCTCTTGCTTAAAAAACAAAACTGTACACAATGTTTACGACCTCATAAGCCCTGATATAGGTAAACTGTTGTAGAGTCCCATTGAATGGAGTTCTGGTGACTGCGGTCCCACTATATATATGAACCAGTCCTCAAGGTGCGAAATCTCTGGGAGGAATGAGAAGGTTTGTTTTTTCTCATAAGCACTTTAATGTCTCTGGAAGGATTTATTACTTTGCAGACAGCACCTAGCCAAAGAAATAAATGTCGAGATCTTGAAAAAGTTACCGTACATTTTTATTGTGTGGCTATCTAATATAGCCACGGCTTAATGTTAGCCAAATCTGGAGCAGGGTAGTTGACTGGAAGAGCAAGGTGCAGAGCTGGCTCTTGAGAGGAAGCTCAAACTGGTTACAGCCAAATCAATCCCTGGAATGTCTGCTTTAATCGGTCACTTATAAATTTGCTCCTTTGGCGGCATGTTCAGTACGTGGCTAAAGGGCAAACTCATTTAGGAGCTCACAGCTTCTTCAAGTTACCCCAGATATATATATATATATTAGGGACCAATTTAAGGAACTTGATGCATTAAATGCTATCAGTTGCTGTTTTGTCACCCAAATGGTACTGCACTTAAAAAACAAAAGAAGACGCCTTGCCAACATAGGAGGATCAGATTGACTGGTGGGATCAGATTCATTCTGCAGCTGCTGTACTTCGCCAGAGCTTGCCATTCTTAACCCTAAATGATAAGCTATTCAGAAATGTTAATTGTTTTTTAAAAATAATGTTTTATTAGTTTTTTTATACAAAATTTGACATTGTTCAGTTCACATTCAATATAATAATTCCTTACGTCCGCGATGCTCCTATTGTAATCCTTGTATCTGCTGCCATATCTACCATTTATTTTCCGTTATATTGTAACTTGTATTACAATAATTTATTTCTTCTCCTTCCCTTGCCTGGAATTCAAATCCTACTCGCAATTTCATTTGACTGTAATTTATCTTAAATAGTCCAAAAAGAATCTCCACTCTTTGACAACATTTTCATCTTTTCGGTCTCTTTATTTTTGCTGCCAACTTCACCATCTCAGCATAGTCCAATAACTTTCAAATCCATTCTTCTTTTGTTGGAACTTCTCCTTCTTTCCACTTCAGAAATGTTAATTGTAACTCATTCAAAGATGTCTGTGGGGCCAGTGCAGAAATTTTATCCTGAAGGTGCTTTTATGAACAGAAAATGCTGTTATGTTTCTTAATACAGAATTTGGGGCACTGAATACAGGAAGCATATGGGCATGTACACTTCTTAACACATGTGAAAAGAGAGTCTTGCTATCAAATGTATTTTGTGGGTTGCTAAAATCATCGTCTTGTTCTATAATGGTAAAGGTGTAACTTCCTATGTACTGCATTCCTATACATGCTAGTCCTGCCCTTTTAAATATGTTTGTGTCACAGTTGAGGATGCTCTTGGTTCAGATGTTTTGGTTTTGTTTCCCCAGCTCCCCATCCTCACATTTGCCAGATTAATTGCTGAATTTTAAAAACTAAGAGGCAGGGTAGGGTGTAGACAAAGTTTAAGAAAGTTGAATGCAATCTGTGAGAGCTTTGTTTCCAAAGAACTTTACATACATTATTCCATTGCATTCAACAGGTTTTTGACCTAGACACAAAAATCAACACCATGAGCAGCAACCCTGTTTTCAAGTCAGCTTCTGATCTCTCAGAAAGGCGACACTCTTGCCTGAAAATATTTATTCGCATCATTTGGCTTCAGCCCCATATAATAACAGAATATAGTAGAATTAAAACAGAAATTCACTAGGGAAACCTTTGCCCCATTGGAAATGTTAATGATCTCTGAAAACTGTATGATTATAATTTTACATACCTATGTAAACTCATTAGGACAATTTTACTTGTGTAGGATTTGGCTTGTAGCCTGAGGGTTTAAGATATTTTCCTGTATTGGGCAACACGTTGCCAGTTTAAAGCTGTAAAACTGCCTTTGATTTGCACAATCTGTGTAATGTGTGTTTGACTTACTTTGTGCCTTTTCCCTCTTTTCCCACTTCCAAAACCTCAATAAAAACAAGGCCATCTGCAATATTGCCTACCCAGTTTTATGCTGATTTATCCACCTGCCTGCTGCTAGCACAAGGAGTGATTTCTTTGAGACCAGATATTTATACCCATCCCTGCAAGGAATGACAAGGTAGAAAGCAGTTCCATTTAGAGTGACACCATCCCAAAGGGCTTGGGAAGCTAGAACTGTCAGTGTGAATCAATACCTTCCCCTCGATATGCTGCAAACTGCTGCTAGCAAAAGCCCAGAGCCACTGAAATGAGAAAATTGGCTTAGCGTCACAGCTGGAGTGAGGATGAGCAGGGCTAGAACTACAGCTAGGAACTTGCTGGCATACTTTAGAGTTTAGATATTATAGGGAGAAGATGGAGCTTGACTGCAGGATTAAAATTGTACTAAAACTCTGCAATCGTAAGAATCTTAATGTGGCTAATGTTAACTGATCGTCAGGTAGGGCACAAGTTCTGCCATAAGCAGAATAGGGATTGATAAGGGGGGAATCAATACTAATAGACAAAATAAAAACGAACAAATTGCCCCCTGAGAGTTCTCAAAGAACTCAAATGTGAAATTGCTGGGCTTGTGTGTCAGATCAGCCTCCATACCTGTGGACTGGAGAGTCACTGATGTAACACAGTTTTTTTCAAATGGGATCTGCCTGAGAGGATCCTGTATATTATAGGCTGGTTAGTTTAACGTCTGTCCTAGGAAAACAGGTGGAGAGTATTGTTAAAGATAAAACAACTAAGCATATAGAAGAATAAGCCTGACTTGAAGCTGTGCTCGCCCATCTCCATCGTTGTCTTTCTCAGGATCTGACACTGTTTTGATGACCCAAAAGCTCTGAGAGCCCACTTTGTTGTCTCATGGTAGTTTGCAACACCCCCTCTGGCGGCCATGTGTCCTGCAGTGACAACATCCTTACAATTTTATTGTATGTATGTGTGTATTATTTTCTCCCAAAGCAGTTCCCCTCAGCGGAAGAGAGAAGCCCTGCCATCAGGCTTACAAAAGACACACAAGGAAAGAATGGTTCTCAAAAAGCAAGTTACACTTGTATGGCAAAGGAGTGGGATGAGTTCTTCAAGGCCAGTACACAAGAGCTAGGTTAAAGGAGAGCATTTATATTGGGTTCAGGCCAGTCTGCCCTTTCCTTGTTTACATGGCAGCTCATAGTTCTTCTTCCTTTGGCCAATGGATGGGTCCAGGGTGTTCCTTCCCGTTGCTTATGGAGTTGCTTATTTCTCAGATGGGTGAGACCAGACAGTCTCCTTGTCTTTAAGTTATTCCTGGGAGGCAGGATGTGTGTGTTGAGTCCCAGTGGTCCGGGGTCCCTTGGCAAGTGGCAGAACCTATAGTGTGTTTTCCTTTAAATCATTTAAAATCTAACAAAAAAAGTTTTTAGAAACCCTAAAAGGAATTGAAACAGAATATATATATGTTTGTGTGTGTGTGACCATAAGAATCCAAAAAAAAACCCCTAAGAAAGTCTAAAATAAGCTCTGGATCCATTCCAGTCCGGCTCCCGCGCTGGTCATGGGACCGAGACGGCTCTGGTCGCCCTAACAGATGATCTCCGCAGGCAGCTGGATTGAGGCGGGTCGGGGCTGCTGATTCTCCTAGATCTGTCAGCAGCCTTCAACATGGTCGCTCACGAACTCCTGGACCACCGCCTTGCCAACGTGATCCAGGGCCAACGGGATCCAGGGCCAAGTCCTTCAATGGCTGCGCTCGTATCTCTCTGGTTGGGGACAGAGGGTGGCGCTTGGGGGGGGAATTGTCATTGCGCCACTCCTTGGTGTGTGGAGTGCCACAGGGTGCAATACTCTCCCCGATGCTTTTCAACATCTTTATGCGCCCCCTCGCCCAGCTTGTCCGGAGTTTTGGGCTGGGCTGCCATCAGTACGCTGATGACACCCAACTCTATCTGTTGATGAATGGCCATCCTGACTCGGCCCCAGACACACTGACCAGATGTTTGGAAGCTGTGGCTGGATGGTTACGTGGGAGCCGGTTGAAGTTAAATCCTTCGAAGACAGAGGTCCTCTGGCTGGGACGGGACGATATGGGATTGAGGGGGCAACTCCCATCTCTTGCGGGGGTGCAATTAGTGCCAGCACCGTCCGTTAAGAGTTTGGGTGTAATCTTCGACACCTCCCTCTCCATGGAGGCGCAGATTGCAGCTACAACAAAGGCGGCATTTTTTCATCTCCGCCAAGCTAAGCAGTTGGCCCCTTATCTCTCTCGCCCGGACCTAGCCACTGTAATCCACGCGACGGTCACCTCCAGACTGGATTATTGTAACTCTACGTGGGGCTGCCCTTGAGACTGACCCAGAAACTCCAGCGGGTGCAGAATGCCGCGGCGAGACTCCTTATGGGGTCTTTGCTGTGAGATCATATTCATCCGGTGCTATACCAGCTGCACTGGCTCCCGGTGGAGTACAGGATCAGGTTTAAGGTGCTGGTTTTAACCTTCAAAGCCCTATACGGCCTAGGACCCTCGTACCTATGGGACCGCCTCTCCTGGTATGCCCCACAGAGGAACTTACGGTCTTCAAATAAAAATATCTTGAAGGTCCCAGGCCACAGGGAGGTTAGGCTGGCCTCAACTAGAGCCAGGGCTTTTTTGGCTGTGGCTCCAACCTGGTGGAACGCTCTGTCACAAGAGACAAGGGCCCTGCAGGACTTGACATCTTTCCGCAGGGCCTGCAAGACAGAGCTGTTGTTTTTAAAAGTCTGGAATGGATTAACCTGTTTTCCATTACTATCTATGGGAAAGTGCACCTTGGTTCTCAAACTTAATCGGTTCCGGAAGTCTGTTCCAAAACCAAAGCATTCCATAACCAAGGTGCACTTTCCCATAGATAGCAATGGAAAACAGGTTAATCCATTCCAGACTTTTAAAAACAACCCCTCAAAGAGCAATTTAACATGAATTTTACTACCTAACAAGACCATTGATCCATAAAATGAAAGCCATAGACAATGTTCTGTACTATGAAATAAGACAGTATTGTAGATGATAAAAATAAAAATTAAAACAATTTCTTACCTGCACTGATGATAATCATTCCGGAGGGGGGTGGCTTTTATCCATTTCTACAATCAATCAATCAATCAATCAATCAATCATAAAACGAACAGGCACAAAAATGAAAAAGACACACAAACAAAAACACAAAAAATAGCAAAAACAAGAGCACCAAATATCACCTCAGAATACTGCAATCAGAAACGGAAGGCTTTAATTACGATGGGGAGGGATTTAAATTAGCTGCACAAGCCTAAAAACGGGAGGGGAAAAGACTTAATTATGATGGGGGGGGGGGACTTCCGGGTTGGCGCCATCGCCGAATGGCGGGCTCCCTCCGAGCTCCGGAGGGAGCCTGCTTGGCAGGGGCTGGGTCCTACCGCACCGGCGATGCGGGGACCCTTAAAAACCACGGACACGGAGGCCGTGGACATGGAGACTCGGCTGGCACCGCTAGCGCCCTCCCGACTCGTGAAGGAGCCTTTTTAAAGGCTACGGATCGGGTGCCGGGGAGAAGCGTGGTGCTTTGAGTCCTCTGCTATCCCTGCCAAGCGAAGCCGCATGCCATCCGGCGGAGAGCGCTGACTTCTTCCATTGAGAATTCGGACTTTTTAACAACAACCCGTGAGTAATTTGGAAACCGGGTTTAAAAGGAGAAAAAAAGAAATTTTTTTCGGATTTGATACGAGCAGGGGGGGGGATCCAAAAAGGAAGTCAGTCCCCCTCCCTACTGTAAACCTTCTAAAACAAGGACTGGGAAACCAAGGTCCAAAAAGAATTGTATTGCGGATAAAACTAAGAGTTCCACGATGGGAAATTACAAGAACTGTGCTGGAGGAAGAATTGAGGGAGAAGGAAAACGTAACCCCCCCCCCTGGGAACCGGGGTGATTGAGGAGAGAGCCTGGCGAAAAGTGAAGGAGATTTTGACAGCTGTCAAAGTAGCTGTCAAAGTCGGAAATTCAAAGAGGACTTTATTATGAGGTCTTTGCTGGTTAATTTTGTTACAATTTGTTACAATCCGTTAAAACTTGGATACAAAATGGCGAAAACATGGATAACAATCGGACTTTTGGACTAGAGAAAACAAAGTTATAACAATCCCCCTAGAGGAGTTTCAGGACATTACAAAGAAGATTGTAAGTGGAAAAATACCATCGGAATTTTACAGGACTGGTTATCTTCTGGGAAAGCTGCAAAACGGAAACAATATTGTGTCTACAGGGTGTCCAACTAAAGGAGACAATAGAATTTTCTATTGAAGAAAGGAAGGGACTGAACGCAAGTTTTTGTTCCTGAATAACAATAACCCCTGCAGTCTTACTAAATTTCTGAGTTAGAACGTTTTAGCAGCGGAACAAGAGGAAACTGGACTACAACTTGGAAAGAACAATAGGGGGAGGTTTATTAAAGATTTGAAGCTAAATGGTTTAAAAATAATTTTAAAAATAATTATAAAAAGAAAAAGCCAGCAAGGAGTTGGGGGAAAAATGTGATTTATGGACTTTAAGAATTCCAGGCAGATAACATGGATTGGTGGTCAGGGGGAAATTAAACCGGGGACGGGGGGGGGGGGGAGAAATAGAATCCAAAGGCTTGTCAACTATTTTATGAATTGGCCTTCTCTTATTTACTATATTTTCTATTTCTTACTTTCTTATATTTCTATTGTGTGGGGTGTCTTTATCATTAAAAAAAGGGAAATTGTGGAATGGAAAGGGGGTGGGCCCTGGGGAGAGAACTTTTGTCTTTTATTAAGGGTATTGATGAGGATTGTATAAATTTAAATTTAAATTTGACTAATGGTCTAAACAAACTAAGTTTTAATTAGAACTGAGAGCTTGTGGAGCCAACAATATGATAGGGGAATATGGTAGGGGTGGGGGAAGGAGGGAGTCCCAGAAAGTGGGTGTATGAAAATAAGGTTTTGAATGTACTTTAATCTTTTCTTTCTGTATTTCTGGAAATCTTAATAAATATTATTTAAAAAAAAATAATTATGATGGGGGGGGGACTCAAATGAGCTGCGCACCAGTGAAAACAGAAGCTCAGGAGCACGTTCGGCTTCCAAGGCAAAGTTCAAAAAACGGAACACCTACTTCCAGGTTTGCAGCGTTCCGGTTACTAGTTGTTCGGGAACTAAGCTATTTGCAAACAGAGGTACCACTGTATCTAGTTTGTGGCACAGGCCATCATCCGTCGAATCTTGAGCGCTGCTGTGCAGAATCTGGCAACTCTGTGTGTGGTAGCAGGGTGGTATCTGAAAGCAGCAGGGAGGTATAGAATTGTCCTGCGCGCCCTGGGTACTTATGCAGTGATGGGGAGATGAGGCTGGTACGAATGTCTCTATAATAAAAGACACTGGGGAAGCACATTCTCTCGTTTCTACTTGCCAGAGTCCCAGGGGCATTGCCTCTCCAGATAGGCAACCTTCCTGTATCTGCCTTCAAGGACAGGGCGAGGGGAGGACATGACATCAAGCCAAAGTCCTCCGGTGCTTAGGGACTTCGAGTTTAGCTAGATATGCCCTAGGGGAGGCAGAGTACCTGGGGGATTCATTGGCAATACAAGTTGGGGTCCTGGCTAGATCCAACTGGCGCTCAGTGATTCCCGAACAACCTCTCTGCTGCAATATTTCATGCACAGTCCCTTGCCAAGTGGTGTGGTCTCTTGCAAACATTTTCCATAGTGTGGCCATTGCATGAGTTCATGAAAGCAGCTGGGTTTATTGCACAATTTTCTGCTTTCTCCCAGCTCTTGCCTGTTGCATTTGTGTGCCTCCATCCGAGCTTGGTAAGTTTTTGTTTGGTTTTTGCATTGTCTTGTGAGCTGGTGCTTAAAGAATTCCTTGGGTTTCTATTGGGTAATATTTGCATACTGCTGTGTAATAGTTGCATACTCCGCTCTGTTGACTCAGCTGTTTTGAAAATTCCAAGGACCTTTTCCAAGGTGAGCTCACAATCTTCTAGCAAACTTCTCTTGGTGCTGTTGTCTTTGATTCCAAATACTAGCTGGTCATCTAGGGTTGCCACATTCCCAAAAACTTTTGGGGGGGAACATCTCCCCCCAAAACCAAGTTGTTGGCCCACTGACGAGGACATCTTGTCAAAAGACCCTCCCAAACTGGGAGATGCCCTTGGGATGGTGCCCACAAGGGAGAAGGCAAGCCATTTCCCTCAAAGCCTCTAAGGTGGCCCTGAGGACAATCTTTAAAAATGAATCTAACCATGATATGGTTCCCTATGTTTCTAAATTTTGAGGGATAGCAAAAGAAGCAGAATGGCTTTCCTGGACAAACCAGAAACCAATAATCTGCCCGGGCGCCAGTTTCCTGCCCAATTCCCGGACGTGTCCGAGAAAACCCAGACTTACGGCAGCCCTAAGCAGGACTCAGTTAACTCTCCTTAATGACATGTATTGCTTAGTGGCCTGAGATCAGTCACAAAACTCTAAAGAGGTTCTCTCTCGGCAATAGCATTCTGAACATGCAGCATTCAAATGTTCAAATTCTATGTCCTTTTCAAGATGTTTCTGAGAGGAAGTTATTGGTTTTTTTGGTTTGTTCTTGTTTTTATTATGTATTTTGTGCTTTTATGCTGTGGAACGCCCTGAGATCTTCTGATGAAGGGCAATATACAAATTTAATAAATAACAAGAGACCATAGAACACCGGTCTTGAAAGACCTACATTGGCTCCCAGTATGTTTCCAAGCACAATTCAAAGTGTTGGTGCTGACCTTGAAAGCCCTAAACGGCCTCGGTCCAGTAGACCTGAAGGAGCGTCTCCTCCCCCATCGTTCTGCCCGGACATTGAGGTCCAGCTCAGAGGGTCTTCTGGCGGTTCCCTCCCTGCGAGAAGTGAGGTTACAGGGAACCAGGCAGAGGCCTTCTTGGTGGTGGTGCCTGCCCTGTGGAACGCCCTCCCAGCAGATGTCTAGGAAAGAAACAACTCTCTGACTTTTAGAAGACATCTGAAGGCAGCCCTGTTTAGGGAGGTTTTTAATATCTGATGTTTTATCATGTTTTTAATATTCTGTTGGAAGCCACCCAGAGTGGCTAGGGAAACCCAGCCAGATGGGTGGGGTATAAGTAATAAATTATTATTATTATTATTATTATTATTATTATTATTATTATTAACAACAACACTCCAGTTCTAGTTTCATTTGTCTACATCTCGGTGGCAAGAAATCATGCTCTCTTTCTCTGAATACAGATTTAGGATTAACTCATTTTATTTTATATCTAAGCTCTCTTTCCCATTTAGCTTTATCGTTCTGCCCAAAGATAAATTTTGCAACCTCCAAAATCTTTGCAAGGCTCCCAGGAGAAGTCTTACTCCAGAGAAGAATTCACCTTTTTACTGTGGTTGAGACTGTCATACCAGTAACAATCTATAGGGCAGATTTAGGTGTGTTGTTTAAACAAACAAACAAACAAACAAACAAACAAACAAACAAGAAAGCACTGGAGGCGGCACAGTTGATGGAGCTGACAAATATTGATCTACCGTAGTAGGCAGCAATGAAGAAGGCCCTGGAACATGACTTTGCTGCTGTCACAACGAATTAGCAGCAACATTGTAAAGCTCGCTCTGTTTGCAAGCCTCCATCCCGTGACTCATCCAATCATTAAAAAGAAAAAATGATGCGCGGAACATCCTCAAAATAGCCAGGTCAAACATGCTCCTTTGCTATTTATAGAATGAAGTGCATACTCCGTGACGGAAGACTGCACAGTGTAGTAAAATTGAAGAAGAGAACCTTTGGTTACAGAACTCAGTCTTTGGTAAGGGGTGGTCAGAACTCCAAAATGCAAGTTATTAAAATAGCCTGTAAGGCTTTAAAATTCAGTCCCCTAACAATTAAAAGAAGCTGAGTAGTACAGTGGGGGTGAGAATGGGGGTGATAAGTGTTCCAATATGTTTCTGTTGTAGGGAACACATCTCACTTTCTGGGGGGCGGGAATAAAAAAATAAAAACAGGGTGGTTTTTGACATCTATTCTGTCTCCAGCCTACCCTGAAAAGTTGTGAGAATGCTCTATCTACGCTGGAGAGGGGGCAAAATACCACCATGCTAAAGAGCTTGACTTACAGAAATCCCTTCCTTACATTTTCTCATGCCTTAAAGCCAAAGTAGACACAACATCAGTGAACAGAATCTACTGGGGTTTTCTTTTGTTTTAAGTGGCAATGGCAACAAGAGCTGTTTGTCTTGTCCAGCTTTGGGGGGGGGGCATCTTAGGGAAGGCATTTTAATAAGGAAAACAGCATGAAAGAATTAAACCCAACCCCCCCCCCGCCCCATGCTAAGATCCCAGTGCAAGTCCCCCCTCTTGACACTTTACAGTTTAGCAAATGGTGGTGATCCTGTTCCTAGATCTCTGGCATCAAAGGTGCCTTGAAAGTAATCCAAATCTTATCTTTTCAAAGTTGCAGGAAATGGGAGTACACCCTGGGCTTTCCTGGTATTCCATAACTGTCCATACATTTCCCCCCTTTGTTGCACATTTTTGCCAGGTATACTGTCTTTTCCAAAGGTAAAGGTAAAGGACCTTTGGAAGGTTAAGTCCAAGGCGACTCTGGGGTTGCGGCGCTCGTCTCGCTTTCAGGCCAAGGGAGCCAGCGTTGGTCCACAGACAGCTTTCCGGGTCATGCGGCCAGCATGACTAAGCCGCTTCTGGCGCAACGGGACACCGTGACGGAAACCAGAGCACACGCTGTTTACCTTCCCACTGCAGTGGTACCTATTTATCTACTCGTACTGGGCTGCTTTCGAACTGCTAGGTTGGCAGGAGCTGGGACAGAGCAACGGGAGCTGACCGTGTCACGGGGATTTGAACCACCGACCTTCTGATCAGCAAGCCCAAGAGGCTCAGTGGTTTGGACCACAGTGCCACCCGCGTCCCTTTTTCCATAGGAAGCACCCCTATACCAAGTCAGATCATTGACCCATCTAGCTCAATATTGTCGACACTGTTGGCCGTGTATCTCTAGAAATGTATCTTGTCCGGACAGGCAAAGGTTTGGGTGTGTGGCTTTCAGCAGTGGGAGGAAAAGAGCACAGGTGAGACAGAAGGACTTAGTCTTGGAGGCTGGAAAGATAGGCATCTGACTTTCAGCCCTAAGGGGGATTCTCTGCATATCTCTATTCCTCTAGTCATGCAACCCACATCAATCTGTCTCGTGACCAAAACATCAGAAGTGAGCTAGGGACAAGAACGGCCAACTCCAGTCCAAATGTCTTGGGTGGTTGAGCTATGAAAGTTGCAGGAACCCCCTGGGGGCTAATCCTTTTTTATTTGCAGATGTTTTGGTCTTCCCAGTCCCTCGTGGCCCCGCAAGACTATCCAGGGAAGAGACTGCAAGCTGCCAAGCCAAGCCCAGCTGTTCGGAGTGAATCTCTGGCCTTGTGCACCACACATCTCTGACGCAAGCTTTTGCAAAAACAAACAACCGCTTCGATTGATAAAGAGCCCAATCAATTGTTTTCCCTTCCTGAGCAATTTGTGGTGGGTGCGCTTCTGTTCGTTTGGGCCGCTGGCAGCTAACGAGAGGCGGCTCAGTCTGTGTTTACAGTCAAGAAAGGCGAGCGGCTGGCAGGCAAGGCCCAAGTGGTGGGGCATTTACAGTCAATACTTGCAGGAGGCAGAAAGGAGAGATAAGGAGCAGAGGCCTTGCACTGCAACACCAAAGCGTATAAAGCCAAGGGCTCCGTTGCAGAGAAGGGCGGGGGGGGGCAGGTGGAAGATGATTTATTTTGCAGAGGATATGGGCAAGAGAGCTTGACTGAGCAAGGAGGTGTCTTGTGGCAGTCAGCAATGGCTGAGAAAGATTAGCCTTTTCTGAAACTCTTAAGTCTGCACGTGTTAAGATTGTTTGCATTTTTTAAAATGGAAACAATCAAACCCGTTTTCTTTTTGGAGGGGGTCGGACTGGGAATGTCCTTAAGTGCTAAGCTGCGCATGGGTGCTGTAATGCGGGACAAAAAGAAGGTTTGCTTTCCTTCTCCATATGCAGGAAAAACAAGGTTTCTAATGAAATAGTCAAGGAAAAGCGCGTGTGGAAACCCCGGGATTGTTGCCCCGCGCCAGTGTCAAGAAAACCCTGCAGGCACAGAGGATTTTCCTTGGAGATCCGTTGAAGACGAGTCCTTGCCATGAAACCCCTCCCAGAAGAAGCTGTAGAACAATACATTCAGAATAAGGTAAGGGACATTGTGGCGGTTCAGAATTCTGTTTTCATGTTTATGAGGCAGAACCAGTGTGGTTTTTCAGTGGGGGATGCAGGGGACGCACACCCCTAAACATTTTGTGAATCGAAGTTTGGCCCCATTGAGGGGCAGTATTTCAATATGAGTAGGAAAAGGAGAGGACCCCTAAACATTTTTAATAGGAAAAAAGCACTGGGTAGAACTTTCCAGGTAAAGCACCAACTGAACGAAATTTTGGGAAGGATCAACAAAGTCTGACCTGGGAATGTCTCCTGCTCTGAAGTACCCAATCTTGGATCTACAGTAAAACCATTATGGACAAATGCAAGAGGATCTGTGGCAGTTTTTATTCTGTCTGCTGGAGCCAAACAGGGCAGATGCTCTCTATGGAGAGATACGAATGGCTAGAGTAATTTGGCGGGGGGCGGGGGGTTCCTTCAAATTTTCTTAACTTCTTCGTTAACTCGTCTGCAGAGGCAGGATCTTAACGCAGAAAATGCAGAGTGAAAAGGGTTCAGCCCCTTCCAGAAGCCCTGCAGATCCAATACACCTTCTGTCCACAGCTGCACTTACATTTTCAAAACACGTGGGAAATATTGTGCCATCGTGTCTAATTTGGGCCTGATTTTCTCAGTAACTGCTCAAACTGGGCATTAACAGAAGGACGCTTTGGGCTTGTACATGTTTGGGCATTATGTAGCTGTTAATCCACTTTGCCCCATCAAATTAGACACTCTACACCCACACGTATTTGAATCTGTATATAAGAAGCAGCTTCATTCTTCCTCGTGTTTTCGTTTGTGTTTTTCCCCACCTTCTGATTTCTTGATTTCCTGATGCACACCTTGTTCTTCTTGTTTTTTATATAGTCGCACAAGAAATCTAATTGACTTTGACCCTGCCCATGATATAATTAAGTATAGTCAACACAGTGTAATAAGGGATTATCAACAAACAAAACTTCGCCCAGTGAGAAGACACCTCTTGAGAAGGAAGGAACACTGTTCTTGGTTTTTTTTTTACAAAAATCCCCACCCTGAATTGGAGGGCAGCAGGCAACTAGAGTATATTAAAAACAGGTCTGAAAAGCAAGGATTCTCATACAGTTCATAGATGCCAGAAATTTGATATATAGGGTAATAAAGATGAGTTCTGAAGCATCTTAATGCCTAAAAATTGTAAATTTTATGATGTGAACTGCCGTGAGATCTACAGATGACGGGTGGTATATAAATTCAAAATAATAATAATAATAATTTCATTGCAGCTGACACTTTCATGGGCAAAAGTCTGCTTTGTCAGATGCATGAAGCGTAACCTAAGTGTATAAACCTTGAGGGGAAAAGGGGGGGGGCATTTTTTGTTTCCTTTTTACAAAAGGCCAAGCAATTCAAGTGATAGCTTTAGATGCCTCACAGTACAATGAAGAACACAAAAGAATTCAACGATCCAGCCGAGTAAATGTAAGATCCAGTAATTTGGGTGTAACTACTCATAATTGAAGAGAGGAGCGCCTGGCGTGTTCTGGTCCAGGGGGTCACAAAGAGTCGGACACGACTAAACAACAACTCAGAATTAAGCAGAGGAAGCTCTGCCGTGTAAATAATACCTAAAGGGGGACAACCCTTTAGATATTTCCCCAACCCAAAAGATTTGGGGAGGGGAGGGAAGTTCCGTTCTACAAACAGAATCCTTCCACTAGCAGAATTACTGAACTGGACAGCGCCCTCTGAACTGGAATTCCCATGCCATTTGCATGCAGACTCACATACATGTGTACATGCGCACACAGCAAGGTTCACCTAAATAACATGCCTTCCAGAAGGTCTGTGGTTCAGTAGCTTTGTTTGGTTAAGCTGTGGACTAGATGCCCCTTGGGGGTCCCTTGCGGCAGTCGTGGAGGAAGGGTCCCAATGGAGTGGCGCCCGCCCGAGCGATCACCCCAAGGGGGAGGTGCCTGACCACAGCGACGTCAAACCCCCCCCCCCCGGGCTGGCACCCGGAGCAGACTGCCCTCCCCACTCCCTTCCTCCACCACTCCCTTCCGGGTCTACGATTCTCTGATTCTATCTAGTCTGGGGTCCGAAACAATATAGTAGGAATGTTGGGTTTTGTCTGCAGGTGGACCTGAGGCACCGAGCTGTGGCCAAAACTGTGGATGAAGTGCAAAAAATCATACAACGGCTTACCAACGAAATTAGCAACAAGGATTCTCGTTTCCAGGCAATTTCTAACTCTGGGATTCATAACGAAAACATGAAGGTAAGCGTGCATGGGGTCTTTGGCTTGAACCAGGCCTTCTCAGTTGTGGCGCCCGTCCTGTGGAACGCCCTCCCATCAGATGCCAAGGAAATAAGCAACTATCTGACTTTTAGAAGACATCTGAAGGCAGCCCTGTTTAGGGAAGTTTTTAATGACTGTTGTTTTAATGTGGTTTTTTTCATATTTTGTTGGAAGCCGCCCAGAGTGGTTGGGGAAACCCAGCCAAATGGGTGGGGTATAAATATATTATTATTATTATTATTATTATTATTATTATTATTATTATTATTATTATTATTTGTGCACTGAGTCCACGAGGGATTCTGGACCCTCCTCCTCCTCATGGGAGCACCATCTGTCCATTATAGACTGCAGGATTAAAGCTACCCCTGGTGCCTCTGGCTCCTTGCTCTGGACTGCAGTTCTGCAACCTTCAAAGGACAGTGGAAGGTCTGGGTTGTGTGGGAAGCAGTTTGTGGGCAACCTGGAGCCGTGGAATGAAGGTGTAATTCAGAACCAAAGGGCAAGCCAGAAGGCAGGATTTGAGGAGCAAACCAGAAGCTAGGACTGATGCACAACCAAAAGATGCAGGAAGAGGCTGGAACTCAGGATGATTTCATTGTTTCCGGTTCATATTCTCAATATCCCTGAATGGGTTTCTATTACCACTCGTATTCAGCCTTCAGTTACAATCAGAGGCATACTTCCTTGCAATTATTAAAACTGGAGCTGGATCTCCGCAAACCTTTTTAACCTTATTAGAACGACATTACATAGATCGTTCTAAAACGTCACAGGGCAGACTGGTAAATTTCAAACGTTCCTTACCTTCTTTTCCCTGTCAAATGCAGTTTCCCAGCTGCCAGTTCCTGGTTGCTCTGCAGCGCCCTCTGGTGTCACCTTTCAATTACGCATTATTAACGTTACAAGCAAAAGGTAACCTGCCCATCCATCTACGTTAGGAAAATCATTCCTTAACCCTTCCTTAATGTTATAAACCGTGAGCGTAGATCTGCCCTGGGTGTGCCATAATGCCAGTGGAAATTGATTGAAGAGAATGGATGGTACCACTGGTGATACAGAGATGCCTTTGGCCATAGAGATGTTCTGCCATGTACCAGAGAAAGTAGGAGCTTCTGAAAAGAGTGAAGGAGATTCACTACAGGTGATTGTAACTTAGGTCTGAGGCTGCAGTCCTACTTAGCCTACTTAGTTAGACGGAGCAGATAAGCTCAGTAGGAGCAGATATGGTTAGGAGTCTGCTGCTCACAACAGATGCTGTCTGGTAGCCTTGCATGTTGGTTATTTGCTGCCCAGACCCTTCCAGGTCTCGCTATTTCAGAGGCTGTAATAAAACACGACCTCCCTCGTCTCCCATGTCCAGATGCTGTGGACTGCACAAAAACATCCGTGTTTTGTCTGTTTCTGCCACTGCGTAGCAATGGTGTGATTATAGGCTGGTCATTTTCTTCTAAGAGATGTTGTGGGGCCTGGCAAGCTTTTGTGCAAGGAGATGTGGAGAGGGTGGTCTTCAATATTCCTTCTACCTTGGCAATTCCATGATTTGATAAAGGTTCTCATTCTATTTAGTAAGTAAAACCCCTAAAACATCAACCCTTTGTAAAGGAAGTTTTTAAATAACTCTTGCAAGCATCTGGAGAAAGGCACAGTTTCATATTTAATGGTTGGGAGGCAGGCCCTAGGGAGCAAATGCTTCATTTCTGCAAATCAGCAACGGTTCTTGTCAACTGACTAAATAGCTACCACTGAAGAGCTAAACTTTTTTTGAGAGAAACTTGCCTTCGTTGTTTTTTTAAATTTAATGTATTTGAATCCCACTTTCCCCCCAAAGAGCTCAAAGCAGTGTACATAGCTCTTACCATTAGTAACCTTAGGTAAAGGTAAAGGGACCCCTGACCATTTGGTCCAGTTGCTCATGACTCTGGGGTTGCGGCGCTCATCTCGCTTTATTGGCCGAGGGAGCCGGCGTACAGCTTCTGGGTCATGTGGCCAGCAGGACTAATCTGCTTCTGGCGAACCAGAGCAGACACAGAAACGCCATTTACCTTCCCACCAGAGCAGTACCTATTTATCTACTTGCACTTTGATGTGCTTTCGAACTGCTGGATTGGCAGGAGCTGGGACTGAGCAACGGGAACTCAGCCCGTCGTGGGGATTCGAACCGCCGACCTTCTGATCGGCAAGTCCTAGGCTCTGTGGTTTAAACCACAGCGCCACCCGCATCCCTTAGTAACCTTACAGCTAAGTTAACTCCAGGTGAATGCTTAGAGGGAGGGTGCAGCAAATGGTGATATCCAGGTAACACTTTATTTGACATGCATCCGTGAGAAGGGGCTGAACCTGCAGACTCAGAATGGTGAGGGTTAGGGCTTATTTATCAGGCAGGCTGGTTCAGACTACTGAAACACTAGCAACATGTGAGTACTGATGATCATCATTCCCAGCCCCAGGGATCAATATGGGTAGCCGAAATTCCCAGGGACCATAGTTCTCCTTTGAAGTGCCCTTTCTACATTCCTGGCTTGGGGCGAGGCTAGTTTGACATTAACCAGCAGCCTCGGAGGTCGCTGGCAGGGTCGCCCTTGAGATGACTTATGGAAATTGGGAAACCCATCAGGTCTTGGCTAGGTGGCAAGCTGTGGGCGGGGGGGGGGAGGGAACGAAATGTCCCCACAAGTCTCCAGACCTTGTGGCAAGGTGAGGGGGGAGCCAAGGAATGGTGGCACCATTTCTCCCTTCTCCCTCCCTTTTTCCTCATTCCAGTTCTTGGAGGCTGATACCCATTTTCAGAAACGGCACTTGCAACAAGGGGGCACCGCATTTTAGTAGACTGGAGAAGGTTGTGAGGCTGCCGCCACAAACTGGTTTTCAGCATTGCAAAAGCTGCGGAGATGACTGCAGTTCCTGCTGTCTCGCTCTCTCTGCCCTGGGTCCCCCCCTCACCTCTCTTGCAGGCAGATAAGGTAGAAAGAGACTGAACTGAGATAGCAGGCCAAGACCCCACAAGGGAAGAAAGCAGCTCAAGGCCGTGTTTTCCTTGTTTCCCGAAGGAGTGGACAAGGTGTGCTTCAGAGTGTTTTGAAGACGTTCCGTCTCCAGGCTGCAAAGCGGGCATCTCTTTGGATTTCACCCTGCCAGTGATTTGTATTAACACCAGCTGCGTTTTTAGTTAGCCAACTAATTGCCTTTGACTGCATCTGTTCTGTCTGCTTCTTTCCTTGCTGCCTCTCAGGATCAGCCAGCCTTACTGGCCAAGTGGTCAGCTCTGCTTCAGGGGAAGAGCCCCTTCCACCTGTCTATCCAGGTACAAACACCTTGCCTAGGTTCCCTCCGGGTCCCCTCATGTCTGCTTCCTCCCTTGATCACCGCCACTCGCACTCCACCAACTACCCTAGCTCACCTCTTCCCTAGCCAAGACCTCCCAAAATGGGTGAAAGCGCAAAGTCATGCTTTTAATTCACCTGCTGCCTGAGAAGTCTCACCTGAAGAAGGGGGCTTCACATTTTGCTGGACGTATTCTAGTCCCTGGGCTTTACGTACCACGGAATTTGTCATCCCCACCAAAGCCACGTGGGACTTCTTTGCAATGGCACATGAACAATAAATTCCATCTGTACTTATGCCTTGTAATTCCTTTCTGAGGAATCCCATCCTTGTTTTATTCAGACCTCTGCTGTTGTTTAAAATGGCCACTTTTCTTGCTTTTCAGTGTCCCTCCCTCTTCACTGTGCTCAAACTTCCCCAAGGATGTTAAGCCCTCAAATATTCCATAGTACTTTACTCAAACACCTGCTGTTGTTTCAAACCACCATTTCTGTAATGTACTGAAGTTCTCACCCTGGGCCAGCAGGGGGATACTGTGGATAGTTTTCACTCAGGTCCACATATGCAAATAAGGGATCGAAAGTGACGTTCAGTGATTGGATAATTACAGAAAGTGGTTACAGTTGCGATGTAGTGGAGCTCTATATAAGCAGGCTGGCTGAACCCTTCAGTTCAGTTCTGTTCTGGCCTGTGAATAAGCAAGAGCTGTTTGAAGAATCGCTGTGTCGTCTGATATGTTCACCCACAACTTAACCATTTCCCTCTCAGTTCACTCAATCCCTGCTTTAATTAAAACTCTTCTGTTGTTTTCAACTGCCTCTTTCCCCTCTCAGTCTTGCCTGCCCCTCACTCCTCTGCCGGAGCCATTGCTGTTGTGCAACCTGCCTTCACTTTTGCTTCCCTATCCCAACCTGACTTCAGGATAGTGATACGGCACTGCCAATCTTCCCGTGAGGATTGCTTGATGGCATTCTTACATTATTATTATAGAGAGAGATAGATCATTTCCTCGCTGTTAGCAGATGTAGTGAAGTAACCAAGGCCTCCAGTACTTAACATATATACTTCTGAGTAAGCATGCTTAGGGTTGCATTCAGCTGTGAATCAGGAAGCCTCTAATTCAGATCCGACCCATGGAAGTGTGGACAAGGCCAAACTCTGTTCTAGTTTCCTGGCCATCCTAGCCATTCCCTGTTCCAACCTTTCTGAATCTGTCTAGGTCTTAACTCCCAGCCAGTTCCTCATCACCGTCCCCTTGCTTGGCCTGTCTGGCTACAAAGAAGGCCAAGTACGGCATTGGCGCGCTACTACACGACGCATGGGGCCAAGCTCCTGTCCCCTGTCAGGGACCCGGAGGAGCTGCAGCAGTGGCTGGAAGTGGAGCAGTTCTCCAAGAGCCTCCAGGAGTGGCACGAGACAGATGTGAACATCGAGGGCGACCTCGTGCCTGCCAAGGTCCTGGCTGTCTTCCGAGAACTTGTGGAGAAAGCGATCGCATCTCACAATCTCACAGGTGAGTTCACTGGGGCAGGTGCGAGAGGAAGTGGCTCAGGGTTTTTGGTAGCCCTTTCCCACAATCAACCACAGGCACTCATGGCCTCTCCAAACCTCGAACAGATATTTCTGCCGGGTCTACACACACACACACACCAGCAGAGTGGTCCTGGCCCTCATGACAGACCATACCACAAATCATCATCATCATCACCACCACCATCATCATCTGCATTGTGACTTGCAGTGATTTCTAATGATCATAGTTTAGACCATATTTAGTGTAATTAAGAGTGAATTTCTGTTTAATTATTTGCTGATGTTTTCAGAGTTAATTTTATTGCGTACTATTATATTCTAATAGATTGTTGAATATTAATTTCTTTTATATAAGCCATTCTGTTTAAAAGTTATATTTTGTTACGCCTTTCTGTATTGGACCAGATTATTGTAAGGGGCGCGTTCTTGATTGTTTATTTTGTTGCTGTAAACCCCCTTGTGCAAGTAATATAAAAAGGCGGTATACAAATTAAAAGTGAAATGAAATTGAACTGCCTTTGTGACTATAGATACAGACTGGCAGAAGCATACTGTCATAAGGGGTTTTTTGGGGGGGGGGACTGCCCCTAAACCCAAGAAATTAATGAATGTCAGAATCCAGCTAATATTGGGCATAGGAAGAGGAAATGCCAGCTGCAGAATTGTGCCAGGCGAGGAATCTGCTGCAGTCCGGTTTCTGCTGAGAAATACCCTTTTTTGATGCCCTTTCCCCCAGAGCGAGTCAGCATTTTGGAAGGCTTCAGCCCAGTGGTCCATGTTGCTGTGGAGACATCCGACGTCCAGGTTGAGGTTGAGCTGGTTCCAACGATTGAGATCCCAACTTGTTGGCCTCAGAAAATCAAGTGGCCCCGATGTTTCAAGCGCTGGCCTAGCCAGGAGAAAGTGCAATGCGTCAAGGTACCAGGCCAGGATGCGACCGTGATTTTAGCCCCAAGCCGATCTTGCAAAGAGGGGCATGTGGAGGGGTAAGAGAGCAGGATTTAGGCCAGGGGTGTTCCCTGGTGTGACAGGAGAGAATGTATTTCTTATCACTAAAATAGTCGGTTTGGCAGGAGCAAATTTTTATTCTGAAAGTGTGGCCCACAATAAAATAAAATAAATGAGAACCAATGATTTAGGCCACAATGATTTGAACAGTTAAAACTAATATTCTGCTCTGGGGTTCAGAAGTAATACTGCCCCAGCCGTGGAGACGGAGCGTAGTCACTATGGCCAGTAGCCTTCGATAGCCCCCTCCTTCGCGAAATATATCTAGGTGGGCAGACGCTCCAAGGGTCCCTATTTCCCAGGGCCATCCTGGATTTAGAGAAGCCCTCCTGGTTTCTGATTTGATCCCGGAATGTCCCGCTTTTCCTGAGGATGTCCCTATTTTCATCGGAGAAATGTTGGAGGGTATGGAGTTATCCAGCCCACGGGGTGTCTGAAGGTAATCCTGTATAGGGAAGGTTTTTTTAAATAATAATAATAATAATTAATGTTTTCTTATGTTTTTATATATGTTGGAAGCTGCCCAGAGTGGCTGGGGCAACACAACAAGATGTGTGGGGTATAAATAGTAAAATCATCGTTCTGGAATGGGACGTCCCTATTTTCATCGGGGAAATGTTGGAGGGTACGGGTTGGTGGCCACCGCTACTATGGAGTGAGTTCCATAGTTTATGCGCTGTGTGAAGAAGTGTTTTCTCTTATCTGTCCCGAACCTTCGAACTTCCCACTTCATTGGATGCCCACAAGACCTCGTGTTATGGTGGGGAGATGGACTTTTCTCTTCTCTTTCTGTGGGCCATGCCTGGAGACAGGAGTCTGGTGCCAACTGGCAGTGGAGACTTGCAGCACATTCTTGTAAGCAAGGGAAGAAAAACATGAGTCATTTTCAAATCCTCTACTTACTAGGGAGTGGTGGCCAATGTACACAACCCATAAAAGTATGAAGAGGGCACCATTTCTATTTAATGCTACTAGGTTGGGGGAAGATTGTAACTTCCAGATCCCTCTTGACCAATTGCTTTTAAGACCCTCTACACTAGATCAGGGTTTCCAAACTTGTGTCTTCAGCTGTTTCTTGGACTACCACTCCCATCATCCCTAGCTGGCAGGAGCAGTGGTCAGGGATGATGGGAATTGTAGTCCAAAAACAGCTGGAGGCCCAAGTTTGGGAAACACCAGTCTAGACAGTGTCTTCTCCCATATTTTCCCTTTCGACTGCTAAAATATGCCTAATGTTTTCTTAATCTGGACCAGTTAAAAACTATGGTGGCACGTGAAAGGCCGTTAATGTTCTCTTCTCTGGATATGCATCCAGCCTCCTCTCGCTGGAGAGTCCCCAAAGCCCAAGCCTTAACACAGCTTCTAGATATCCTGTTGTTGTTGTTGTTGTTGTTGTTGTTGTTGTTGTTGTTGTTAATAATAATAATAATAATAATAATAATAATAATAATATACCCTGCCCTCCCCGGCCCAGAGCCAGACTCTGGGCGGCTAACACCAGTAAAATTACAATAAAAACATAATAGGGAGGAAAATACCAATTTAAAATACAGGTTAAAATGCAATTTAAAATGCAGCCTCATTTTAAAAGTAGCCCATAAATCAAAACCATAAGGGGAGGGAAACATAAGGGTCAGACTGAGTCCAAACCAAAGGCCAGGCAGAACAGCTCCGTCTTGCAGGCCCTGCAGAAAGATGTCAAGTCCCGCAGGGCCCTGGTCTCTTGGGACAGAGCTTTCCACCAAGTCAGGGCCAGTACTGAAAAGGCCCTGGCCCTAGTTGAAACCAGTCTAACCACCTTGCGACTTGGGACCTCCAAGGTGTTGTCATTTGTGGCCTTAAGGTCCTCTGCAGGGCATACCAGGAGAGGCGTCCCGTAGGTAGGTATCCCATTGAAGGCAATGGGATAAGCATGCAAATGTTGCTTTTAATTTAGCATATTTTAATATGTTTTATTTGCATAATTCTGTGCCTTTCAATCTGTTTCAGAGTATTAGTAAGCACCCTGGACCCTTGGGATAATTGATGGATTGAAACAGTGCAAAGGCTGCTCCTATGGAGCTGCTCAACCAATCTCTCAGCTGTGTGTGGGGGGGCTCCCTCTGCCTTCTCTCCCCCGTCTTTTCCTTCCCCAACTTGCTCTGCTTCTTTTCTGCAGTCTTTTGGCTTTGATCTCTTGGCCTCTTCCAACTACCACTGGTACCTGAGCTTCGCGAGAGCTGAGCACATTCTGATGCAGGGACTCGACGAGGACGGCGGTTGCCGCATGATGTGCTTCCGGGTCATGAGGCAGATGAAGGAAGATGTCTGGTGTGCAGGAAACAAGCCAGTCCTCACAGCCTTCCACCTGCAGGTGTGTGCGCAGCCAGTGAGGCATTGGGAAGAGGGGAGAGATCTGTACCCCAAAACAAGAGGAGATGTTTTGGGGGACTGGCTCCTTAACGCTTCTTCATTGCCTGTGGTTTGCTAAGGGCGGAAGGCAGCTGACTCTCTCTTCTCCACACCACGGGATCCTACTGGGTGGGGAAGGAGGTGAGGAAAAGGTTGTGTTGGAAAGAGAGAGGAAATGGGTAGAGTCTGCCATTTTCTGCTCTGGCTCCATCCACCATTGACCTCTGACAGAGTAGTCCCAACGGAATCTGACACTTGACAGAAAAACATAGCTGTCAACTGTCCCTTGTTTGGTGGGAAAGTCCCTTATCCCAGCACTGTGCCCCGCTGCTGTCCCTTATTGATGATGTCCCTTAAATTTCCCGGGTTTCAAAGGAAGCAGCTCCTCTCCCTCCCTCCCTCCCTGCCGGCCAGGGAGGAAGAAGGCTCCAACTGTGTTGCTTGGCTGCATTGCTCACCCAATAAGGAGTCTAAGAACGACTGGGGGGTGGAGCTTGCATGCCTTGTGCCAATCAAATCGGCCATGTTGCCTGGGGACTCGCCTTTGCTCAGCGATGGTGGTTTTCCTTGCTGCATCCCCTTTGCCGGGTTGCTGCGCTGTGGGAACCACCGCTTGAGGCTTTGTTTGGATGCTGGTTGACTAAAATCCCTTATTTTGGCTGCTGATCCCTTATTTTCGAGGCTGCTGGTCCCTTATTTTCAAATCTGTAAGTTGGCAGCTATGCAGAAAAAGGGTTTTCCACCCTTGATCCAGGTCATTACTCGGACCGGATGCCATTATTAAGAAGGCCGTCTAATTCACTTGTGCTAGCAAGTCCCCATGTTCTCTCTTCTAGATGGGACACTTTCTGCAGACCCACACAGGGCCAAACATTACATAATAGGCTTGTGTGATGGAGACACCAGCTGTGGTGTTTCTAAACGTTCTGGTATGTTTCTAGGCTTTCAGTTATGGAAACAACTCCATATAAACATGAAGATATACTATGTAGGCCAGACACTAGCACTTGCCAGAGACGTGCTAGTGAGTTGCAGGGAAATCATTTTTGGCCCAGATTTTGTGTTTGTGATATTGGGGGGGTGGGAGATGGTCTTGCCCAGACTTCCTCATCCTCGGCCCTCCAGATGTTTTGAGACTACAACTCCCATCATCCCTGACCACTGGTCCTGCTAGCTAGGGATCATGGGAGGTGTAGGCCAAAAACATCTGGAGGGCCGAGCTTGAGGAGGCCTGGTCTTGCCCTTTGTTTTTCTGGCAACCAGGCCCAAGCCACACACCCCCCCAGCTGTTGTCTGTCACCCCCCCTCCCCCCGTATTTACTTTTAAAAATATATTTATTTATTATTAATGTTGCAATACATATATGAAATATTTACATAGTGATACATATACATTATATTTGTAAATTCGCATTTTCACATTTCATTATGTACCAACATTTATCCATTTCTTTTTTTGCTGCTTATTTCTTGCCTGTGTCTATTTCTTGCCTGTGCATGACTTCCTTGTTATTATTTTGTAATTTTATTATGGAGATTGTATTTTTGTATCTTAATAAGCATTTATTCTTATATATCTGCTTGACTTAACTTTGCACCACTGTATTGACTTCAAGGTTGGGAGCCATCCCATGTAGACTGTATCCCCACCCCCACCCCACCCCCGTACTTCCTGCGTTGTTGAATTCAGTGTGCCTCATTTGTGTCTTCTGCAGATGGTGCTTTTCTGGACGTGCGAGAAGTACCCTCGCTCCAAGGACTGGTCCTGCTTCCGCAAAGGCTTCCTACGGATGGTGCGCAAGCTGCACAAATGCGTGAGCCAGCACTTCCTGAAGCATTACTTCATCAAAGGCACCAACCTGCTGAAGTATGCCAACACCAACGACCTGGATATGGTCGCGGGCAAGCTGGCGGTCTTCTTGGAGAACCCTTCGCTTCCTCTGGACTGAGAGAGATGGACAAGCAGACTCCCGAACCAGGTTTTGCCCTGTTCATTAGTTCCTCCGTGTGGTGAGTAGTGAGGATAGAGGCAAACGGAGCGGCATCTGGGAGCAAACTCTTCTGTCTTCTGCCTCTCCGCGATTAGTTTGCTTACGTCTCACCTTCTGGATCTGGAGCCAGCCAGCCTCTTTCGCAGAAACTCCGCCTGTGGAGAGTGGAAGGGCAGAGTGCTGCCCCCTTCTGTTTTGTACCTTCTCTAGGTGGGCTAAGCTCGAAAGCAGTTTGCCATATTTGGATCCAGAGTTTGCTTCTCCTGGTCAGCAAAATTGGGGTGAAAGATAAAGGACTGTTGTGCATTTATCAATGCGCTAAAAAGTTGGGGAGCATCTTGAAAAATCTGATGGGCTGTGTGTGTGTGTGTGTCAGAGTCCTTGATCTGTTGGTGAATGAACCTTACTTGCTGGTTGCTAAATACCTCCATTGCTTCTTTCGGTTTTCCTTCCTTCTTGCCCCCAAAGGTTACCTGTCAGGGAACTGCCATCTAAAGCGCCGGGGGCGCAAAGGCTCACTGAGGTTGAGAGAGGAGTAGCAGCGGAAGAGGGAACCAGTAGAGGGCGAGCAAGAACTCCAAGGGAAAGTGAGTCGGAGGGATGGCTCAGAGACACTTCCAGCGAAAACAGTGGGGAGGTCTCAGGACCTCCTATAGGGACACCCACACCTCGCCGGAAACTGTCACGCCGAGAGGCCAGACGACGTGTTTCCGTTAAAGAGCTTTTATGTTGGAAAAGATTCCGAAAGCAGCCACTTTCGGATTCTACTAGTGATTGACGCAGCCATGCTGGAGGGGCTCCGTCACAGGCAGAGGTTTGAAAACCTGATCAAACTCTGAGGGACTTGCATTTTACGCACAAGCAGCTCATCGTCCCATCACAGCAATCCGAAAGTCACCGAAAGCCAGCTTGTGCAGGGAGAAGCATCATGAGCAACCCAGCCGGAACCGGAGGAGCAGGAGCAGCTGGAGGGGGTCCAAGCCTGGAAGAAAGGTACAGGGCGTTGGAGATCCAGTTGGCGCTGCAAACGGCGAGGCTTGAGGAGAGGAGGGCTCAGGATGCAGAAAAGGGAAAGGAGAAAACCACCCCGCTCGCCAGAAAGGTACCAGGATTGGTGCAGAAATTCGGGGGGGATCCCAGGAACTATCATGCCTTTAGAACAGAGATGCAATACGCTCTAAACTTGCAGTTTGATGACTTCCCCGACGAGGAATCGCGAGTGGCTTTTGTGATTGGCCATCTCGAATCCGGGGCGAAAGATTGGGTTAGACCCCTGATGGCAGCGAATAATGAGATCCTAAAGGACACGAGGAAGTTTTTTCGTGCCATGGACCTGATGTTTTCCAGCGATATTGAGCAGGGGGTGGTGCGAAGGCAGTTAATGGCTTGCCAGCAAGGAAGCAGATCTGTCCGTGAGTACTGGACTGAATTTACTATGCTGATTCATAAATTGGGGTGGGACCTATCGGCGGAGCCCATCCAAATGCTTTTCGAAGAGGGGCTTTCTTCAACCGTCAAAGATGAGCTTTCCCGGGGGCCCAGGGCGGAGTCTATGGATCAGTTAACCAAATCTGCGCTGTCCATAGGAGCGCGCCAGGAGGCGAGGGCTTTGGAAAAGCGGGAAGGGAAAGGAGACCGTTGGAGGGAGTTCCGCATTCCAGACATTCCAGAGCCACCTTTCCCGCCGGCAGAGCCGATGGAAGTTGGAACAGCGCGGGCGCGCGCAGTTTCAAATCCCAGTGAAGGGCGGAAGAAGGAGGGAAAGAGCGCCAAGAGATGTTATCTCTGCCAACAGCCAGGGCACTTTGCCAGAGTCTGCCCACAAAGAAAGGAATGGCAAGGGATGGCAGGAGCTGTTGGGGGAAAGGAAGAGGAAGGCAAGGAGCAAGTAAAAGCCAACGCCTGGCTGCCACCGTCGGGGCACAGCAGCCAGGCCAAAGAGCAGTGAAAGTGCCCACGCCGGAACCTCCCAGACCCGCTTTAGTGATAGAGGTGTTACTAGAACTGCCAAACGGACACCCACTAAAGATCAAGGCGCTTTTGGATTCAGGCAGCTCCTGTAATTTCATGAGTAAGGAGTTTGCAGCTGAGCATCAGATACAGACCATCCCTTTAAGTAACCCCTTGCAGGTGACTACGATTGACGGCAGAGAGCTGTTGGGGGGAGAAGTTAGCCAACAGACTGTCCCGATGATAATGAGGGTGGCAAGGCACACCGAACAGATAGCGTTTAATGTGGCCATCCTGGGAGGAGCGCCCATCATTTTGGGGATGAGCTGGCTGGCGCTACACGATCCGCTAGTGGGCTGGCATCAGAGGGTGGTCTCCTTTGGGTCAGCGCATTGCCTAGAACACTGCAAGGAGGGGAAGGTCTCGGGAGGAGACAGAGTCACCCTAGCGGGGATGGAAGTGATGGGCAAAGGGAAGGTGCCCCCGCAATACGCAGATCTGAGCAACGTATTCAGCGAAAGGGAAGCAGACAAACTGCCACCGCATAGACCCTTTGACTGTCAAATCAACCTACTCCCTGGGGCCCAACTCCCAGTAGGCAAGCTGTACGCCATGTCAGACAGGGAGATGCAGGAGCTGAGGGAGTTCATTGATAAAAACCTGAAGCGAGGTTTCATCAGAGAGTCCCGAGCGGTGGGGGGCAGCCCAGTGTTTTTTGTGGACAAAAAGAACACAGACAAACCGAGACTGGTGTGTGACTTTAGGGCCCTCAATGCAGTGTCGGAGCCCCTGGCTTTCCCTATGCCCCGAATTGATGACATTTTGACCAGAGTAAGGAAGGGAAAGATTTTTACAAAGCTGGACCTGCGGGGGGCGTACAATCTGATACGCATAAGGAAGGGAGATGAATGGAAGACCACCATGTTTACCCCTTTGGGAGCCTTTGAATACCTCGTTATGCCCTTCGGTCTACAAGGGGGCTCCGCGTGTTTTCAAGCTTTTATAAACCACGTTCTGGGACCTTTGCTCTACAAGAATTGTGTGGCCTTTTTAGACGACGTGTTGGTGTATTCGGAAGATGAGGAACAGCATGTGAGGGACGTTCGAGAAGTGTTGGGCAGGCTGCAAGCCAACCAGCTGTGGGTGAAACTGGAGAAGTGCCAGTTTCATACCAAGGAGGTGGAATTCCTGGGGTACCGCTTGTCAGACAAGGGATTGGCCATGGATCCAGGCAAGGTCCAAGCGGTACTGGAATGGAAGACACCGAAGACCAAGAAGGACGTGCAAAGATTCTTGGGGTTTGGGAACTTTTATCGGAAGTTCATCAAGAACTTTGCCCACTTGACGGCGCCCATCACCGACTGCCTCAGCAGCAAGAAGAAATTTGTTTGGACGGTAGAGGCGGATCGAGCCTTTGAAGAACTGAAAAGGGCTTTCGCCTCGGAAGAACAACTTCTGCATGTGGATTTACGAAAACCCATGAGAGTGGAAACCGATGCATCCGACCGGGCGGTAGGGGCGGTCCTTCTTCAACCGGGGAGGAGTGCGTCGGAGTGGAGACCGTGTGCCTTCTTCTCGCGGAAGCTGAATAAATCCGAGAGGAATTACACGGTGTATGACAGGGAACTACTTGCCATTCACGAAGCATTCCGGAGGTGGAGACATTTATTAATTGGGGCACAACACAAGGTGCAAGTGTGCACCGACCACAAGAATTTAGAGTATTGGAGAACAGCTCGAGTGCTCAACCAACGACAAGTGAGATGGGCACAGGAATTCTCCAAATTCAACTTTGAAATTTGTTATGTGCCAGGCCCAGAAAACGTCAGGGCGGACGCGCTCTCACGCAAACCAGAGTATTGGGAAGGGGAGGGGGTGATCGAAGAGAGACATGTCATCCCTGAGGACCGCTGGGTGTGTGGGGCGGCGCTGGTGGGGCAACGAGAACTGGTAGAGGAAACGGAAAATGATGAATATGCCCAGGATAAGCTCAGAGGTCTCAGGGGGGAGGGCGAGAGTCCCGGAGGTTTTGAGGAAAGAAATGGGGCATTGTATTACAAAGGGGCACTGTATATACCCGAAGGTGAATTGAGGGGGAGAGTACTCAAGCAGTTGCATGATAGCCCCACGGCGGGACATTTTGGACAACACAAGACCATGTGGTTGGTTACCAGGGAATTTTGGTGGCCTAAGGTGAGGGAAGATGTAAGGGAGTATGTAAGAGGGTGTGACCAATGTCAGCGAGCCAAAGGGGAAAGAAGGGCGCCGGCAGGGTTATTAGAACCATTACCCACACCAGAACGGCCTTGGGAAGCGATATCAATAGATTTTATGACGGATCTGCCAAAGTCCAAGGGGAAAACAGCCATCATGGTAGTAGTAGACCTGTTAACTAAGATGTGCCACTTTGTAGCATGCTCACATGCAGTCACAGCGGAAGAAACAGCGAAGTTGTTTGTAGAACACATCTTTAGGTTGCACGGGGCTCCCTTGAGGGTGATCTCAGATCGCGGCAAACAATTTACTTCCAGGTTCTGGAGGAAGCTCATGAGCTTGCTGCACGTGGAAGTCAATTTTTCAACTGCCCGGCACCCTGAAACCAACGGGCAGGCGGAAAGAGCAAATGGCATTCTTCAACAATATCTGAGGTGTTATGTCAATGACAGAGAGAACGATTGGGTCGAAAAGTTGGCGTTGGCAGAATTTGCCTACAATAATGCGGAGAATGTGTCCACAGGGATGAGTCCCTTTTTGGCTAATTACGGGTGTCACCCCAGGGCATTTCCAGGGGAAGGAGGGGAGAGATGGAGCGTCCCAGCGGCTGAACATTTTGTAGAAGAGATGGAAGCGATCCATCATCAGCTCCAGCTCAACTTAGAAAGGGCTAAGGCACAATATAAGAAGCAGGCAGACAAGAACAGAAGGGAAGGTGAAACCATAAGGGTGGGGGATCAAGTGTGGTTGTCAACCCAAGGGTTGCCGTTCAAAGGGGGTTGTAAGAAATTGAGGCCCAGAAGATTGGGACCCTTTGAGGTCATTCAGCAGGTCAACCCGGTAGCTTTCAAACTCCGATTACCCAACCACATGAAATTGCACCCAGTGTTCCACAGGTCGTTACTGTCACCATACAGGGGGGGACGTGAAGGGGAGTACGTCAGGGGACCAGCCTTGGAAGAGAGGGAACGCCGCAACCATGTAGCGGAAATCCTCGATTCCAGGTGGAAGGGAAATCAGGTGGAGTATTTGGTGGCGTGGGAAGGGGAACCGGAGTCAGAAAACACCTGGGTAAGTGCAGAGGAAGTCAATGACAAGGTTTTAACAGAAACGTTCCACCAAAGGTTCCCGAGGAAACCTCAGCCGATAGCAAGGTTTAGGAGGGAGTATTTCGGCACCACCGATGAGGAAGAGGAAATGGAAGGGTTCGCGGAGTCGGAGTTGGAAGAGGGAGTGGACTCCGATGACGAAGATTACCGAGAGAGTAGGAACAGCAACAAGTGGAGGGAAGTGTTCGCGACGTCGGAAGATGAGGGAGGTTCTTTCAGGGGTTTTACCTCCTCACCGCCAGTAGGGGAGGAGACGGGAGGGGGTGAAGGGGGCCCTGGAGGGGAGGTGGATGTCAGGGAACTGCCATCTAAAGCGCCGGGGGCGCAAAGGCTCACTGAGGTTGAGAGAGGAGTAGCAGCGGAAGAGGGAACCAGTAGAGGGCGAGCAAGAACTCCAAGGGAAAGTGAGTCGGAGGGATGGCTCAGAGACACTTCCAGCGAAAACAGTGGGGAGGTCTCAGGACCTCCTATAGGGACACCCACACCTCGCCGGAAACTGTCACGCCGAGAGGCCAGACGACGTGTTTCCGTTAAAGAGCTTTTATGTTGGAAAAGATTCTGAAAGCAGCCACTTTCGGATTCTACTAGTGATTGACGCAGCCATGCTGGAGGGGCTCCGTCACAGGCAGAGGTTTGAAAACCTGATCAAACTCTGAGGGACTTGCATTTTACGCACAAGCAGCTCATCGTCCCATCACATTACCTTTTCGTGTTTTTAGGAATAACCAAAGTCTGACTGCATGGACAGCAAGAAATATATATAAATGAAAAGTGCACCATGATAAATGCAGCTGGGCAATGCATGCAACTGGATCCAAGTCAGAAAGCCTGCCAGTTATGATCTTGTCTGGAAGCTAGTGGCATGCATTGCTCGTTTGAGTTTGTGTTCGCAAAGAGCGCACTATCTGCCAAATGTAACATGGGATGGAGCCCTCGGGTGTGTGAAGGAGAAGACAGGCTCCCCACGTCTGGTGCTGCTTTTGTTCTTGCCATGTTGCCAGCTTTCCTGCAGTGGCATTCAGAAGTGGTCCTGATGGCGAAGGGATACTTATTTTTCTGTGCAATGTTCAGGGTTTTTTTAACCAGAGACCCTTTAATGGTTCAATAGAGCGCATTCTAGAATAAAATGTTTTTACCTCAATTAGTTACACTTGTGGACAGCCGATGGCATGAATAAACAATGGTCAAGGTTTAAAAAATATATACAGGACTCTCAACAGCTCAGGCTTTTTCTTACAACTGGCATACATCCATCCCCAACGCTGTCCCACTATCCCCATTGCATGAAGCTGTAGTCCGGCCAATCACTGAACTGCTTCCAATAGCAAAAAGAAGAATTAAGTGACATGGTAAAATATCACATGGGAAGGGTACTTGAAAGCTGCATCTAGACATAATGCTTACATGTCTTTCAGGTGATTCGGTGCCAATGTAAATCTCTTCCACGTGCACAAGACACTTCAATGCAATTTTTGAATTTTGCTTAGAGTGCAAAAGTACACAAAGGTGAGCCTGAAATTAGAGTCAGAGGTGCTCAGTTTTTTTGTGAGGGGCATAGAAAGGTTTCTCTGGGTAGGTTTAAATGGTGGTGGTGGGGTGTTACCGGGGTGGGTTGCTGTGGGTCAGCATGGTTTTTTGGAAAATGAGCCGTATCTCAAATCTTGAAATGGCTGGCGACTGCTCTGCTAGGGGGAGAGGAAAGGAGACAAGGAGGACAAGAAGAAGAAGAAGAAGAAGAAGAAGAAGAAGATGTGTTTAGTTCAACGTGTTTAGGACTTGTTCCAGTAGGGGAGAAGATCTAAGGGGTTTTGCCAAAGGCTTTGTAGAAAGGGGCTTTGAAAGTGGAGACAGCATCATATGTGTAGAGTCGTACCTTGGAAGCCAAACGGAATCCGTTCCAGAAGTCCGCTCGACTTCCAAGGCGTAGCTTCCGATTAGCTGCAGGAGCTTCCTGCAGCCAATTGGAAGCCACGGAAGCCCCGCCAGACGTTCAGCTTCCAAAAGAAAGTTCACAAATCGGAACACTCACTTCCGGGTTTGCGGCGTTTGGGAGGCAAAACGTTTGACTGCTAAGGCGTTCATCAACCAAGGTACGACTGTATTTTGAGAGGAAACATCAGGTACCAGAGACAAGATATAAATATCCCTCATTTCAGACCCAGTGTGACTCCAAAGTGATTCTTATTCCTGAAAGTTTGATCTGGCAAACTCTCACACAGCATTGCGTCTGGCACCCCTGTCAAAGTCGCCAAACATTGCGCTGCCTTCAGTAGCCACCAGATGGTGGCCGTGTCTTTGCATTCTTGCTGCCCTGGCAGAAAGCAAAACTCCTGCTACTGACGTCAAGCGATAAAATCCCACACGGTACAAATGTTGAAATGCAATTTGAAAGGGAAGGGGTGTGCTAAAGGGGAAGCCGTGGCGAATCCCCTCCCCAAACAACCAGACAGCTGGAGGGGAGAGCTTCAGGGCCGGACAAGGTCACCCAAATTAAGGCACGGCTTGTGTCAGAAGCATAGCTGAAGAAAGGCCACTTCAAAACAGTCCCCGTTTCATGGAAAGAGCTCTTTATGCTGAACCACTCTCTCAGACTCATCTGTCTGTTTCAGTTATTAGGCCTCCTGGTTTGCTCCCAAGGCCTCTTCCCAGATGCATTGCACCCCAATGCCGTGACATATTAGCCTGGAAAGTGGGACGGGCCCCATTTGGCCCCAAGGGGGCTTCTGAAAGGAGGATTCTGCTCCAAGCAACGGGGCTTCAGCTCACTCATCTCAAACCAAAAAGTACACATTTCCCCTCTTACTTTTTGTTTCCATTTTTGGCAAGGACAGCCATGAAAGGCTGCAGATATTAGGGGGAACCAGGAGAGGAGAACCAGCTCATTCCCCTCTGTCTGAGGGGTTGTTTTCCCCCTCAAAATTGCCCTGAGCTTCTTTTCATCCTGTGGCAAAATCCACATTCTGCTGGTCGAAATGCAGTTGAGAGAAAGGGAGTTGACTTGAAAGATGCCTGCCCTCCCTCCATCTGCAGCTTCCTGGGGCTGGTCTTTTCATCAATAATAAAAGTGGGAAAGGCTATGCAGGTGGGTTTCAAAAAAAAGGAATGGGAAAGTCCAGCTCTCACTGTGGTGATAATCCTGTGCCCAGGCTGTACAGCAAACAACTGTTTTCAGCGCACACCTTATTTTTAGGGTTGTAAGTTGTTTTAAGTTGTTTTTAATATGGTTTTAATGCCGCAACCCATCCTAGAACCTTGGCTTGAAGGGCAGGGAATAAATCAACAACGATGATGATAGTAATAATAATAATAGAATTAAAATCCAGCTTTATACCTGGTTTTACAGATAGGGTGACCTCTTTTGCCTTCAAGTTCCCGTGTAACAGGCGACCTCCTTGAGAGGGACTGATCCACCCTCATCTCTAACAGTGTGCCAAAAAGAATTCCAAACTTGTGCTTAGGAACATTTTAAGTAATATGCATTGTGCATAACAGCAAATATCCTGTGTGTCATATTATTCTTAGTGCAATATGTGTATATTGACTGCAACAGTCTTTTTCCCCCAGCAAGCACTGACAGTGAGGAGTGAGATGGCATTGGAACGGAAACATTTCCAGTAATATGCATTGTGCCTAATAACAAATGTCTTGTGTGCTGTATTATTATTACTGTCATCATCATCACTATTATCAGTGGAATATTTATGTATTTACTGCAATGGTCGCCCCCCCCCATCAGGGCAGGAGATGGCATGAAGGCAAGAACGCAGGTGAGTTAGGAGCCCTGGGGGGGGGGAGAGAGAGAAAGAGAGAGAGAGAGAGAGAGAGAGAGAGAGAGAAAGAGAGAGAGCTGGGCAGGGCAGGGCAGGGCAGGGCTCTCTCTCCACAGTCTTTTGCCCCTTTAAAGAGTTTGCTTTACCTGGAGAGACGAGAAGTGTGCCTTCTCTAGGATTTAAAACCTGACGTCCCGATGAGAACATAGGATGTGCTTGAGCTCCAGCTAGCACAAAATGGCAGGCGTGTGACAGCTGAGAAGTCCCTGAAGAGGCCGGATAACTCAGGCTAGAACTGATTTGTATGCAGATATGTCCTTATTTCGCCTCTGGCAGCTCCTGCCTTGGCATTGCTAAGAAGTACCGTACTTGCTTCTTCCATAACTCCCCCAACCTGGCCTTGCATTCCTGGCCACCTGTAATTTACATGCAAAGTGGTTTGGTGCCTGAGTATTTTTATACGGACCCTTCCTCCAGACAGGACACCAGTTGCATTTCCTTCTGGTTTTACTCTTTTATTTCTTTTACAGTGAAATGGCCTTACTTTGTTATAAAAAGGGGGGGGAGCAAGCAGTTGACCTCTCCTCAAGGACAGACAGAAATGGACTTAAGGAAGAGGCGATTCTGAACTTTCCCTTGAACCAGGCTGAACCCACAAAGAGGAAGCTGCAGGTCTGGCATTGAAATGGCACAATATTCTTTTTTAAAGGGTCACAAATCAGGTCAGAAAAAGTGCAATGGTTTGACAGCAAACCATAAAAACACAGCAAAAAAAGGATTGCAAGGGCTAACTTGGAAGCAATTTGTAAACCTTAAGGGGTGTGTTATATATCATTAATTCCATTATTGAAAATGTGCCCCCTCCCATATAATTCCCATAAACTGAACCATGATTCCATATGAGAGATGGGGAGTCAGGAAGACAGATGAGTTAGTTGAAGGCTTGCACAAAATAATATGGCACCCAGTTAGGTCTGCCAGATCGGTAGCATCCCAGACTCTGAGATTTAAGGGTCCAAACTTTAGGCCTAGGAATGATTTCACAAGGGCAGCCCTTGGGGATTCCCCCCACCCTTTGTGCTCCTTCCCACCACTGAGCCCTGGAGATGGAGGTTAATTGGGAGAGGGGAGAATGGAGAAGATGAAGGCAGGACCCCCCTCCCCCCCCCCAGTCTATGCAATAATTTGCAGCTGGCTCATGCCAGGCTGAATCTTGCAAGCTGCATGCAGAGCCAGATAGATAGATAGATAGATAGATAGATAGATAGATAGATAGATAGATAGATGATAGATGATAGATAGATAGATAGATAGATAGATAGATAGATAGATAGATAGATAGATGATAGATGATAGATAGATATAGATAGATGATAGATAGATGATAGATAGATGATAGATAGATGATAGATAGATAGATAGATAGATACTCTCGTCCTCTCCCCCTTGCCACCTGGAGACTGCAGGTCCACCCTGGAGGTCTGGGTAAGACCCAGCACTTGTGCAATTCATGGTCAAAGAGCCCTGGACAGACACTGCAACCAGTGTGTTGTCACAAGGTCAGCTTAACATGCTGAGAATGTCAACGGGCAAGTAGAGGGAAAGGAAAGGAAAGTTCTGTGGTTGAACCTGGGGAAAGAACCGCGGAAGTGTTTTGATGGTTCCTCAGCTCCAAAGTCGCCTCTCAAGCTCTGCTGCTTTTTTGGCTGCCAAAATCGGGTACAGTGGATGTGGATTGACAATTGACAATCGTTTCCTTTTTCCGCTGGAAACAGAATTCAACCTTGTTCATTCATTCATTCATTCATTCATTCATTCAACCACGCTGTTTTGGTTGTATGGCTTGATCCAGAGAGCAATAGACTTGCTCAGAAGGATATGTCAGTAATGAAGGGGTGGTTCTTTGAAACATTAGCATCTCCCTTGGTTTGTTTTTTTTAATGTAAAAGCTCTTCTTTTTAAAAAAGAAATGTGTTGGTCTATCCAAAAAGAGACACCTTTTTCATAATATCTGTGAATGCTTTGTGAACAGTTTTTTAAAATAAATTTCTGCAACTAAGGTACAGTTGACAATCGTTGAGTAGCCTGCTGTCTCCATCAACATTTACCCATAGTTGTCTCTATGGAATTAGTAAGCAGATCCTCTATTTGAACATATTGTACCCACCTGAGTTTCATATCAGTCATGCCTTTGTCTGGCACAGTCTTCAGTCTGGCAGCCCCAGAGACACTCTCCTTAAGCAAACATGTCAGAAGGCTTATTGTTCTCCAGGTTAGTTAGGTAAAAACTTTCCATAATAAATAACTAGACCTAACAAAGACACTAGTATTAATTCCTGGGCATCATTCCCTCCTTTCAACTACTGTCCTTTCTGCTTGAAGACACAACCCAAAGATTCTGTCCAGTATTCAAAAGTCCTGTTTCTATTCTGCCTTTCAATATAACATTTCCAAGTAGCCTTTTCTCTGTTTCAGCTTAACTTCCAAAAACCATTTTAAGACCTATTCCAAGGCTCCTCCTGTTTAAATAATATATTTGGTTTGAGGAGCTCTTTTGTTGTACAGTAACTTCTAAAGCCTGGTCGGTAGGCCTCAAAACCTTAGTAAAAGATTTTAAAGCAATATCAAAAATTAAATTCCTTAGTTTTCTGTATTGTGCGTATGAAAACCTCGGTGCAGCCGAAGAACTGAACTGATGGTTGCAAGAAAAAAAACAAAGACAGAAGCAATTCTAAGGCTTAACTGTGCTTTTAGGTTGTGTAGAAACCAGAGGAATCTGTCCAAACAGATGAGACTCAAGGAGCACACCTAGCTCTTCCCAAAGCCAGCCGTCCAACTTTAAAAGGGGGGAGGGGGATGGAGCACCCTGAATTCAGCATCTGAGCTATTCCCTCCTCCTGCGGCTATTTCTCAGCCTACAGATGGGTTATTCATTTTGGTTAAGTTCTGGTCAATCAGGTAAAGGGACAGCTGTTCCCAAGCCTGCCTCTGGTTTGCCAAATCTAGGCAATGCTTACATTTGTAGGCAGCAAAAAAAGTCTGTTGTCGGAGTCAGCTCAGCCTTTTCCAGCTGCATGTATCTACGGCTTCCACTCCTCAGGGAACGCAGACACTCCCCTTCTCTTTGCCAAGCCAGCAGCCCTGTGTTATGGCAAGGCACCAGCCTGACATGTGAGCTGCTGTTGGGTGTTCTGGTCCGTGGGCAGAACGAGCTCTGCCAGCGGCACGATCTGTTCCAGGTCAATCGCTCAACGCGAAGGATGCAGGATGGGCAGGGCAGGCCAGTTACGCAAGTCCTCTCCCGGACGGCTCACATTTCACGGCCTCCCTGCCAAGTAAAAGAAACGAACGGTGTAACAGGCTATAGGGAATAGCTCTGTTGCAGCGCTGTTATGTCACTGCAAGCTAGGGAGCTCGTCCGGCCCAGCTCTGGGACACCCGGCTATGCAAGGGCCCTAGCATTGCTCCATCCACTTTGCTGGCCTTCGCACAACAGCAGGAGTGTGGCATAAACACTGCATATTAGTGGCAGCTTGGGGGGATAGGATCTTGCAGTGAGGGGAGGGGAGGGGAGGGGTAGCAGGTAGCTGTGCTCTTTGTAGAACCATAGAAGCGAGAAGTGACAAGAAAGTTCACAAACTGGAGGAAGGATATCTGGGCTTATTGCAAAACAGGAGCGTGCCCAACCAGCGAATAATTGTTTCAAATGTACAAAGGTGGGGGGGGGGAGTTCACAGGATGAGGGGCAGAGAGAAGAAGTAAAATCTAAGGTATATAAGGACCTCTGAACGGTTAAGTCCAGTCAAAGGTGATTATGGGGTTGCGGCGCTCATCTCGCTTTCAGGCCAAGGGAGCCGGCGTTTGTCCATAGACAGCTTTCTGGGTTATGTGGCGAGCATGACTAAACCACTTCTGGCACAACGGGACACCATGACGAGTGCCAGAGCGCCTGGAAACGCTATTTATCTACTTGCACTGGGATGCTTTTGAACTGCTAGGTTGGCAGGAGCTGGGACAGAGCAACAGGAGCTCACCCCGTCGCGGGGATTTGAACCACCGACCTTCTGATCAGCAAGCCCAAGAGGTTCAGTGGTTTAGACCACAGTGCCACCCGCGTCCCTTCTCAACTGTGCCTTCTAAACTGCTTCAGAGGCATATTCAAGAGGTACCCAGGCCACTTGCAGACGCACATCTCACACAGCGCTGGCCAACCAGAGAACAGCAAAACCACGTTGCTCCCCAGGGATGGATAACTGAGCTTTTCCATTGCTGCTTCCCTCCTTCAAGAATTTGCATTGGGTTCCAGAAAGCACCTTCATCCAAGCGAAAGGGTCAAATAGGGTATGATGGCAGCCTTGGGAACTTTGACATGACTGGTCTCACAACATCTGGGCAGTTTTATCCTAAAGTACCCCCTTCTATGTTTCGTGTTCCAATCCATGTATAGGATGTACTCTTACTATGCCAATAAAGGAGGTTGGCTGATTGATTGATTGACATGGCTGGTCTACCTTGAGAGGCAGTTGGGGGAGGAAGAGAGCAGATGGGGTTGCTGCTGCTGTTTACCTTCCCTTCCACTGCTATAATAATGGGCACAGGATAGAGCTCTCTTGATGGATGTGCCGTAACATCGCTGAGCAATCTTGTTCTAATTAGTCTAGGAGCAAGTACAGGCGAATGCTGCCTGCAAGGGGAAGATTTCAGGAGCTCCTGAAACAAGGCAGATCTGGCATTGTATTCCTCAGGGGGGGATAAAGATGCTGCTTGCCCACTGCCCAGTCTGCACCCCAATGGCATGCTGTCTCCTTATGCCTTCCTTCTAACTCCCGAATATTATATTTGGAGACGGGGGAAAGATAGTGCTCAGCGACGGCAACAGGAGCCCCCACCTTTCATGGTTCCACCTGCAATACCTCCATCTATGCATCTAGGTGCTTTCAAAGCACAGAAGGGAAGTCATCAGTACCACCAAAACTGCACCACAGTTAAGAGATGGGTAAGACCCTCATCAGAGGGTCAGAACAATGATCCATCCAGCCTCCGACAGTGATCTGATCTGCATGTTTGCATTCAAACAAAATGAAAAAAAGGATTTCTGCACAGCTTAGCAAGCAAGTTAGTCAAAGGTCAACCTGGATAGCTCAGTTGGTGCTGATGACGCCAGGGCTGCAGGTTTGGTCCCCATTTGGGACAGCTGCAAATTCCTGTCTTCCAGAGGGCTGGACTAGATGATTCGAAGGGTTCCTTCCAAGTCTGTGATTCTGTGATTCCTCTACTGTACTGTACGGAAATCCAAAGAAGAAAGGATGGTGGTGTGTTAACGGTCAGCTTAATGTTTGCCCAAAGGCTACAGACATCCAGTTTTCCATTTGGTTAGAGTATTATAGTGACTGTCCATTTGATTCCGCCCAAACTGATGGCTGGTTACAGCTAGGACCCAAAAGAGATGTGCTACACTGATTTTAAACATACTTGCCCACTTACAGCTGATCAGTGGAAATGTACCAAATCATTCAGGAAATTATTCTGGCTCCACCTTTCGAGTGCAGAGCTTTGTGGTTCCTGAAGAGCCTTCTGCAATTCACGGAGCATATTGAGAAATCTTTCCTTGTTTTATCTGGCAAACATCAAACTTCTCTAGTGGAGAATTACCACTGTTTTCTGACTCTTTTCTTCAGGAAAGATCACATGAGAACTTCCTGAGGGCACTCTTGAACTTCAGTGCGTAATCTGTATTCCTGGATGCATATTCACAATCACTTTTCTTTTCTTTTGCAAATTCCAGAATCAAATGAATTGCTGCAGGGTGTATCCCTCATTCCCCATCTCTATGGATGGGAGTGCTGAATTCTTGGGAATGCTTGCTTGAACAAGTGTTTGTGAACTATACCTTACAGCACAATCCTATGTTTGCAGATGCCTTAAGTAAGCAGCTTTAATCAGTTTGGTTGTTGGAATCTATCTGTAGATTCCCAGGTTCTGTCCTATAAACAGGGTGGCAAGGACAATAATTTGGTCTGCTACCATTTTTTCTTTTATTGCAGGATATTCTGCCGTGTCCGTTCCGTGTACAGGGTGATGGCCAAAGATGATGCTCTTGCATTTCTTCTCCCATTCCAAAATTCAGTGAAAGAAATATTCTAATCTTTCAAGAGGAGAGGAAGGTACGGCTCTCCAATAAATTATTGTACTTTATGGAAGTAAAATGTTCCAGTATCCATTGACAGGAATGAGTCAATATTTGCTAGATTGTGTCAACTGCATAAATGTAGGAGAAAAAAGAAAAGAAAAGCTGATGACTGACATGGCAGTACATACATTTCTAAAATAAATAGTTCTCCTTCCAGTCATGCAATCCTTTGCTGACCTTTGCTACAGTTAATCAATTAATTCTCAGTATCATATTTGGATCTCATGCCTCTCAAGAAAGTCAGCATGGGGCAATCCTAGGTTAAGCTGAGAGGTAAAGATGGAGCCAAGTTCCCCCACGGTAGCATCATTTTATTTTATTTGCTCGTTTCCAATACTTGCAGACAATTTTTCATCCTACTGGGTCCTCAGAGTTGTTTCCAACCGACCAATAAAATGCCATATATAGAATCATAGAACTGTCTCTTCTCTTTCTCTTTGGCAATCACTAGTAGCTGAGTAAGGCTGTCTTCCATAAACACGGTTTTAACAGTGAGTCCATAAGTCTAAACCACTGAGCCTCTTGGGCTTGCCGATCAGAAGGTAAGCGGTTCAAATCCCTGTGACGGGGTGAGCTCCCGTTGCTCGGTCCCAGCTCCTGCCAACCTCACAGTTTGAAAGCACTTCAAAGTGCAAGTAGATAAATAGGTACTGCTCTGGCGGGAAGGTAAACGGTGTTTTCAATGCGCTGCTCTGGTTCACTGGAAGCGGCTTAGTCATGCTGGCCACATGACCCGGAAAAACTGTCTGCGGAGCAGGCAAACACCGGCTCCCTCGGCCAGTAAAGCGAGATGAGCAACGCAACCTCAGAGTCATTCACGACTGGACTTAACTGTCAGGGGTCCTTTACCTTTAGCATAAGTGACTGTGGAGGCCAATTCTGGATCCCTCCACAGTGGGGACATAGGTTTCCGGGTGGGAGTTGATCACGGTGAGGGTTTGCCAAGCGTGGCTTCCTCTTAGCGCGTTTCTCCCTTTTGTCCTGAGTTTGAGTGTCTTCCAAGCCCATGACACCTTTGGTCAAGGCTGTTCTGCAATGGAAGCACTCGCGGGCCAGAGTTTCCCCTGTGACGCAGGAATATGCACCTGTCCCATCTAGGGACTGAACCTGTGACCTTGGCGTTATCAGCACTGCACTCTAACCAACTGAGCTATCCAGTGTCTAGATAAAAACCAGTTCAATACTGCAATTATAAATAGCAACAGGAACAAGCGTGGATAGCCCAGTTGGTTAGAACTCAGCACTGATAATGCCAAGGTTGCAGGTTCCATCCTCGTATGGGACAGCTGCCTATTCCTGCACTGCAGTGGGTGGGACTTCTAGATGATCCTTAGGGTCCCCTCCAACTCTATGATTTCTAAGCAACTCCATGGAACAAACCGTCCTAAGCAAATCCTGTAAATCTAGGCAAACCCTGCAAAGGCATAAGAAGGAGTTGGCAAAAATCCTACAATGCTGTAGTCATCCCAGCCTATGGAGAGCGGGAATTCCATATCAAATGCATTGCACTAGTCCAGAATGAATGTTACTTTCCTGGATAGCGGTAGCCCAACCATGGATACCAGGGTAGGAATAGCCGTGGTTGGGCAATCGCTATCCAGGAAAGATGCAGTCGGAACATGAGTTAAAGGTGATGGGAGGCCTTTTGTGCTGCAGATGCCAGATGAAGACCCAAAGTGTCTAAAAACAGATCCTAACTACAGTGGCACCTCGGGTTAAGAAGTTAATTCGTTCTGGAGGTCCGTTCTTAACCTGAAACTGTTCTTAACCTGAGGTACCACTTTAGCTAATGGGGCCTCCCGCTGCCACCACATGATTTCTCTTCTCATCCTGAAGCAAAGTTCTTAACCCGAGGTACTACTTCCAGGTTAGCGGAGTCTGTAGCCTGAAGCGTCTGTAACCAGAGGTGGCACTGTATAAAAAACCAGCTTCCAGTGAGAGAATTCAGCAGCCCTATGAATTACAGAATGGACACAACGTCCCTCAGGTAGCCGAATGCTGAACTGTGATCTGGGCTTGAGACAAGAGCTTCGCGTGATCTGTTTGCTTCAAGGACAAAAGAGAAGAGAGAATCGGGTTTGAGCTCTCTGCCTTGGGTTGGAGTCAGTCCCAGGGGCAATGAAACTAATACATTAAAGGTAAGCTGAAATTTGGCCCTTCATAACTGGAAGGGGATGATTCAATAACCCTCGAGAAATGAGGCAAGAGCATCCAGATTTGCATGTGCGCACTCTCTCCCTCCCTTGCCAAGCAAGGACAATACCAGGAAGAGACTCAAAGAGTAGAGGAGTCATTTTTGTACTTACTCTGCCAAGGGCAAGAGGGAATTCAGGCACTAAAGGCAATGAAGATAGGAGGACATGCAAAACCTTGCCCAGGTTTTGCAGCAACCACAGCCCAGTTAAACCGCAGCACTGGGATTTAAAGTAATGCTTGTTCCACTAAAACCAAATCAACCTAAATTAAAATGCTGCAGCTAACTGAGTTGATTACATTGGAACCTCGTTTTTCGAATGTAATCCATTCCAGAAGACAGTTCGGCTTCCAAAACGTTTGAAAACTGAGGATCAATGGACCGGCTGCAAAGTCAATGGAGAGGGGGGGGAGCCGTTCAACTTCTGAGGAACGTTCAAAAACTGGGACACTTCCAGGTTTTCAGTGGTGTGTGTGCTTTGAATGTGCTTTAAAGGTCTAGTGTGTAACCGGCTCCGTGTTCCCAGATGAGAGGTGTGGGTCAAATGAGGACACAGAGGTTGTGGCTGCAGGATAACAAAGTGTAGCTGAAGGTAATTTGAAGGACCTTTGCTTGGAACGCAGCCTGTTTGAGCAATAGCTCCTTTATGTCATCGTAAACAAAACATCTTGAATTTGACACTTTAAGCCAAACTCGGTGATCAAGCCCTGCAGTTCTCATGTACAGATGTTGCAAAAGGAGGGAGATATGATCCTATTTGCTCAGAAGGGCTGAAAGATGTCTGGTGGTGGTTTAAAGGGTTGTGTGGAAGCAACTGCGCATTGTTAAATTGTTTGGGGCAAAGAGAAAGAGAGAAAACAACAACTTCTTCTTTTATATGCCACCCATCTAACGGGTTGCCCCAGCCACTCTGGGTGGCTTCCAACAAATTAAAGCATCACACTAAAACATCACTGAAAGGTGACGAAAAGCAAATTCTTTAGTCCATGGTCTCTCTCGGTTCCGGAGGTGCCATTGCACCTCTTTGCCAATGGTGCAAGTGAGCCTAGGTGTTACTCTGTGTGACTGTCATTGTCATTAGCATTTGCCTGTCTCGGGTATATAAAAGGTAAAGGTAAAGGGACCTCTGACCATTAGGTCCAGTCGTGACTGACTCTAGGATTGCAGCGCTCATCTCGCTTTATTGGCCGAGGGAGCCGGCGTACAGCTTCCAGGTCATGTGGCCAGGAGGACTAAGCCGCTTTCTGGCGAACCAGAGCAGCGCACAGAAATGCCGTTTACCTTCCCGCTGGAGCGGTACCTATTTATCTACTTGAACTTTGATGTGCTTTGGAACTGCTAGGTTGGCAGGAGCAGGGACAGAGCAACGGGAGCTCACCCCGTCGCGGGGATTTGACCGCCAACCTTCTGATCAGCAAGTCCTAGGCTCTGCGCTTTAGACCACAGCGCCACCCGCATCCCTGTCTCGGGTATATAAGAGTATATAAATATATACTCTTATGAAACTAGGTTATTACAATTATCCTGCCAATGTTTTTTATCTGTTTACAATTTATCTGTAAATATTCAACAAACCATTTCCATTATTTAAAAAACCTTGTTCTCTTGATTTCTTATTCTTCTGGTAAGTTTTGCCATTTCTGCATATTCCATAAGTTTTTGTATCCGTTCTTCCTTTGCTGGGACTTCTGCTTCTTTCCATTTTGGGGTAAATAACATTCTTGCCATTGTAGTAACATACAGGAATAAGTTTCTATACAGTTTAGAAACAGTTTCCATCTGGGGGGCCTAGATGCTCCCTTGTCTGCACAAGGATAGCCTAACTTCTCTTTTTCCCCTATTATGTTTTTACTGTAATTTTATTTTATTAGTGTTAGCCACCCTGAGCCCGGCTCTTGCCAGGAAGGGCGGGGTATAAATAAAAATTATTATTATTATTAACATTCAACTTCATCAGATATCCATGAGTTCTGGTGTTGCGAGAGAGGGAGAAAAACTTTCTTTTCACTTTCTCCAGGCCACGTAAATTTATACAGTTGTGAATCTTACCCTTTTCTCTAAACTAAAAATCCCCAGATGCTGCAACCTTCCTCCTCACGGGGGGAATTGCTCCATCTCTGGATCATTTGGGCTGCCTTTGTCTGAGCCTGGGCTTCCTCTTCGTGTCTGGACAGGAATTGCCACGTTGTGTGTGTGCAGCTTGCCTGGAATTGCATGGAGCTACTTCAGGCATTTTATTTCTGACTGTGTTCCAAACCCTCTCACCTCTACATGCAGTTGGCCCAGGCCAGGCAGAGTTGCTGCTTGGGCAGTCCAGAACATGCCTTCCCCTTCCGATCCCACAGACTTAATAAGTGCCTTTGCTGGAACACCCTGAACTGGGGCTCATGGTTACATAAATAGACAGATTATCTGAACCACTATTTTATCACCAGGGAACGAGACACTTTCGGACTCTCCAGAGGGTCTAGCTGAGCTAGCTGATTTGATTTATTATTATTATTATTATTATTATTATTATTATTATTATTATTACTATTATTGGTTGATTTCTTAAATTTATATACCGCCCTTCATACAAAGATTTTAGGGCAGTTCACATGAAAAAAATGCAGGATAGTAACACAAAAAATAGTTAAAACAAAACAGCTGACCTTTAAAGCCCTAAACAGCCTCGGTCCAGTATACCTGAAGGAGCGTCTCCACCCCCATTGTTCTGCCTGGACACTGAGGTCCAGCTCCGAGGGCCTTCTGGTGGTTCCCTCACTGTGAGAAGCCAAGTTACAGGGAACCAGGCAGAGGGCCTTCTCAGTGGTGGTGCCCGCCCTGTGGAACGCCCTCCCACCAGATGTCAAGGATATAAACAACTATCTGACTTTTAGAAGACATCTGAAGGCAGCCCTGTTTAGGGAAGTTTTTAATGTTTGGTGTTTTTAATATTTTGTTGGGAGCCGCCCAGAATGGTTGGGGAAACCCAGCCAGATGGGCGGGGTATAAATAATAAATTTTCATTATTATATTGTTATTAAATGTTGGAGGGTATGAAATCATTCATTTGCTCATGAATGCCTTGCCTGTCTTCCGCTTCCTCTGTGTTTGTCTTGTTCCTCAGGATTTGTACGTTTGCTGGACGGCCTTTTCACCAGTTTTAACACGTTGAGCAGGCAAGCAGAGGAGACATGGGCACCTGGGCAGAAGCGCAGCTGCAGGCAGTGTGAACATGTTTGTGTGGCTGGAAGGAGCTGCGGGCAGTGCAAGTTTGGCTCTTGTGAGCAATTCGCAGAGCTCAGCTGTGTTTTCTCCCCGCTGACCTCAACACTGATGGGTGCGACCGGCATGTTTGCGCAACCAGCATGGAGGCTGCAGGTGGGAAGTGTAAGAAGAGGGATGGGGAAGGCCAGCTAGAGGGGGAAGGTTGCGCAAACAGATGCAGGAAACTGAAATGCGCCTCACTCCCCGCTCAGGCTGAGAAGATGGCTCAGTGGGAGACATGCTTCTGTCTCAGCCTCCCATGCTGAGGCTGCAGCTCTGCGGCTGAGAGAGGTCCTGTATTTTCATGCACAAAGATTACTATCTTGCCTTGGCAATCTGCAGCAAAGTCTGGTGGGACAGGGGAACTGCAACTGTATTTTGCCCAGGGCCAAAAGATGGACAAATTAGGTGAGATAGGCGGGGGGGGGGAATACCCCTTTAATAGACAGCAGTTGATATAATATTTAAAGGTCTGCATCTGAAGAGATGCTCAGGGGTGATAGACTACAAGCGAAGGAGGAGAGCTCTTAACTTTGCTGTCACTTCTCTGATGACTTAAACCACTCTTTTCATATCTGTGGATAGAATCAAGAAATTATAGAATTGTAGAGTTGGGAGAGCAGGACTTTTTGTTTCGTTGGAACTCACCAGAACTCAGGTCTGGCCAAGCACACCGGCTTGCCCCTGCTGCTGAGGAGACTGGGACCCCATGACGTGCCGATAAAAATCTTGCCTAAACCATGAACTCACCAGATGACCTTAAACAAGCTCCTCCTCCTTGATCTCCTCTCCATTTCTGACCTTGCATGGCTGGCAGGATTGTTGCAATGTTCACTGAGATGATGTGCATTCGGAACACTTATTTCCCCTGAACCCAGACAACATGAGGAGCGCCTTGGAAATCTGAGCACTTCAGATGATGTTGTAACTTCCTTCCTCCCCTGCTGTTTGGTGCAACAATAGCTGGTGCCCAAACCCAGAAGGGTTTCACCATCAGAAACCAGAATTAGCCTTGACATGGTGTAGGAGGGAAACGAACCTGGTCCCCCCCCCATCCCCCAAATATAGATCTCTCTCCCCCTCCCCCGATCCCAGCATTCAGGCTTCCTTTGGGTCTTCTTCTCAACCGCCGACTTCTAACTGACCTGCAGCGCAAACTCAAGATCACCGGACTTGAAGAATCTGTTTCGTTGGATTGCTGAACATTTTGATTGTTGGAAAGAAGCCGGGATGGGGCCCCTTTCCTCTGTTCTGGAATAATTACTGTAAGGGCACTTGAATAAGGAAAGGTGTTTGTTTCTCTGCTTGGTCCTGATTTTCACCATCTGTCTTGTTCCCCATTTCCTGTCACCCTCCAGGAGTTGGGGAGCAACTGTCTGCTCAGGGTTCTAATACATTCAGGGAACTTCCATGGGTTCAGCAAGCTCCCCACTTCAGATACTACACTCCACTATTTGTGGAGTGTAACAACATTTGGGGGGGGCAGGATCTAGTGTGATCATCTGTGTGGCCTTTCCTCATCAGAAACCATCAGGATCAGACTTATTTATGTTGCATGCATTTATTCTAGCTAGCTATATGCTTGTTTATCTGCTGATGAATGCATATTGGTGTTGGTTGTAGAACTTCCTTGTTTGTGTTATGGGGGAGGGGATATCAGTAAAATATTTTTTAAAATAATAATAATAGAAAACTGGCAAAGCCACAGCCCAACTCAATCTGCGAGAGAACATTTGGCTGACTGCTCCGCTCATGTGAGTAGGGCTTTATATCTTTACAGTTCTCTTTGGCTAAGTAGCCTTTGTTTATTGATGTGATGTCTGGAAAGTTCCCATAGATGACAGGTCATTAGAGAAGGTCAAACATGTTATTTGCCAGGAAGGGTTTGTCGCAGAAATTGTACACATTAGTGCAATATGTTGTTGTCCTCTTCTGAGGCGCAGCCACAGCTTCAGCTACTTTGGGGTTGCTTAGACAAATGTCTGGTTATGTGTGTCCTCTGGTGCCCTTTAGCTTTGCAGTAATGAAAGGCAAATCACTACCGTTATTATCTGCTGCAACCCAGGAATGGTCACTGGGCCCTCCCTGGAACAATGGCTCTTTCTTAAACCAGTGGAAGGGTTTCTTGGCAGGAGAACAGGGGAGGCCAGTGCTAACAGCAACCTCACTGGAAAGGGCAGTGGCATCCGCCTATTGTCGGCATCACACGGCCAAATTGTTCAGTGCCAGTAAGCAGAGAGAGAGAGAGAAAGAAAGGGAGAGAAAGAACAATCACCATTGCTCATGCGCTATGCCCAAGGTACACTGCGAAGCTGATGGTCACCCAAGCTACAGTATTCTAGAAAAATACAAAATTTCAACCTGATCATGCATGCATTGTGATGGCACTGCTGTGTTAGACTCATGCATTTGAGGGCTAGCACAAATCGGATATTTTCTGAGGCAGGCTTGATGTGACCTCACTGCCCCCACTCTCAAGATGCACAGCAGGGCTGCCCTGCACCACAGAGTCCTTATGTGTGTTTTTAAAAGCTCGTTGAAGACCATGTACTCCAGTTGCTCCAGAATAAAAGTATTCATTGAGCCATATCCTGCGCGTGCGCACACACACACAAAGTTTACACCTCATTTACCATAATCATATACTTGTCCACAATAAATTTTGAACAAATTCTTGGGGTGGGGGTGCGTTCTGTAACATGCACAAATTTTGCTAGAGAACATTTGCAACCAGTCCTTAAAAAAAAAAAAAGTGTTTGCTATGGTATTGTCCAGAACTGCTTCCCTCTCTGCTCTCACTCCCACGTGGTGAACAACACCAGTTCTTATGCAAAGCTGGGGTGTTATCCTATTGTGACTAAAAAGGAGGAGAAAGCTAAGGCTTGGCTGAGGCATGATCTGGACTGCAGAAAGGCCCCAGTCTCAGCCGTATCTCACAGGGTTCGTTGGTATGAAGCCAGTTCCCAACATTCTGTCACATCCCAAGCCCAACTCTCACGACTCCCATGATGAGAGAATGTGGGAGTGAGCCTGCTCAATTCACTGATATCCCCATGGCTGTCATTTATCATGAACTGGAATGATCACTTGGGTAGGTTCCCTGTGTGGCTTAGAAGCCCTCACCTTCCAGGGCTGCAAAGAGCATGGGAGCCTCCAGCAGATTTATTTATTTGGGATACTTGCAGCATGCCTTACAGCCCCAGGGAGGCTCTCAGAGTGGCTTACAAAACATTATGGCCATAAAAATGATGTTCAGGTATGGTTATCAGGAAGAGAAATAGCACGGTGTCCCTGTGACAATTCAGGTGGGATTTGATGCCCTCACCTTTGGTCTTCCCTGATGGTCAACTCTACCTTACTGGGCACCACAGCCTGCTGGTGCCCTCTGGGGCGAGGGAGGTGGGAGTTGAGCAGCTGAAACTCACTCAGCCCACGATGGAGGCAAGTCTTCCCCTGCTGGCAGTTGACAGGTCCCGGGCAACACCCAACAGTTCAGCAGGCTCCCCGATGCAGATCTTTGCCTCAGAGTGATGGAGGGTGACAAGGTCAACAGCGGGGTGTGGAGCAAACATGCTTGTCCCCACTCACCCTCACGTGATTCAAATTGTGTGTGGAATTACAACACCCCAATGTGGGATGCAATCAAGTACAACATTTCCTGTTTGCCTACAGTATGGTTACCAGACATCCCCATTTCCCGGGGACAGTCCCCCAGATTTGCAAATCTGTCCCCAGATTTCATTTAATGTCCCCGGATTTATATTTTAAGTGTTGTAGATTTATTAGTAGGGAATGAATGTTGCGTGATTGGTTCAACGGAACAAAACACATCATATGGGGACTTCCAGTGAGGCAAAATGGCGGGCGCCAGGGCAGCGAGCAGCTCCTGAAGCCAGCCAGAGCCAACTGCGCTACCAGGCTGGCTCTGGGCTATTGAGGCTGTTGCTGCCGAAGGGGAACCGGGGACGCCTGGCGCATCAACTGGGGGAACCGCTGACCCCCCCTCCCACAGCCCATATCAAGTGAGAGTATCTGGCCAACTGCCCAGGGGAGAAGGAAGAGAGAGAAAGAGGAAGAAGAAAAAGAGGGGAGCCCTGACCTTGCCGTGCTGCTGAGGAGGAGAGTAGGAGAGCACCAGGAGAGCAAGGACACGCGGCCGAGGCCAGGACCAACCTGGACCTACTCCATGGCAGCTAGTGCTCCAAGAGAGCGGGCTGAGGCCCAGAGGAAGGCCATGTGACAGGAGACCACAGAAGAGAAGATATTACTTCTTTATTTATTTTAATATTTTTTTAAAAAAAATTTTTTTCTCTTTTCAAAAAAAAAAGTGTCCCCAGATTCTTTTAAAAAAAATCTGGTAAACTTATCCTAGAATGAACATGCACGGAGAATGTTGGTCCAGCCAGGTGTAACAATGCTCCGAGCACCTTTCCCCCAGGGTTCCTCCCTTGATATTCAAATCATTGGACCAAGGACTGCTCTGAGATCTTTTGCTCTCCCCCAGGCACTGGGGGCTTATCCAGACCTGTGCTTGTGCCATGCCGAGGAAGAAGGGGTCTGGGTGGTTTTCCACTTGTCCCATGCTTTCGAGGCACGGCTCCAGGTGGTTTTCCATGGAAAACATGATTGACATTTGCTCTGATTCAGCAGTCCAGGGTGGTTTTCCCTGAGGAGAAGCAGCAGGACAAGCAGAAATGGGGCTGAGCCCCCTGTCTGGAGGCAAAGGAGGAGGCCTTTTTTCAGTGATGGCTTCCTACCTGCAGAATGTCCTGCCTAGAGAGGCTCGCCTGGCCAATTCTATGGAGTTAAAAAATGCTTTCTCTTTGGGAGAGCTTTGCTTGATTATCCAGAAGGTGACACAGGCATTTCCATTATCCTGTATAATAATAATAATAATAATAATAATAATAATAATAATAATAATAATAATAATGAAACCCAGAAGCAGGAGTTGAGTACAAGAGCCCTCTTCCCAGAACCAGCTTTTACTGAGCATGTTCATAGCTACTAATCCAGATTTATGTAGTACGAAACTTATAAAGTCGTCTTTTACAGGGCATCGGAAGAATCTTTCTGGCGCAGCTGTGAGCAACTGGTATAAAACAGTCTGGTAAGTAGCTGTACTGTGGAAATATTGACAAATAAACGAAGAACGTTGTGTGGATAAATGGAAGAGGACAAATTTACTCTGGTTTGGCATGACTTTATAATGTTTGCCAGTGTCCCAGAACATCATCAATCTCCTCCCACAGCACAGAGCACAATCTGGCTTGTTGAACTGTTTCCCCAAGCTTTTTACACACACCCCTCCTCTCACCTGTGATAGAAAAGAAAATAAAGATATCACTCAGACAGATTCTCACGCACAGAACTTAATCTTATTTATTACCTGTTCTAGAGAACCAGTGGAATACTTACTACTGTAAAAAAAGAAAGAAAACAAGATCTTATAAAACATCCAGCCCATGCTAGCATCCATCTTCTCCATTTTCTGTTAAACAATATTTCTTTTATTTCTTTTTCCCATGAAAAGCCCAAGAGCAGTTCCCTAATTGCTATTATTATTGGTGTATGTCAACCATATATTTTATTTTCTGTTAACTTTACCTCAACGGATTCCCACCATCACTCCATACTAGTGATATTAAATTCTTCTATCCATGTCCATTTAAAAATCTCTCCACTGTGGTAACATATTGGGCTAATATTTCATAATTTATATTGTTTAGCTCGTGTCCAGTTCTGTATGTTCAAATTCCATTTCCTGTTATATTTCCATTCCTGTTTTGTGTACAATAGTACAGTATCATGATCTCCTTTAGGATCTTCCATTTTTTGTTTTTCCTCCAGTCTTTTTCCAGAGAGAGTACCATAAATTTAGTACCATCATTCTCTGAATTCGCTCCAAATTGTATGCAAAAAGCTTTCTCTCTGCCAGGACTGAAGTTTCCCCAAAGCTTTCCCCTCTCGCCATCAATGTTATATCCAGATAATTCTCCATCTCACCATTTGTGACTTTATATTCTTCTTCTCCAAATCCTTGCAGAAAAGGATTAGAATCATATGATTGTTAACAATCATGGATTGTTAACTGTTTTTTTAAAGATTTCTTTCTCTATGTTTTTAGCTCATCTTATTTTCATCTGTACGCCATCTTGAGTGCCTGTCAGGGAAAATGGGTGTGTGTAAATAATAATAATGATGATGATGATGATGATGATTTGAGGAGGAGAACAGAACTTGTGAGGCTTCTCCCAGCTTTCAGGCCTTGGGCTTCTGCTTCCCTGATCCTGACTCCTCCAGGTCTCCTCCCATTGTGCCTCAGTAATCCAATCTGCAGACACGACCATTCTCAGTGTGTGGTTACGCTTCCCTCTTATCTGAAAGGAGGACGAATATGACCCATTGTGCTTTGCAACCCTTGCTTATTAGCTTAAAAGCTGAAAGCATTTTTAACAAGGGATGCAATAAAATCTTTTAATCTAACCATGTCACTTTTGAACATTGCTAATACAGGAAAAGAAGCAGGAGGGTCTCATTCTTTTGAAGGAAAGTCTATTGCCTTTGAATTACAGACCACATGGCCATAACACTATGGGATCTTCCAGCTCTCTTTCTGCAGAGTCTCTTGTGTTGAGTATCTTTTTTGGAGCGTCTGGCCTGCACTGTTTCTGTGAGGAGATGAGTCCTTCGGCTCCAAAAATAGAAATCTGAATGTTTATGAATTCAGCGCTCAGTATTTATACAAGTGAAGTCAGAACAACAGCTAATGGTGACCAAGGGAGTCCTTCTCCCAGGATGGGTTCTGTTTATGCTAATCATTTCTCCCCATACAAAAACAAACAGAAAGTGAATGAAAGAAGCCTTGACCTTGAGGAATCCAGAGAGATTGTCTTAGAAGCTGGAACTGTAGACACAGCGGACAAGCGTGTAACACTGCTGGATAGATGAAACGTGTTTCAGCTAATTTCACAGTTTTTGTTGGCAGAGTAGGTAAATTGCAGCCAGGAAGCCAAATCATGTGCAATACGGACTCTTTTCTTGGAATTAGAACAATGTCCAAATACTTGTTCAAGTATTCTAAAGCTTTTACTAACAGAACATATAGCTAAAGAAGAATATATGCAAAGTATTTACATTCACATCCAAGCATGGGCTGAGTTTTTCAGTACTTGCACTCAGCCTTATTTATGCACATAACCCAGCCAAGCCATGCAGGTCCTTCTGAGAGGTTTCCACTTTCTCCTTCCAGCTGATTTCTCCTTAATGCTTCTTTGGGAGAACATCAACTTCTGTACTTTTTTCTGTCACATACAGTGGTACCTCTGGTTGCGAATGGGATCCGTTCCAGAGGCCCGTTCGCAACATGAAAAGAGCGCGACCCGCAGCAGCGCGTCTGTGCACGCGCAGGTTGCGATTCGCCACTTCTGAGCATGCGTGTGACGTCATTTTGTGCTTCTGCGCATGCACAAGTGGTGAAATCCAGAAGTAACCCTTTCTGGTACTTCCGAGTCGCCACAGGACGTAACCTGAAAGAACGTAACCTGAAGCAAACATAACATGAGGTATGTCTGCACATTTCGCACAGAAACATTAGCATGCCTCTCCTCTCTTGCGTTTGGAGAGAGTTATCTAACGCTTCTTCTTCAGGGGTCATGGAGACACAGCCATTGCAGTCCAGTCCATCACACACAAAACAAAATGGAGAATGTCATAAAAATATATCCCATGTGACCAAAGTTAACCAAGCGCATGAGAGTTACTGGGGAACACTGCAGAACTAAACACACAGTAACGCGTGTAAGAATTCCCAATTTCAGTACATTAAATCACTATACTTTTACATCACAGTCTTGGCAGGGCTGGGTTTTGGTTTTCCTAGTTGCTGAGTCAAGGTCTAGCAGAGAGAAGGGTCAGGCAGGAAAAATGTGGGGGGGGGCCCTGCCCACAGAAGCCCAACAAGCAGCCACTCTTGGGGGGCTGGGTCTTCCATGACTCTTGGATTCTGCTAAAATGGAAAGCTGCTTTTCCAGAATGCATTGGATCACATTCCTCCTCGCCTCCCAGTTTCAGATCAAGTCCAGCTAGAGAACATGATCCCGTTGCTGAAAGAAAGAGCAGAAGATGGTTTTTGCAGCAGCTTGCAGCAGGTGGCACAAAGTATTTATAATTTATGTGTTGTGTCTCTCTCGCTGTACAAAGATTTAAAAAAAAAAAATCCCCGGCAGGTGGTAAGTGAGAAATAGGCCTCACACCCTGTATTGGAGGAACTTACAGGCAGATCTGTGTCAATTGACAGCATCTTAAAAAACAGAGACATCATCTTGCCAATGGACCGTATAGTTAAAGCTCTGGTTTTCCCAATAGTGATGTATAGAAGTGAGAGCTGGACCATAAAGAAGGCTGATTGCCAAAGAATGGATGCTTTTGACTTATGGTGCTGGAGGAGACTCTTGAGAGTCCCATGGACTGCAAGAAGATCAAACCTCTCCATTCTGAAGGAAATCAGCCCTGAGTGCTCACTGGAAGGACAGATCCTGAAGCTGAGGCTCCAATACTACAGATCCTGAAGCTGAGGCCTCATGAGAAGAGAAGACTCCCTGGAAAAGACCCTGATGTTGGGGAAGATGGAGGGCAGAAGGAGAAGGGGACGACAGAGGACGAGATGGTGGGACAGTGTCATAGAAGCTACCAACATGAGGGAGGCAGTGGAAGACAGGAGGGCCTGGCGTGCTCTGGTCCAGGGGGTCACAAAGAGGCAGACACGACTAAACGACTAAACAACAACAACAACAAGTGAGTGCCACACTTCCAAGAACAACAGGGGCTGCTTTAATCCCAGATGTCGTCAGCCACGGGCAACTTCAAGATGCTGCCATGATGGGAATTCTTTCTTGCCCATCCTTCCCAGTCAGTTCAGTTCTTGGCTTGACTTCCATTCAGGCACCGCAAAGCAGGAGATAGTTATTTCAGACATGCGTTGTGTGTATGCTGGGAGCAGGGCTGAAAGTTGCCGGTCCTTATGTTTAAAAACACTTTTGTTAAAAAAACAGAAGCTTTCTTATTGGGTATTGTGGGTAGAGAGATACCGAGACAAGATAAAAAAAAATGTTCTTATATACCACAACTGCGGCAAGAACTTTGTTAGCCCAAAGATGAAAACAAGAGGAGTTACCAACAAAAGAAGAGCGGCAGATAAAGTTGATGGACTTTACAGAACTGGCAAAACTGACGGGAAGAATCCGGAACCAGCGAGACTAAGCATTCCAAAAGGACTGGAACAAATTCATATTATATTTGAAAGACAACTGTAAGCAACTAACATCATTAGCAGGGTTATCTGAAGATCTGTAAGGTGAAATTGCTTCCTATTCAGGTTGAGCAATATAATATTTTAGGTAATGACGTAGCAAGGATAGGAAATGAAGTGAAATGTAAAGATGTAAAGTTTAATTTTGTAACCCATCAGACGGGAGGGAGGGAAGTCGTTAGGCTCAGTTGAGCCAAAGAGATAAAATAAGAGGGTACGATGTTACGTAATGTGATTATATGTAAAACCAATAAGAATCGTTTATAAAAAGGAATGAAAGTTGTCGGCGCTTCGCTTGCAGTACTGATACGTAACCCGAGAGTTATAAATGCAGGACCTGGTGGGTTCAAAGAGGGCTTTCCGTAGTGAAAGTTCAAAGAGGGCTTTCCGTAGTGAACAGACTCTGCCAGTTCCCTTAGTGGCGTTACAAACACAGAACGAGCCATAAACAAATCCTCACTTGCAACAGAGGAAGAAGCTGCATTGAATTCCACAGAGCTACTGTGATCGGAGGGACACAGGTGGCGCTGTGGGTAAAACCTCAGCGCCTAGGACTTGCCGATCGCATGGTCGGCGGTTCGAATCCCCGCGGCGGGGTGAGCTCCCATCGTTCGGTCCCTGCGCCTGCCCACCTAGCAGTTCGAAAGCACCCCCAGGTGCAAGTAGATAAATAGGGACCGCTTACCAGCGGGAAGGTAAATGGCGTTTCCGTGTGCTGCTCTGGTGCCGGTTCGCCGGAGCAGCTTCGTCACGCTGGCCACGTGACCCGGAAGTGTCTGTGGACAGCACTGGATCCCGGCCTCTAGAGTGAGATGGGCGCACAACCCCAGAGTCTGTCAAGACTGGCCCATACGGGCAGGGGTACCTTTACCTTTACCTTTTACTGTGATCGGAGGAACCAAACATCTCCTTCCCTGCCCCTAAATCTCTCCTCTTGACTAGGAGCCTCTTTTGGATCAAAAGTCCTCTGTCCCTAAAGGAGGGGATGTTTCCTCCTATACACTACACTGAGTGCTTGCTTACTTTATACATCTGGTAAGTGGAGAGGAAAAACATGCCCAGGTGATCTGCCCTTACTGGCATTTTTACTCCCATCATGGCAGCCGCAAGTGGAAAATAGCAAATATGATTTCTGCGAGGGAAATGGGGCGCCTCCTCCCTTTTAAACACTTTTGCTTGCACTGTGTTCATCATGAAAGGCAGCATCACACATGAGCCAGAGGCTTAAGAAACGAGGGTTTTGCGCATGGATCAGGGAGACCTAATTCCCTAAGTTCAGGGACTTCCTATGTGGTTGTGGGCAGCCTCCCCCCCCCCCCCCGTGGGGATAACTGTGACTTACCTCACAGAATTACTTGGCGCATTTCGAAAACATAACTGTACCACAACATTTCTGCAGCAGTTTGTGATTTTTAAAAACAAAATCCTCATGAAATCTCACCATCATTTTGGTGTAGATTTCTCCTAATAAACACATTTTTATGACGTTTTAACTAATGTGCACATATGGGCAAGCAATTTCTCTCAATATAATGCATTAGTTTTTACTAATGTGTTCATTTTTATGCTCACTTTCCCCTAACAGATCCATTTTTGTAAATGATGGTTGTTTGGAGAACCACACTGCTAAATTCGCAAAAGTGCAAATTTCAAAGTATGGCTGTGTTGTGGTTCACATATTGTTTCAGAACATGCAAAACTGATAGATTTGCCTCCGAATGCAAAGTGAATTGAATTTTTCTCCCCCACCCTAGTTGTCAGAGGTGAGTGAGTAAGGCAAGCTGCTGCAGTGTTTTCTCAAGTGCGTACTCAAGTCTTCAAGGCCCCTGTTGCCAAGAGAGCCAAGTTATTCGGCCATTTTACTTGCGTCCCCTCAATGAACTCCTTGCTCTAAGTGCTTTCTTGTCTCTTTGGCTGGTGGAGGAAAGCCAAGCCAAAACATGGCAGCATAGGGCAAATAAACCCCTCATTTGCTGCCAAAAATCACCTATACAGTGGTACCTTGGGTTACATACGCTTCAGGTTACATACGCTTCAGGTTACAGACCTGGAAGTAGTACCTCAGATTAAGAACTTTGCCTCAGGATGAGAACAGAAATTGTGTGGTGGCAGCAGCGGGAGCCCCATTAGCTAAAGTGGTACCTCAGGTTAAGAACGGTTTCAGGTTAAGAACGGACCTCCGGAATGAATTAATTTCTTAACCCGAAGTACCCCTGTAATGATGGACACAGAAGTGGCCCCCTCCCACTGTTCAGGCAGCGTAGGACTTTTGCAGAGTGTGAACGCACCTCTTCCACCCAGCTCCAATCTGTACATCTCTTCACTGTACACCTGCTGAAGTGGTTTGGAGACCCTGAGCACCAAGGGAATACTCGGCTGCCCACATGAGGTTGTACTTAGCAGCAGCCATATTGCAGCCCTCCAGATGTAGATATGGGTGGGAGGGTGACAGAGAGGCAGCAGTAGCAGCAGAGGCCTGCTTCAACCACAAGATTAGTTTGCATATTGAAAAGACTCACAGTATTGGCAAATGGCCTGGAAAGTTAAATTATGGGCATGAACTGGATTGACCAGTTTGGTGAGAACGGCTTGTAACAAAGACCTCAGCAGCTTCCCCCCCATCTGAATGTTTGTTGTCGTGTTTTTTTACAGAGAGCGGAAAACCAGGCGTCCTGGTGGGTCAGGAAATGTGCCATGGCAGCCTGCAGTAGCTGCCCAAATGGCTCAGGAGGACACTTGATAAAGGTTTTGCAATCGAAATTGCCCCCAGACTGACTATGGAGTCCCTCACCAAGAGTGCACAGAAATCTCACAAGGGAAAAGAGTGAGCCTTTGTTTCAACGCACGCCTACCAAATGCCATCCGCTCTGAGAACATCCCATGTTTGGCAAACTCCCACGCTCCACTCTTCCCCCAGGGCCTTCCAGGCTATTGTTTTTAGCACACACAAAGAAGTGCAGCCTTTAGAGATGAAAGCACTCCTCCCCTCCTTCCCAATGACTGATTAAAGTTGTTGTTTTCCGCCTTCAAGCAATGGAGCTGTTGGTTTTTGTTTTGTCTCCTTTTGCAGGTGAGAGGGAGGAGGTGTCTTTGCTGCAGAAAGTGGAATCACAGTTCATCAGCGCTTGTGCCTTGCTGGCAAAATGCAGGTGACTTGGTCTTACCCTGCCCGTAGCCAGGGCTTCTGTTGCCACCAGGAATGCTCTGCCTGGACTGGGCCACGGCACCCGGAAGATCATGACTTGTAAATTAAATCATTGCGTGGGGGGCGAGGAGGAAATGGTCAGGCATTTCCTACCGCATTTGTTCAGGTTTCTAGGTAAAGGTAAAGGGACCCCTGACCATTAGGTCCAGTCGTGGCCGACTCTGGGGTTGTGGCGCTCATCTTGCTTTATTGGCCGAGGGAGCCGGCGTACAGCTTCCGGGACATGTGGCCAGCATGACTAAGCCGCTTCTGGTGAACCAGAGCAGCGCACGGAAACACCGTTTACCTTCCCGCCAGAGCGGTACCTATTTATCTACTTGCACTTTGACGTGCTTTCGAACTGCTAGGTTGGCAGGAGCTGGGACCAAGCAACGTGAGCTCACCCCGTCGTGGGGATTTGAACCACTGACCTTCTGATTGGCAAGTCCTAGGCTCTGTGGTTTAACCCACAGCGCCACCCGCGTCAGGTTTCTAGAACTGCACATAAAACTAAATTGTGCTTTAACACTATGTGGCTGACCTGCTGTGTGCCTGAACAAAGTGTTCCCTGCGTACTCTTCCCTGCCCCTCTCCTCTCCTTCTGCTGTTTTGAGAGAAGGTTTAAAAAGGTAAAGGACCCCTGGATGGTTAAGTCCAGTCAAACTTAACTATGGGGTGCAGTGCTCATCTTGCTTCAGGCTGAGGGAGCCGGCGTTTGTCCGCAGACGGCTTTCCGACCAGCATGACTAAACTACTTCTGGCGCATGGAACACCTTGCTGAGTGCCAGAGTGCATGGAAATGTGATTTACCTTCCTGCCACAGTGGTACCTATTTATCTACTCATGTTGGTATGCTTTTGAAGTGCTAGGTAGGCAGGAGCTGGGACAGAGCAATGGGAGCAGATACAAATTGCTGACCTTCTGATTGGCAAGCGCAAGAGGCTCAGTGGTTTAGACCACAGTGCCACCCCCCCACACACACCTTTGCCCAAAAGAACGCTGGCCTGGCTCACCACAAACTCTGGTAACAAGCCAAGTTCCAGGGTGGGTCCACGACATTTTGCTGCTTGAGGTCAAACAGAAAATGGCGCCCCGCCTCCCCCTCCACTTCTGTCTCTGTTGTTTCCTCCACTTCCTCTGCCCAAGGCAACTGGAGACAGCCCTGGGAAGCCCTGAAGGAGGCCAGAGAGGAGCAGGCGGGGGCAGCGGGGCAGAGGCAATGTGGGCAGGAGACAAGCACAGAAGGTGGTGAGGGGCAGGCACCTCGGGGTGTGGATCTGCCATGCTTCCCAGCTGTACCCAGCCTGCCGCCTGAGGCAACTGCCTCACCATGCCTCATGGGTGGGCCAGCCCTGTCAGCTTCGCCCCATGGCTTGTGCAGCAGGCTTGTTCAACTAACCAGGGTTTGCCGTAAGACAGGATTCATGGTTTGTACGACTAGCATTCTTTGAAGGTTAATCTGATCTCAGCAGGAGACCTCCGCTTGGTGTGTGATTACCTTCAGAGAGCTATGATACCCAGAGGGATCGTCAACCTGATCATTGTAGGGAATAGGGGCCTCTCAAGAGCTCTCAGTGCCCTCAGCAAACTACAGCCTTACTGGATTATTATTTAAAGTGGTATGGTCCTGCTCAAAATACAGTATATAATGAAAATGGGGCTAAAGAATGGAGATGAGGACAGCAGCACCTGAACTGAAATCTGTTTGTTTTCTAGACTGTCCACCCCAAAGATGTGCAACGAAACAAATACTGCACCCCCTGGCATTTTGAGGCAGCTGCCTTTTTGCTTTTAGGCCTGGGGAAGCGTTCCCCCTGAAGATGCCATTTAAACTTGGTTTAAAGTTGTAGTTCATTGTCTTGCTTAATCTTTGTATTTCCATTTTGGTCAAAAGGCAGCAAAGAAATAAACTATAATATAAAATCCAAATCAATTATATTTCCCATCCTTTGCCAACTAAATACCGAACTCCAAAGTCCTGTCCAAAGAAGGAAGTTTTACAATGGATTCTCTCCACATTCGGGTCTGTTTAGCAGTTCTGCAAAACTGCTGTGCTGCCGTCAGCTGGAGGCAGAATTAAATCAGGTTCCACCCGACAGTCAATGTTGCAATCTTTGCCCATAATAATCCTTCAATGCATATCTCTATGGTAAAGCCAAGGGGGGCAATTGCTGTAGAATTTCAGCCCCATGCCAAGAGCCTATGTCTGATTACTGATGTCTGGGCTGAATGATGGGGGTGGAGACGCTCTTTCAGGTATACTGGGCCAGAACCATTTAGGACTTTAAAGGTCAGTACCTTTAAAGGTCAGAATTGTGCCTGGAAACTTACTGGGACTCAGCGAAGATCCTTTAGGACCAGTGTTATATGGTCCCGGTGGCCACTCCCAGTCATCAGTCTCACTGCTGCATTCTGGATTAGTTGTCGTTTCCGTTTCATGCCAGCACAGCTATGCTACAGGATGGATGAATAAAGCTGGACTGACCAGTTCTCTAACTAGTCTAGTTAAGAACCATGAGGACCTGGTTGAGGAGGGTCAAAGACTCACCAAAGGACATTGGGACTGAATGCCTGCTTTGTTGTTGTTGTTTAGTTGTTTAGTCGTGTCCCACTCTTCATGACCCCCTGGACCTGAGCACGCCAGGCACTAATTATTCTAATTATTTGCCAATTGCAGTGAAACCCTCGCAGGGGTTATGTCTTGGCACAAGCTCAACCATAGCCAATTTTCATGTCTGCCCTGAGTGTCAGTGTCAAGAGGTATAAATATGGGAGAGGAAGCCTTCATAGCATGGTATGTTGTTGTTGTATTTAGTCGTTTAGTCGTGTCCGCCTCTTCGTGACCCCCTGGACCAGAGCATGCCAGGCACTTCTGTCTTCCACTGCCTCCCGCAGTTTGGTCAAACTCATGCTGGTAGCTTCGAGAACACTGTCCCACCATCTCGTCCTCTGTCGTCCCCTTCTCCTTCTGCCTTCCATCTTTCCCAGCATCAGGGTCTTTTTCAGGGAGTCTTCTCTTCTCACGAGGAGGCCAAAGTCTTGGAGCCTCAGCTTCAGAATTTGTCCTTCCAGTGAGCACTCAGGGCTGATTTCCTTCCGAATGGAGAGGTTGGATCTTCTTGCAGTCCATGGGACTCTCAAGAGTCTCCTCCAGCACCAGAATTCAAAGCATCCATTCTTGGGCGATCAGCCTTCTTGATGGTTTAAAGCAGAGGGCTCTCACAAAATGGGAGAAGGTGTAATGATATATTCCAATCATTGGTCAACTTGTCTTTCAAATGTATTGCAAGGGTAGGGATAAAAGCTATTTGATGAGAGTTTTTCACATACCCCAATTTCATTTTTTTGTGGCCTTTTAAAAACCACACTCAAAACAGGGCTAGCCTGAAAGAAGACAGAGACCATGTTTGGACCTCCATGTGGATTGACACAGCTGAACTTGCAAGAAGCCACACTCTAACCATCTTCCAATATTGGCCATCTTCTAATTGCATCATATTAAGAACAAACAGTTCCACATTTGCACAGAAACACTTCCCAGTGATGTGGTTTTTTAAAAAATAATGACTGCTGCTCCTTTTCTTAGCATTTTTCTCTGAGCCTAATCAAGTATATTCTTGCTGACAAATCTAGCGGGACAAATAGTAATTAAATAAACTGCAAGTCTCAGAAGATGGAGGGAAGGCAGAGAACCAGCTCTCAAGCTGGCTGTAACTGACGTGCCAAAGGTGGCGGCTCCAGGGCACTGGAACATGAAGGCTGCACAACCACGGGCTGCCAACTTTGATCTGGCAACGGCTCCTGTGTCTTAGTCACAGGCAAAATTCAGAAAAGCAGAAATTCAGCAGAAGAAACGAAGCTTTTACTGAAATGCAGGTGCAATGATAGGGGACAATTTCCCCGGCTGAATTTCTATTTGCCAACAGCTGTTAAAAGCACAGTTGTAAAATTTAATGGAGCCAGTTACCTTTCCTAACAATTTAGCATGCCAGACCTTCTCTTGGCAGGATTGCAGCTCAGATGAAGGGAGCAGAACGATCCCGTTCTGTCTGGCTCATTTTGATCTCCGCACCTCCCCACTTTCTGCTATTATCACAACTCCATATTTTCCAGAGTTGAGTCACAACACTGAAAAGACGTTATGTTCCTATACCCTCAGAAGCCTGGCTTAGTCAAAATTATGGAAGGGTGTAGTGACTACTAGGGGAAGAAGAAGAAAACTCCCTAATGTTTGATAGATAAAAGAGGAATACTCTACCATAGTTGTAGCACCCATATTCTTACTCAAAAAACCACTGCTTCAGCACTTCTCTCTCTCTCTCTTTCCGCCCCCAAACTGGGGAAGCCTCATCTCCAAGCTCCATATATTGTACTAATGTTCTCTGCTGTGGTCTGTTCCTGGGTTGGTTTCCTTGCAAGGCAGGGAGACTAGTGGCATCTTAAGAAAGATGTTAAAATCATTCAATGGATCCCCTTGATGCAGATGACCTCACACATTTTATCCGTAGGATACAGCCTGGGCAACTGGGCAATCCAGTTTTTTATACAGTATTGTATTTTTGTGTTGTGAACTGCCCTGAGATCTATGGATGATAGGCACTAAACAAATTTAAGAAATAAAATAAAGCCATCGCTACAATAGTGTGCCTCTCAGGAGATGAGCCCACTGTTCTTGTTCAAATTTAATCTAACACCACTTGTCTCCTCAAAAGAAAATCCCGTCAGGGTAGGGACCTGCCCCATCTTGCCGTGAAGAGCAGAGCTACACTAGGTATAGGAAAGGCTACGCACAGATTAGGCATTTCTTGGTCTACTGTGTTTTGGAATTTACTTTGAAGTTTTTATTCAGAAAGCGAAAGAAACTCCTGGCTTCAGAACAAACTTGTTCTATTTGCTTGGCACTTCTCTTGCTACTGAATCACTTGCTGAAAATGACCAGGTCGTCCTGCCAAGCATCTGGCCACTAGTTTAAAAATAAAATAATATAAAATCAAGATTGTGCATGTCATTGCTCCTGAAGAGGAGGTCTGCATGACCCTTTCATGATCAGAGCTAGATTTAGGTTTGATGCGGCCCTCAGCTCCTGAAGGTCATGGGGCCCTTTCTGTGTCCAGCTGCCCTTTGTCAACAACAAATTGTCGCTGAATATATGCTATATGGTAATGTATGGACCTCATAGGTATCTTAAGCCATTTCCCCATGTTGCCCTGCAACCAGTCCATGCAGAATGGAGGCACCCTATATATATAGAAATGAGCAAACCAGTGATATTTTAGGGAGCAGGCTAGCAGGCGGGCCCATTACTTACCATCATAGGAGCCAACACAAAACAACACAAAACAACACAAAACAACACAACACAACACAAAACAAAAAACACTGTTGCTGTATTTAGGTTTTATTTTATTTTATTTTTATCTTATATTTTGGAAATGTACATTCATTTAATTGTTTTGGGGGGGCCCAAGAGAGTGGAGCCCTAAGCTAGAACTTGTTTAGCTTATACGCAAATCCAGCGCTGTTCATGATGTTGGCAAGTGCAGCATTCAGCATCAGTGCAACGTCACCTAAGCAGCCTGGCCAGCCCACCCCAGCGTGTGACGCGGCAACTGAGTGGGATAAAGCTGAATTGCCAAGAGTCCCTTTTAATAAAATCTGCTGCAGTAAAAACAAAACTGCCAGCTTCCTACATAATATACGGTTGTAAGGGCAAGGAGGTCTTCATTAGCTAAATCAGCCATATTTTTCTGCTGCAAAGGAAAACACTTAGCAGATTGCGCATAATCATTTGACTATGGATAATGGCAAAACAAAATAGACTGTGAAATGGCCAGGTAATGAACGATCCATTTAATCCTTATTTTCACTCCGGACCCCCAAATGCCTTGCTTTTAGATAGTTAAATGGTAAGAATCACCAATTGTCAGAGGATCACAATCCTTCTTCTTCTGCAAGGCTTGTTGTTCTGAAAGTATCTATTCATTGGGATAAGGCAGTGGTAACCAACCTTTTTGGACTAGTGGGCACATTTTGAATTTTGGGAGAGTGCTGTGGTGCCAAGCACAAAATGGCTGCCATAGAGGAGGCATAACACAGGATGACTTCAGTCAGGTGTAGCACTACACAAAATGGCTGTCATGGGAAAAGTGAGATAACACAAAAATGGAGAAACAACGATCCATGACAACCACATGCTCACAATTGGACGTCAGGTATGTCCTCCTAGTCCTGATTATTGAGAGAGATGCTGCTGCTACTGTTGCTGTCTAATAATAGGGAGCATTCCTCAGTACCAAGAAAAAATATATGGACTGTATTTTGATCTGCTACTCCTATTTTATCCCAACTGTGCAGATTTTTAAACAATTGTAGTCGATCTAACTATGCTCTCTGTCAACACAGTGCCTCTTGTGGATAACCCTCTTCTGCCTTCCTGTTGTTCAATCTTATCCCAACTGTTTGAATCGAAACAAGCAGAAATCAAGGTGGTTCTGAATGCCAGGCTGCTCTGAAAAAAACTAAGACAAGGGTTAGCACTTGGGAATCTCTCACAACCATGCAAAGCATGTTGAGGAAAACACTGTTCTGCGCCACCCAAATCTCTGAGTGGCACAAGATTCCGGAGGTTCCAGGTGTTCGTTAACTTTTGGAAATGAGGCACAGCAGAGACTGTGGTGTCTTTAAGATATATGGTTTATTTACACATATATGCAGCCTGAGTCTCCGATGGATGGATTCACAGCGTCAACACAACCCAAAAGGGTCTTGCTTCTCCCTCAGCCTTGAATTCAAGCAGAGATCCAACATGGCGCTCTCTCTCTCTCTTTGCTTGCTGCTTTTCATCTAGTTCACATCACAGCCCCAAAACTCTAGTACAAACCCTGGTTTTGTCCTTCTAACTATGGCCCACCCATTGCCATGTAGCATAGACCCCCTTTTCTTTGTACTCTTAATGGCTCATCACCCAGGCAATCACCTCAATCTGACCTGGCTTTATATTTTAACATTTGCTGGATCCAGGGATTAGAGGGGTCTGGCACCCATACATGATTAGATTTAAGAATTAAGACCCCCAAACTCATAACAATACAAAGCAAGCTGGAAAATATGCCCTGCTGTCACAAAGATGGAGAGAGAGAGGGATGCTTAGAAGAGACCTGGAGGCCAGATTGGAGGGCATCTTCAACTTAAAGGGTGTTCCCTGTGGCACGCTGGGATGGTGGAAGCTTCCCAAAACTAGCATTCATAATTAATTTTGGTTTGTTTTTATCGTAAGAACAGCCCTGCTGGATCAAGTCGGTAACCCATCTAGACCCGCATCCTTTGCCTATAGGTTTGCCTGCAGGGCTGTTCTTATGATAAAAAACACACACAAATGAATTATGAATGCTAGTTTTGGGAAGCTTCCACCATACCAGCACAGGCAAACCTATTCAATTATCATCATGGGAGAAATTATGGAAGGAGAATTGGAGATTTACAGCTTGGGAGCCAATAAAGGAAAATTTGTTAAAGATGTTTTACAGATGGTATGTAACACCAAGCAAAATATTTAAAATGTATAAAACAAAATCTAAATTGTGTTGGAGGGGCAATCAAGCAGAGGGGACGCTACTACATACATGGCAGACCTCTGATAAAATTAAGAGCTTCTGGGATTTGGTATATGAAGAGTTGAAGAAAATATTTAAACAAATGTTTGTAAAAAAACACACAAAAAACCAGAAGATTTTCTATTGGGAATATTAGATTCAGATATTTCTAGGGAAAACACAAAAAGATTCCTGTAATATCGGCAGCGAGAATCCTAATTGCCAAAAAATGGAAAAACGAGTCAGCACCAACAAAAAAAGAATGGCAAGAAAAAATATTTGACTACCTTGAGCTGGCTAGAATGACAGATGCAATTAGGGGTCAGCCTAAACAAAAATTTCAAAAGGAATGGGGAAAATATAGAGATTATCTTAAAAAGCAGTACCCTCAAATTAATACCTGGACTTGTTTTGATTAACTTTTGCAAAACAAATTAAGGTGTAAAAGTCTAAAATAGAAAGAAAAGTAGGAAAAAACAAAATGAGAAGGAAACAGTTTATTAAATATGAAAGTAGACCTGCGTTGAGGATGAAGGAAGTCAATTGGAAGAAAACAAGAAGTGAAATATGGTTATATGATTATTATTTGTTTAGTATTTGTATATATATTCATACTTGTATATTCTTTTTAAATTTATTCTTTTACGGTCATGTGTGTTTGTGATGCAACAATTATATTTATTTATATATTTGGTATCATCTATCATCTATCTATCTATCTATCTATCTATCTATCTATCTATCTATCTAATCTATCATCTATCATCTCTATCTATCTATCATCCAGCATCCTGTTCTTACAGTGGCCAAGCAGATGAAATAACAGAATCATAGAATTCTAGTGCTCGAAAGGACCCCCTGGGTCACCTAGTCCAACCCCCTGCAATGTAGGAATCTCAGTTAAGTATCCAGGGAGCCAGGATGGTGTAGTGGTTAGAGCGGTGGACTCGTAATCTGGGGATCCAGGTTCACTTCCCTGCTCCTCCACCTGCAGCTGCTGGGTGACCTTGGGCCAGTCCCACTTCTCTGAAGTCTCTCAGCCCCACTCACCTCACAGAGGGTTTGTTGTGGGGGAGGAAGGGAAAGGAGAATGTCAGCCGCTTTGAGACTCCCTAGGGTAGTGATAAAGTGGGATATCAAATCCAAACTCTTCTTCTTTTTCTTCATCCATGACAGATGCCTGAGAGAACCCTTAAGCAGGATTTGAGCACAAGAGAAATCTCCCATCCTGTGGCTCCCAGAGATGCACATCCATTTCCATGCTCCTTTTAGAATGGGAGATTAAAAACAAACAAACAATTTGTAATTTGGTTTGTAATTAAATCAAAGAAGCTGCCAGCAGCAAGGTATGTCGGTTAAGAGAAAGAAATCTGATTCCGTGTTATCTGGGGAGCCTTAACCTTGTCTGCTTTGGGTCACTTGGCAAATGAACTTCTAAACTGCAAAAGCTTAAAAACCGGATTGGAACTGCCTGGAGCCGCTTGAAAGCAGCAGCAGCAGCAGCACGAACAGGCGGAAGCCTCACCAGGATTGCCTGGCAGCAGGGAGGCTGGGAACATGCACTTCAGATTGGTGTCCCAGCCCTTTCTGAACAGGAGGCCGTAAATATGACAAGAGGAGAGAGAGCTTCTCTCTGCCTGAGGCAAAAGCTCAGCTCATCTGCAGGTAAAGTTCAGACTTCAAACAGCGGGAAAGAGAAGAGAGAGGAGCAGCAAAACAGGTTCAGGAATGCCAACGCCCCTGGTTTCTCTAGCACAGGGATTCCCAAACGGTGGTCCATGGACCACCAGTGGTCTGTGTGAGCATCATTCAGGTGGCCCACAGCGTGTCTGTAGATTTGTGGTTGAAGATGGGAGACGGCACATCCAGAGCACTGAATTTTCATATTGATTTTAAAGCGTATTTTATCATTTCTTGTACAGTATCCTATTGCATTACAGTTTGAATCCTGTGGAATTACGACTGGTACAGCAAATAGGAAAATCATTAAGTGGTCTGCTGAGTTGCTTCTAATTAGAGACGTTTAAGCCCCATTTCCTGACTATAATTTTTTAAGCATGGCAGATGCAGAGTCTGTTGCCACCAACATCTCCCTAAATCTCTGCCTGCTTCCTTTCTAAGGGCCAGAGAGGAGCCCGTCTGCAGGAACTAGCAAGCCAGTTTCTTGGCAGGAACGACCTGCTGTGAGCTGATTAAAATGAGAGGGGAAATGACGAGAAGCAGCCCAGGGGGGCAGCTCAGATAACCGTGTGCAACCACTGATACCCCAAAAGTTGTCGTAAAGGGCAGTGCCAGATTTATGTATAAGCTAAGCAAGCTGTAACTTAGGGCCCCACTCTCTTGGGGGGCCCAAAAAAATTAAAGGAAAAGAAACTGGATGTACATTTCCAAAATATAAAATAGAAAACAAATAAAATAGAAAACATTTCGGGCCTCATCAAACCTAAATCCGGCCCTGGTAAGGGGACAGGCTTTGCTGCCCCTTGTTTGATGCACCCCGCGCCCAGTGGTAGTGAGACAGCCACTACTAACAAGCCCATCCAGAGCTTTTTTCTGGGGGGACGCAGGGGGACGCACACCCCTAAACATTTTGTGAATCTAAGTTTGGCCTCATTGAGGGGCAGTATTTCAATATGAGTAGGAAAATGAGAGTACCCCTAAACAGTCTTTTTAGGGAGAAAAAACCACTGAGCCCAGACATTTTCACTACTAAAATATTGTGGCGGTTGGTATTTTGGTATCTGGTATTTCCCAGCCTCAGGACCAGATTAAGCCAATGTGAGGCTTCTGCAATTATCCCTGCTTTCAAGATCACCAACACATACCCATCAAATGAGTGAATAAAACAGGTACAGTATACTTCTCTTTGTTGAGATGATATAGTGGGAAGCCGGTGAACATATGTTTGCATTCTCACATATGTTTATAGTAACAACCACTGGGAGGAACAAATCAAAACTCATTTTGGAGCAGACTTAATTAGATTGTAACTGTTGGTGCACCTATGTAACAACAACAACAACAACTGGATTTTTCTTTCCCGCCCTTCATCATGGGGTCACAGGTCAGGTTACAAGAATTTAAAAATAATAAAACAGTTAAAGCAGATTGCACTCCAGAGAACAGGGTGGTTCAAATAATATGTACCTCAGGTGTCAAAGGGAAGGATAAAGAGGTGCATGTTCAGCATTTGATGAAACTACACCATAAAACAGTTAAATTAGAACAAATGCTTGATCTGTGCCCTTGGTGGCCAGAGTCAACAGCTGTGGGCTGGACAGCAGTCAGTTCTAGCACAGAGGGTGACGCTGAAATACTAGCTAGGCAAAAAGGCCTCAGGGAGATGGCTACAATGGACGCCTCCCTACCTAAAAATATGTACCATGTGTGATCATGGTAAAACAGGACCTTTGCTGCCTGTGAGATTACAGAGTATCAGATAACAGAAGATGGAAAACAAAGCAGAAAAAAGATAAGAAGAAGCCTGCAGTCATTGGAAGCCTGGAGTCCACCAATTTGGGTCAACAGAGAAACAAGAACTGCCTGAGGTCCCTCTTACCAGCAAGTCTCCATACACCAGATTCATGGCTTAGTACTGTGATGGGATAACGTCTGGCTCCCAGGCAGCTGAAGTGTCCAGACCAACAGTGAGTTTTCCATTGTTGGCGGAGTGAGACGCAGCTGCTCAAACCCCCTTCCTTGCCTTGGGACAACACCCAGGACTAGGGGTCTTCATAATCCCACCTGATACATTGGGACTTGCTGGTCTACTCTATTCATGCCTGGGGTCTACTGTATTCCTAATAATACAGTGGTTGTTGTTGTTTAGTCGTGTCCGACTCTTCGTGACCCCATGGACCAGAGCACGCCAGGCACTCCTGTCTTCAATACAGTGGTCCCTCGGGTTAAGAACTTAATTCATTCCAGAGGTCCGTTCTTAACCTGAAACTGTTCTTAACCTGAAGCACCACTTTAGCTAACGGGGCCTCCTGATGCCGCCGGAGCACGATTTCTGTTCTCATCCTGAAGCAAAGTTCTTAACCCGAGGTACTATTTCTGGGTTAGTGGAGTCTGTAACCTGAAGCGTCTGTAACCCGAGGTACCACTGTACAACTTACCATTTACACAATGCTTTTTAAGGGTTCAAAGCCTTAAACATACATTATCTCATAATCTGTAGCAAACCAGAAAACTCTTCCTTCAGATATTGCCTCTGCTCTAAACTCAAGTCACTTTCTCTCGCCCTCACCGCCTCCATCAATAATGATCGTGACCTACTTTGCAAGACTGTTGCAGCACAGTCTCATAGTTGCTACATAGTAGTGGCATTATGGGACAGATCAGGGGAGTACTATCATATTGTTGTTGTTGTTGTTGTTGTTCTGTTGGGAGCCACCCAGAGTGGCTGGGGAAACCCAGCCAGATGGGCTGGGTATAAATAATAAATTAATATTATCATTATTATCCTCAAAGCTGCCTCACCCCTCGTGGTCACTGGCAGTGCAGGCATGCAAGGCCCTCCTGCTCCATTCTGTCCCACTACTGCAACTGCACACAATTTCATTGAAACTCTATTATTTATTTCCAGGCTTCCCAAAAAGTGCATTCCTCCCTCCTAATTGTTTTTGTTGCAATCACAAAATCAGCTGTAACATTGAAACGAGAAGGCAAAAATTATCTTTAGCAATTTGATTAGCCAAAGAAATTTGGGTCTTTCTGCTATGAATCAACAATATCCCTCTAGTGACAGATTGGTTATAAGAATTTAAGGTCTCAAATACATAACTTAAATGTAGAAGGCAAACACGTACACCACATGTCTGAAACAGTACAGGAGGACAGTCCTGAAACCATTTTGAATCTCCCAAACTGACCAAATGTTTCTCTGCAAGGAGGGAGGAAAAGAAAAAACCTCCCCATTGTCTCTGTGCTCACAAGTCCTGCCTTAAGGGCACATTTAGGATATGAATAGGGTGACCTCTGACCTGGATTCAGGAATTAAGTACAGTGGTACCTCAGGTTACAGATGCTTCAGGTTACGGATGCTTCAGGTTACAGACTCCGCTAACCCAGAAATAGTACCTCGGGTTAAGAACTTTGCTTCAGGATGAGAACAGAAATCGTGCTCTGGTGGCGCGGCAGCAGCGGGAGGCCCCATTAGTTAAAGTGGTGCTTCAGGTTAAGAACAGTTTCAGGTTAAGAACGGACCTCTGGAACAAATTAAGTTCTTAACCCGAGGTACCACTGTAGTTATAATAACAAAACCTAGAGAATGCAGTCAGGAGATAAACAAAAACACTCAGGATTCTGTTTTAGACCACCCCCTGTGATGTATTTCTGCTGGAGACCACCTCTTTCTGTGATGTAGCTATGATATATGGAGGGGTGGTCTTGAGCTCCAGGGCAGGGAATTTAAAATGTCTATATAAGGGTGGGCACACCTTGTTCGGGGTCTTCCTCCTTTCCTGCGTGTGAGGGGAGCACCCTGTTACAACAGTTCTAAGAAAGATCCGGCTTCCTAGCTGCTTTGCTTCTCAATATTCTCTGGTTGGCCTCTGTTAGTTTCTCCTACTGATGGGGAGCCCACGTAAGGACTCTATACGGCTCTTGGATACCCCATAAAGGAAAAAGGGCAGATTTTGTTTACAACAGTCATCTGGCCCAGCTCCTAAAATGCAGGAATCTTTTTGCCCAATGTGGGAGCACGATTTCTGTTCTCATCCTGAAGCAAAGTTCTTAACCCGAGGCACTATTTCTGGGTTAGCAGAGTCTGTAACCTGAAGCGTCTCAAACCTGAAGCGTCTGTAACCAGAGGTACCACTGTACTCTACTGTCTGAGCGTGTGACTTCACAAAGTGACTATCCCTGCAATAGCTATTGATTATTCTGCCACCTATGGTAGGAAAACAAAACAACTGCTTCTTCTATACAATCTGAATCTCCCCACCCCGCATGTGGGGAAATGACTGCTGGCGCCTGGTGTGTGTGTGTTGCATCGTTATTTTAATAAATCCCAGCTCAAGGCTATGATTCCAGTGGCACATTCATCAAAACATCACACACAGAGAGAGACATCGTTCCAGGAATGGTCTCACTTTATTTTCATGCGCTATTAGCACTCAGATCACCTATGAGGAAGGACCGAGAATCAGTGAGCTCAACTGCTTCTGCCTGCAGATTCGAAATAGCATACTGCCTTACGCTGAGACTGGGCTTTAGCTAAAATGACAGAGGACTTTGTCTCGTGGTCATATTTGAAAAGAATGGGAGGGTAAGACTCAGTTTTGTAACATCCCTTCCTTCCCCCAAGAACATTTTTCTTAAAACATCCCAACACCCTCTTCCCAAATAATGTGGTGATTTTGTCTTTCAAACTGGCTCAGTTGCTATTTGCATTCCAGATGCATCTACATCAGGACGATATGCAAATATTCAACAGTACAGGTACTAACAAAGTCCCCCCTTTGAATTACAAATGTCTGAGTCATGTTTTCCAAACACTGCTTCTTTAAGGCATGAGCTAGAAGAAAAGTGTGCTATGCAAATGCGCCCGTGCCTGATGCCTCCATTCCGTTTCCAAGAGCTGCAATTCTGCTTGTTTTGAGTGTGAACAGAACCAGATTGTTGAAATGCTCTCTCAAGGCCCAAGATCTCAGCCAAGAGGGAAGCTGCCTCCTGCTGCCTCTCTCCTTCTGCTTCCCAGCCTCGCTGATGCAATGTCCCCAGAATACTGGATTGATAGCATCCCATATAACTGCAACGCTAGTTTGGGATAAAGCGTTTTATTTGAAATAAAAGGTTTGTGCTGATTTTAGTTGTTCCCTGGGCACCACATCAGCAAGGAAGCCAGGGTTGAAATACGATTTATAAGACTTTGGCGCAGACCCACTCAGACTCAAAGTGAGGTGTGGCCCAATATTTTAATTGTTCCTATGTCTGTCTGCGTTACTGTTGCCCAAAGGTCCTTTAAGATGAAAAGGACCCAAGAAATCAGTTCACATGATGACATATTTCATATGAATATATTGTTGCTGCCACGGGTATTATGTGTATGTGTGTTTTAATGAGCTGAATAGAGTGAAAGATTATAAATTGGTTGGGTGTGGTGAGTATGAACTTAACAGTGCTTAATTTATTTTTGACTGCTATTTTGTTAATGTTGTTTTACAGATTATAAATGATGTATTGATTTATTAGTCATAGAATACATAAATAGAAAAGGGTAAAGGAGCCCTGGACGGATAAGTCTGGCCAAAAGTTACTATGGGGTTGCGGTGTTCATCTCACTTTCAGGCCGAGGGAGTTGGTGTTTGTCCACAGACAGCTTTCCAGATAATTTGGCCATCATGACTAAACCGCTTTAGTCATTTGGCCATCATGACTAAACCGCTTCTCTGGCCCAACGGGACACTGTGACAGAACCCAAAGCACACAGAAATGCCGTTTACCTTCCTACCACAGGGGTACCTTTTTATCTACTTGCACTTAGTGCTTTCGAACTACTAAATTGGCAGGAGTTGAGACAGAGTAACGGGAGCTCATCCCATCGTGGGGATTTGAACCACCAACCTTCAGATTGGCAAGCCCAAGAGGCTCAGTGGTTTAGACCGCAGCGCCACCCACACCCCCTAATACGTAATACATAAATACATGACTAAGAAAAGGTACAGCAATACAATTATTCCTTTCTTCTCTCTTTTAACAATGTGCATTTGCTTTACAAAACAACAATTTAAACTGACTCCGACTCTGCAAGTTAGAGTTGTTCTGCTAAACCCACAGATGACCAAATTCATCCAGAGGGCGAGACGAGCACTAGGATTGCTGCCTAAGTGTGGGTCCTTTGGCTTGCTAGATCATGCTGCTCCTCTTCATTCAGAAAGTAATTCCAGGTAATTTTATCATCCACTTTAATTTCCTTCTTACCAATGGCTGATTAAATTACAAATGCGTCAAGTCACGAGGCCTCTGTTTTCTTGTGACAAGACACGTTTCCCTGGCAGCTGATCACTTCCAGGGACACCAGCCTTCTTTCTGTACAGTCAAACCTCGGATCCTGTTTTGGCTCCCAAACGCCAAAAACCTGGAAGTAAATGCTCCGGTTTTCAAATGTTTTTCGGAAGCTGAACGTCCGTCACCGCTTCCGCTGAGTGCAGGAAGCCATGCCTCGGTTGTTGAACATTTCAGAAACTGAACGGGCTTCCATAACGAATTACATTCGACAACCGAGGTTTGACCGTATAGCAAATGCATTATTTGAGGTGCCAGAGTGAATTGTAAGTTCAGTTTGAATTTGTGGGTGGGGAGCAGGCCTCAACTCCCTGAAGCTTGGGAAATGTTCGATTAGGACAACTGTGGGGGGAAGATGATGAGCGTTTAGCTTTAAAACACTTCTTTCTAAGTGATCTATGGAGTACAATAATTTAGAAAATTAAAGTGCTGTTGGCACCTTGAATCTATGATTCAGCACAGGACACTAGTATTTTTCTTAATTAGAGAGGATCAAGACAGAATTTATTACTGCTGAGTCAGAGGCTATTATGCGCTACAATAAACCGCAAAGCAGAATAAACCTAATTCCTAAACCCCAGCAGGAGCAACGGATTTGCTCCAGCCATGCGCCTGCATTGCCATGTGCTCCCTGCCACTCTTGCCCCTCCGGGTAAATGGCAGTGACACCGCTGCTAGCAGGAGGCTGGGTGCCCCCTGAGCCCCTCGTGCCGCGAGAGCCAGGCTGACAACAATAGCTTTAGGAAAAGGAGAAGGCCAATTGCGGCAGCAGGAGCAGGACATTGGCTGCTCAAGGCAAGAGCAGCTGACGGGGTGCCAGTAGGAAGCCAGGCGCCCAGAAGTGGCATCCCTTCTGCTTACCAGGGCAGGGCAGGAGTTGGGCAGGGGCAGAGGCAGGAGGACCAGACTGGCCACACTAGTGTGCCTTTGCTGCCAGGCCTCACTGCCACTCTGCTCCCCATTGCACTGCCCCACGGATATAAGGGACTGGACTGAAGAGGAATGGTGGGGGCTGCCCCACTTCTCCTGAACCAAAAACAGGAGGACAGTATAGATTTAGAAGAGTGGCTTGCAGAAGGGCATAGTTCAGAGGCTGCAGAGGGCAGGAGCTGGGAAAGACTGGAAGAGGAAGAGCAGGAAGGAGAAGCACTGGGGGGGGGGAGGCAGCTGACAGATTCAGTGTCCTGGGAAAGCATTCCTGACACCCCCCCAAGACCAGGCGGGCATTGAGGGTATTAGAACAGAGAGCTCAGAGGCAGAAAGCTCAGATTAACTGATGCAGGAGGGATAAGGGGGACGTAGAGGGGTGGGACTTTACTTGGAGCGACACCATTATTAAGAAGGATACATTCCTTCATTGTTCTCTGTAATTATTGAATAAATTGCTTTTTAACGTTTCTCTGATTCTGGGCTGCCACCGTGGGAGGGATCTGATTCCCCGAGCCTGACAGAGAGTCCTTCTTTTTCATTAAGAGTCCTGCTGGCTACAGTTATTTCAGAAAAAGGAGTAAGCAGGACCAGAATCAAACACAGAAGTGTGGGCGAGGACTTGGTCTTAAGGAGTCCCCGGATGGTGGTGCTGCAGCTGCCTCAGGGGAAAGCCGGAGTTGCCACCTGGCTAAACAACAAACAAACAAAACACCAACCAGTCTTTCCTCCTTCTGGACCTTTAAGAGTGTGGGGTTTTTTTTTTAAGTGTTTGGTTAAAGAATAAAATAATAATTTCCAGGATGCCTAGATCTAGGTTTGGGGCAAGGACTCTTTGGTGAGAGAGACCCAGCAGAGATTTAAAATCACAAAACAGGTAGCGTGGAATAACAAAACACAAGTGTGGAAATACAGTCTGTTAGACCCTTAAAATATCCCCTTTTAAGTTCCTTTCCAATGTTTCCCTTTATTTCCTTTAGCATTGAAAGAGCACGTTTGGCAAGTTAAAAACTTAATTTACTTACAAAGGTCAGATTCATGTGTTTTTCCATGCAGCAGCAAGAAAAGACAGGCAGCAAAACTTGGCTTACAAAAATAGGTAAAATGTTCCTAAATTATTGGTCTAGAAACACAAAAATGACTTGTAAGCCATGCACACATTCTGAGCCTGGAGCAACCAGGTTCAGATCTGATCCACACATGGAGTTCACATGGTAGACAGACTGTTTCTAATTTTTTTGAATAGAAACACAAAAATGGCTTTGCTAAAGCCATGCGGCCATCTAGGCTGATTGCTCATTGATTACATGGTGGAAAAGAGAATGAACCAAGAGCTTTGCTAACTCTTGTCCCAAGGTGAGGGGGTGTGACCTGGATCAGTCTGGGATGACTGCTTACTCTGTGGTCTTAACCCCTTCATGCATTAACTGGAAGCAAATGAGGCTCAATTTTCCCACAAACAGTTTTGCCAAAATCATTAAGTTAAGGGTATTTCCTGGCACAGAGTCCAGCATTATCATTTGCTAATTCTTGTGAGCGAAACTGCTGTTAATGGGGAAGCTATGTGAATTGATTCAGAAGTTGGCAACCTAATCTCACAGGACAGAGAATCCAGTAGGAGGACACTTCACTCTCCCAGGACATTCAATACAGGATCTCAAAGCAGCTGTCTTATTACAAAAGAATTTCAGAAATAGACTTGAAAGAGAACTTGCTGAATTACTTATTACTAAACTGAAAGCTATGGAGAGACCTGGTCTGAATAGAGATATTGGATTCTTGTCTCATTACATATGCTAAAACTATTTTTGGTCATTTGCACACTATCCCTTGCTTTTTCCTGTAGGACTAATTGCAGTCGTTAACAGTCGCCAACAGATTGACCATACCCATTGAGTCAATCCCCCATCTCCTACTACCCTTCTGAGAAAAACCCACCCCACCCTCCCACTATATATAAGGGCCTGGTGACTTCTATTTCAGTGTATCTGAAGAAGTGTGCATGCACACGAAAGCTTATACCCAGAACAAACGTAGCTGGTCTCTAAGGTGCTACTGGGCAATTTTTTTATTTAGACTTAGAAATAGTGGAATGTTATTTCCTGGTACTCAATACCTGTCCATTTGCATTTAGCCACTTCCACTACTGTATATTTCTTTCTTTTGCTTTCCCTGGTGGTTTCACATTGCTTTGAAACAGTATGACAAAATAGTTCCCCTTTAATGGAATCAGAGGCTCTTTTCTTCCGGTGATCTCATTAAAACCACAAAACAAGCCAGCAGAGGGTGTGAGAGCCATAATTAACAGCTGGAAGGTCAATGGCAATCCAGTTACACATAATCACTTTTTTGTTTTCTGTGTCTTCCATAAGCAAATTACCCTTTGGAAAAGACAAATATTTTTATTCCTTTGAACCTAATTCATATAGATTATTCATTGGATCTCATTTCAGCTTCAGTACTTCTGCTGCCTGACTTTGGTGCAACATAGATTTTTAAATATAGAAGATCTTCAAACGAATGGTGAGGTAACAGGAAGGAAAAAAAGTAATATTTCTGGATGTTTCATTATTTCTCTAGTTTATTGGCCAATGTGACCTAACAGAATAGACAATAGAGATTGAGGTAGTATATGTGTATCAGAGTCCCACACACCATTTACTCATCTGATTAAACACATTTCCTTTATTGTCTTCCATGAAGCCTCCTGGTCTTTATTTCCTTTTTTATTTCTTCAATATATTTATATTCTGTTTCTCTGTATAAAATATTAAAAGCTGTGTGTGTTTGTAAACTCTAACAAGATTTATGCTTTGTACTTAATTTGCCAAAGCAACCTGATTTAACAAAACAAGTGTAAAAGTTATTTTGAAAAACATTGTCACCATTATTTACTAAATTTATCTACCACCCTTCATCTGGTGGTTCACAAAACATGCACTGTCCTGTGACCATTCACAGGGCTGAAATCTGCGTGGGAAGAAGCTGCAGGACACCTGCAGGTTAAGGAATAGGAAAAATACAGTGAGATAAACAGATGAAATCTATTTCTGCTCATGCCAGGGAAATCACATTAATTTTGGGGGGCCATAGATCATGGGCATAGCCAGTATTTTTGTAAGGGGGGACAGGCTTTTGTTGGGGGGTGAGGTGGGAGGAGAAACGAGATCTTTATTGATTTAGGGGGGGCGCAGCTGCCCCCCTGTCGCCCCTTGGCTATGCCCATGCCATAGATGGAACAGAACAGTTCAAATCTCTTGTATTCATATCTGATGTGAACCTGATCATTGGTGCAGCTGTGGAGACCACAATACCCACTTTCCCTTATGACGGGAATGTTCCAGGGTTGGTGAATTCTGGTCCATAGCATTTAAAGAAATTGCAATAATCATACGAGGACAAAATGAAATGTCACCACAACTGGCCCTTCTCTCCATTTTCAAAGGAAACAACGTTGATATATTATTTAAAAGATCTTCTGATTTTTTAAAAATAGTAACTGCTCAATTAACTATTGTACAGAAGAGGAAAACTTTTAGAAGGCTTGGACCTCTGAATATGGCATTAACACATTTAGGTTATGGCCATTTCTATAAATATATGTCATCTTCAAGCTCTGCCGGGCACTGCTAAGCCTGACACGTTTCACACCGCATGGCAGGGCCAGCGCCCAGGCGACTGCCTCAGGCAGCACAATCGACAGGGGCAGCAGATCTGGCCTCCATCACCCCAGGGCGGGTCCTGCTCTATAGTGGAACTTCATTGCACATGCCAACCAACACCACTTGCAAAACTTTCAGCAGCTCCCCTTGAAATATGGATCTCTGGATCTGTCTAGGATCTAGCTCATGAGCAGGCAAACTAAGGCCCAGGGGCTGGATCCGGCCCAATGGCCTTCTCAATCCGGCCCGCGGACGGTCCAGGAATCCGCATGTTTTTACATGAGTAGAATGTGTGCTTTTATTTAAAATGCACCTCTGGGTTATTTGTGGGGGTAGGAATTCATTCATTATTTTTTTCAAAATATAGTCCGCCCCCCCCAAGGTCTGAGGGACAGTGGACCGGCCCCCTGCTGAAAAAGGTTGCTGACCCCTGATCTAGCTAGTTATTTTAATGTAATCTCTCTTCCCTTACTGTTGTGTTTTGATGTTTTTTACCTGTATCACAGATGCCTGTTTTCTCCTTTTTTTGTATTTTATTTCTTTATTGCAATTTTATTGGTGCAGCATTAGAATCTTACTGTCCTCTCAAGATTACGATCAATATGCTCCACACTTTGTCAAATGCATGTTTATTAAGTTGCTTTCACTGCACCACGGTTTCACTTAATGTTCTCCAAACCCTTGGAGTCATAGTAGCGATTTACTCCAGACACACGCTTGTCTCTCTCCAGCAGGTACCACTGATAGGTGTTCCGGGCGATTCTCTTCTCCTTGCCCCCGTTGGTGTACCTGTGGATGTAGGTGGTGCTCACGCCAGGGATGACCAGGCACACGTACATGAGGCCCAAGCCAGGCAAGATCTCGTACCACATCCCGGCAGCTGGGCGCTCGTTCTCTCCCCGACCCTGGAGACCTCTCCGTCAGCAGAGCTGCCACACGACCTCACTCTCAAAGCAGAGTTCGCCTATTTTCTCTTTGGGTTTTCTCTGTGCTCTGAAAATCCAGTAAAAAAATAATGATGATGATTCTATTTTTTAAAAAGAAGAATCTTAAACTGGAGGGGTTGTGATTGTATAATGTATTTGTGTTTTGTTCTTAAAGAAAACCTGCCTAATTTCATGTCAGCAGACTTAATTGTAGCTCTGCGGTACGTCTCACATATTATCTCTGTAACCATTACATCCATGTTTTTATTATTATCTTTATCGCTTGTCCAGTGTGGTCCAAGTGTGGTGAATATATAATGCAGCCCATTGTTCTTTTCTAAATACTACTCCAGGGGGACAAGCTAAAGATGAGACAGTGTCTTATCAAAACTCTGGAATGTGGCTTATTGTTGTGAGAGACTGCAGGGATTGTAAAACACAAGAGTGCAGATCATCTAAGTGAGCCAAACCACATGCTACTACAACGGAAATCTCCCTTAGCCCCCCTCCCCACAATCCCTCCCCTTTCGTTCCCATACATGAATCCTTCCCCAGCTTTCATACAGACAGCAGCATGGGCATACACAAACAGCATTATTCCAGTTCGATAACACACAGGCAACAACGACAGCACCCCTCTCATGTACACACAACCCACAGGCTGATGTTCCTGTTCCTTCCTTCTGGTTCCCTTCCGCTGCTGCAGCCCTGCTCATCCTGGAAATTTACCTGTATCTTTTGTGTAACAGACTCCATTCTGGAAGATTAAATTTGTTTATCAAACCTAGGGTTGTCATGTTTCAAACAGCGAAAATCCGGACAGAAAAGTTGTTGAGCATTTTTGGGCAAAGTTGTTCAGTTGTGTGTGGTTTTTTTACTTTTGCCCAAAGTTGCTGAGCACACAAAAAGAGTTTTAAAGGAAAGTTGCCAAAAACGACACTGCTGACATGTGTTGCCGTACATCTGGATTTTCCTGGACATTTTAGCTATTTCCACCTGGACACTACTTCCAACTACAGTATTCTGGATATGTCTGGGAAATTCTGGATGTATGGCAACCCTCATCAAACCTGTGCTACATTTGCCAGCACTTTTCTCCAAATTTATTCCAAAATACTTTCTTGATATACATTGCATAGCTTTGTCCTTGAACAATTTCCTGCAATATGTGTGTGTGTGTGTGTGTGTGTGTGTTAACGAAGTCCAGAGGGATGGACCATAGCCCCTGAAAATTTCTGCTATAATAAATTTGTCAGGGATTATGCGTTTCAGAACTATCTTCTAACAGATTGATTGATTTGTCCATTTAATAGTAACAGAAAGATATGCAACTTCAACAATACTGTAGGACTCTAAATCAAATTATAAATTCGTAAATTAAAAACATTTTACACAGCATCTACCTTGGCTGTGGTGAATGCCAGTCATAAGATCTGAAACCAGTCAGATTTTTTTCTGTTCATGCTTGTCTGTCTGTAACACAAAGGAAAATATATTATAAAACAGATCATTCTTTAGACACAAACTGGAGTCTTTCAAAGGTCTTAGCCAAAATGGTCAATACCTCTTTATAAAAGTTTCCTTGGGAAAGGTCTTCAACTTTTCTGTATTGACACTCAACAAAGAACAGCCCACACTCTGGTCAGTGACCGAAATAAATTGATTCATTCAACAGCAGTCCAACAAGCAAACTTCACTTGCCCTTGGACATAACCAGATCTTCACTCTGCTCAAAGTGCTCAAGGATCCTTCAGTTGTGTTCATTGTAATTTGGAGGGAAAGTGCTGTAAGAATGGCCATTTTAATAGCAAGGAATAGTTCAGTTGCATATGTCACACAGTGACAGGTGTATTTCTTTGGTATATATATTTTTTTGCCCACAACTCGTAACAAGGAACAGATGCATTCTGTAAATTTTTAGAAACCAACAAATATTGTGATTTTTAAATGGATACTGCCATTTGTGAGTTTGGACCCATGACACCAAATACCAGGTGAATTCCTGTCAAAGTCATGTTTTGGTCCTCCATCTTGATCCAAAATGGCATCTAGCATGCAAACTGATGAAATGACAGAGGCACCTCGGGTTAAGAACTTAACTCATTCCAGAGGTCCGTTCTTAACCTGAAACTGTTCTTAACCTGAAGCACCACTTTAGCTAATGGGGCCTCCTGCTGCCGTGCCGCTGGAGCACAATTTCTGTTCTCATCCTGAAGCAAAGTTCTTAACCCGAGGTACTATTTCTGGGTTAGCGGAGTCTGTAACCTGAAGCGTCAGTAACCCGAGGTACCACTGTACACCCCCATCGATATCCAGGTTTTCCTGCTGCTCAGCTTGTACAGTAAGAGCAGCAGCCTCATTATTTTCGGTTGGGCCGTTCTCATGCTGTACCTGGATATTTTCCTTTCCTTTTGAGGCAGACACTTTGGGTGCTGCTTGCAGGACGTCTGATGAAGTGGTTTGTTTTCCGTGTCTGTTTGGGGCTCACTAGCTGTCTTCTGCTTTTTGAAGGAGTTGCAGATGCCCGCGGCTAATCAAAACCAGCTGCGCTTCTTTGCTTTCTCTCTCTAAACAACCTCGTATAGAAAACCCTTGGGCCTTTATTTCAATCTTCAACTAACCAAGAAAAGAATCTTTGCTGCTGCCCATTTCCTGAGAACCTTGGGAGCAATTTTATTTTTTCTCCTGCAGGTTACTTTGGGTTTCTGTTTTTGCCCAGCGATTCCCCCCATCCCCTCAAGAAGCAAGGCCAGCTCCAGCGGCGTCCCCAGTCTCCTCACCTGATCACTGAAAGGCATCACAAGTGCCATGCTGATCTCATCACAGTATTTCTAGGGTGATTGGGGAGGGGTAGCACCTCTGATGGAAGACACGTCATGGTTGTCCACCTTTGGTCCCCACCCTGCACTCAGCTCCCCCCTGTGGCTCCTAGAAGCTGCCAGCATGCGACTGCGGCGACACCCTGGGAAACAGCTTTATAATAATAATAATAATTTATTATTTATACCCCGCCCATCTGGCTGGGCCTCCCCAGCCACTCTGACTGACCTGCTAAACCAGATGAGGGTAGTTGATGGGTCTCAGTCCCTTGCTCAGTCCCTGGCTCTGGCAGATTGAGCGGCTAAGAACAGTAGCGGGTTCAAGAGTCAATAATGTGGTTTCTGCCCGTATTGTAGAGGGAAGTGAGGGACAGATGGGGCTCATCCACCTGGGAAGGGAGCCAACTCTGAAAAACTCTGATCCTGAGCCACCTCGGCTGCCTGGTGGGACACCTTCGGGAGAAGAAAAGGTTGAGTAAACCCAAGACCAATCTGGAGCGGAGTCCCTAAGCCAGTTGGATGGTGCCTTGGAGGCTTCCATCTGGCAACTCCGGCAGCCAAGCTGGTGCCAAAGATGCTGCTCTGCTTTCCTTTGGTTCGTATCAGAGGCTGAGGGGGAGATTTTGTCGTCTGGGCAGCCCAGGACCCAGGCTGGGCATCGGGGGGGGGGGGCACCTGGGCGCAGCCAGGGCTGAGGTTGGACTCCCCCCCCCCCATTCAGAGGCTTCCTCAATCTGGTGACATTTATTTGTGCCAGCCGAGTCATTCGATCAGGACCCCAAGGGCCAGCGGAGATGCCGGCCGGCCGCCCAGTCAGGCTGCTCTCCCAAAGCTAGTCTGGCCTGGCCCGATGCCTCCAAATAACATCCAAATAACTCTACAGTGGCACCTCGGGTTAAGTACTTAATTCGTTCCGGAGGTCTGTTCTTAACCTGAAACTGTTCTTAACCTGAAGCACCACTTTAGCTAATGGGGCCTCCTGCTGCTGCTGCTGCACGATTTCTGTTCTCATCCCAAAGCAAAGTTCTTAACCTGAGGTACTATTTCTGAGTTAGCGGAGTCTGTAACCTGAAGTGTCTGAAACCTGAAGCACATGTAACCCGAGGTATCACTGTATGTTTAGGATCAAGGGTGAAGGAGGTCAAATAACTATACAGTGGTACCTCGGGTTACATGTGCTTCAGGTTGCGGACTCCGCTCACCCAGAAATAGTACCTCGGGTTCAGAACTTTGCTTCAGGATGAGAACAGAAATCATGTGGTGATGGCGCAGCAGCAGGAGGCCCATTAGCTAAAGTGGTGCTTCAGGTTAAGACCGGACCTCCGGAGCGAGTGAAGTTCTGAACCCGAGGTGCCGCTGTATTTAGGCTTGGCGGGCCGCCGTGTCTCGTGCCACGCGTTCCCCAGGCGCAGGTGGTACCTGAGGGCCCAGTCCGCGGTCCGGCGGCGGAGGGAGGAGCGCGGGCGCCGAGGAGCCTCTGGCCGCCGGCGCCGGTCTTTCCCTGCCGGGCGGGCCGCCCTCTCTCCCTCCCTCCCACTCTCCGCCCCTTCCCGGGCGGGGCCGGCGGTCGGGCGCGCGGCTTTAGCTGGCGCGGAAGAGGCGCCTCGCCCACTCGGCCTGAGCGCGGCTGGCGGAGCTTGGTCGGCGGCAGCACGAGCGGAGACCCCGAGCAGACCCCGAGCAGCCAGCGCACACGTGGCAGCCGCGCCGCCATGGGCAGAGGGGTGAGCGAGGGAGCCGGGGAGGGAAGGGGGTCTCGCCGCCCCCAGCCCAGCTCGGGGCGGGGCGGGCGGGGCGCTGGGCATGGGCGCGGGCGGGCGGGCGGGAGGAGACCAAGTGGCCCCCGGCCTGTGGCGAAGCGGGACCAAGAGCGGCTTCTCCCCCGGAGCCCCGAAGAGGAGGACTTCACAATTCTGCCGCCTCCTTTTTTGCTCCTGGAGAACTTTTTCTCGGCTTTTTAGAAGCCAGATATGAGAGCGAATCTGGTGTGGCTGGGATGCCACCTGGGCAGCCCCACCCGGGGGGCTCTGGCTCTGGGGGAGCCCGGCGTGCTTGACCCGGGAGGCGGCTCCTTCGCCCTCTCCTCGGCCCCCTTTCCATGCCTGTCTTCCGGGCCGGCGAGTGCTGGGTTCAGGAGCCTCAGGCGAGAGCCCACCTGCAGAGGCAGGAGCGAGGCGTTGGAACCTGCAGCTGCTCCCCTGCTGCTCTTCCGAGGGAAGAAGCTTCTCCCCGAGCAGAAAGGCGCCTTCTTCTGCTTTCCCTGGTCTGGCTGCTGCCTCGAGGGCGAGGGGAGCCATTTTCTCCGCAATTGCCGAGTTACAAAATGGGTTAGCAGCGCTTCAGGTGAAAAGGACTGAGGAGGGCTGGGCAGACAGGATGGTCTCTTTCTGTTCTCCTGTAGCTTCTTTCTGCGCCAGCTTAGGCGAGATTCCAGGAAGGGAAGGGAATTGCGGCATCAGGGGCTCCAGCGGGCTGGCTTTTTCAACATTGGGCAACCACTTTGGGGCAGGAGGTCCGTCATGTGAGAGGCCGGCCGTCGACATGACAGATGTGGAAGTGGCCCCAGTCCCTCCGGCTTGGGGCTTCGGGCGGCACTGGAAATCACGTGGACCTGCCCAGTCCTGTAGCGCTTTCCGGTTCATCTCAACTAAAAACTTTCCAAAGTCTGGCAGGTTTTTCTTTTCAGAGGCCGGGCCTCGAAGAACGGCTAGAAACAGAAGTCTGGGCAGTGGGGGGAGTTATCCTGGGTTAAAAGTGATGAGCCCTGGTCTGTTTAGGCCTGAAAGTCTCCGGTTTGATTATGTACGTATTATATAAAATGCTTATCCTGCCTTTTCTCCAAGGATTTAAGTTCTACCCTTGGCCTGCAAAGCAGGTTAGGAGGAAAGGTGGGATTTGCCCCACATCACCCAATGAGCCTTAAGGGGCTTGAACCCAAGTCCTAATGTGACAGTTGAAATACCTTTCATGTGCTCAATTTGAAAGCAGAGTGGTTTTCCTTAACTGTACTTCTGTAGAGGCCTCAGGGCCCAAGTTTTGCAGGATGGTTAATTAAAATGGCTAATTAAGCGGGCGGGACAAGTGGAAACAGGAGAGGCTGTTCCCTAATTGTGGAAACATCTGAGTGACAAGATCCTACAGCTTGATGCAGTGGGGCAAGAAAGTTTGCATTGCTCTCGGTAGTCTGTACAATTATCACATAGTGTGTAGTATCTCGTTGCCTTTGGGTAGCTTTTGTTTAGTGCCCCAGCCAGCCATCCCATTCATTTAGCTGAACTCCTCCCTAGTAACTTCCCTTTTCTTGCTGGATGTAAAGCATGATCACATCACTTGGCTTCGCACTGGACAGGCTTCAGCCTTCTTGCCCTTTCCAGTACAACCCTGAACATGTTTAACTCCAGAAGCAAACCTTTGAGGGTTCATTGGGGTGTGCTGCCTTGTAAGTGAGACTGCTGCCTTTTCTTCCCTCCTGCTCTCTTGAAAGTATGTTAACTGCATGGTTCTCCTGTTTTCTTGCAGCAAAGGTATCTGAGGGTAAACGACTAGGGAGATCACAGTGCAGAGGTTTGTCTGTAAAATTCTTAGCAGAGCCGCAAGCTGTTCTGCGCCTCGCTCTACAGTCCTGGATGTATGTTGGCCGTCTCCCAACACAAACTAGTTTTAAGATGGGGGTGCTGGTGGCAAGCATCGGTCTGAACTGGCTTTGACCAGTAACGACTAGTTCAGTTCAGTGCCATTTGCAGCCATGGAGTTGCAACCTTAATTGCCAAAAACAGGAAAAATAGCTTTGATTGAGCGCTGTCTGTTTTTTGCCTTGGCTATGTTAAAGCAAACAAAGCTGAGATTCTGCAGTCTGGGAATTCTCCTTGTTAGCACTGGCTTCATTAAGCAAACCACAGAGGAATCTCAGATTCAGAAGAGTCGGAGGTAAAAAAACAAAACACCCTTCCACACCGTTCACAGTGACTCTGATATTTCAACACAAGAAAAATGGAAAATTACTTGAACCTGTTTTGTTACTTTTTTGAGCAGGGTATACCTTTGGATTTGGTGTTTATGTAACCGGAGATTCTAGTATAGCTTCAAGATTTAACTTGCTTACACTCCGGAGTATTACTGTGGATCTTAACAGGGGCTCTCTATTCCAACTGCAGTTGTGTCTATTAGCCTGCACACATTTTATTCTTCCCGACGCCATTTTCGGTTTAAGAACTGCGTGAAGTTCCCAGGTCGGCTGTTGCTTCTCCATTGCTGGATGTATGTAGAGATGAACCATCCAGTACTGGGGTAACTGCAGTTGCTTTGTACTCATATATCCCTTTATCCACACCAAACATGGATATCCTGAAGGGATCTGAGTTTTTTTGTTATTTGTGGCATTTATGCATGAAATGGAAAAATTATTTTTTAAAAGTCTGATAGCATTCACATTTTAAGATCCCGTTTAATCCTTCAAATTTATCCTTATGGAGCAAAATTCAGAGTACAACAGTGATTAAAGAGTTTTGCCATGTCCACAGTGTGTGATTCCTTTTAATTTACAGAACTTTAGGGCTTCGCTAAAGCCTTCTGTACTATCCGAGCTACGGATCTTGTCAGGAGGAGAGGGCAAATTTTTCCATTGCCCCATCAAGGTCTGCTGACTTCTTCTGAGAATTTTTATTGTCTCAAAAGGCTTTGGACTTGTATTGTAGTATTATCTGAGATTAAAGCTGGGGTGTGAAGCAGTCCAGAAACAACCCCCCCCCCAAACCCTGCAGCCCCTGGAGTGATGAGACTGGTTATCACTTCTATAATCGTGTGGATGTCGCCAGCATTTTTATGGGATTCACAACATGCCAGTGTGGAAATTTACTGTGCTGCTACCGTTTTCCTTCCCCACATACCAGGAACTCACAAAATTTCTCTTTCCCCCCTTTCAATGCTGACCTTCAAAAACCATGCACAGTCTCACGGCTGGGTTCCCTTCCACAACTGAATGCACTTTGGCTCTAACCAGAGCTGCGATAGCAAAAGGTGGAAGCAATAATTTGAGCACCCACAATAATTGATTTCCTTGTGACCCTAGATTGTTTTGGATTCTGAGCTTAGGCAGTTGTGGATTTGGAGCTGATGTTCTCGGCCCATTTTGGACTTTGTTTACTTTCAGGAACCTGAATAGTTAGGAGCAAAATGTGTGTATGTTTATAACTCTTGTATTTAATTTTTTTTCCTCTTAATGACGTGAAAATGCTTGGAACAAGTAAATGTAGATTTCATGAGAAGCATTCATATACTTGCTATAGACTGAGGGATCGCTCAGTAGCTGGAGCATGAAACTCGTAATTTCAAGGTCATGGGTTCAAGCCCCACGGTGGGCAGAAGATTCCGCCATTGCAGCGGGTTGGACTAGATGATCCTCGGGTCCCTTCCAGCTCTACAATTCTGAATCCAGTTAATTGTTCCCTTGTGTAGCAACATGCAGGTTGTTTTCCATTTCTGCACAGAGAAATACAACAGTTGCTGGGGTGTGCCACCAGTTGCAGCTAAAGCTTTCTGTGCACAGAGGCTTACGGCCAATGACTATGATCTGCTAAATATGCCGTTTCGGCTCCTCTGGGAGGAATGACAGGATAGAAATGTAATAAATAAGCATGACTGTGACTCACTCCGGAACCCATCTTGAATTGGCTTTATTAGCCAGTCTGTAAGATGGGCACCAGTGACTCCTAACTTTCCCCAAGGGCACTGTGCAGGCGAGATAATTTTTAGGACAGGAAGAAGATTTCTTTCATCATGCTGAAATTTGGAATACGCCAAAGCAGCAAGTCTCTTGCACAGCTCCTGTATGCTCCAAAGTTCAGAACGGTGAGATTAGTGAGGAGGGGAGCAGGTTCTCAGGATGGCTTCTGAGAGAGGTCCTCTTCAAGCAGGTGAGCCAGTGAGTTGACTTGAGAAAACCTGGGCATGGAAAAGCTTCCAGCTGAAATAAACGGCATGACTGACACGTAAGAAATGGTGTGTAGACCTAAGACCTTCAAGGAGGAGAAGTGGGGGGAGATCCGCCTCTTTCCTCAGTTCCAGGACTAAACATGTCACAGTGAGCTTTCCCAACCGATGGCAGATTTCCTCCCCCAGCATTGCCACTGCTTGAATATTACTTGAAATGCAACAGGATTCAAATAACTCCTTGAAATATACCAGACTGAAGGCTTGGTGGATTAGTTAGGGATGGAAAATCCCAGGAAAAGGGAGGCGGTCATGCCAGACACATCGGTTTGGCCTCATGTTTTCCAGGGTGAGGGAACATGCAAGATGACGGCTGGGGAGGGCCCAGATTGTGGTATAGCTGTCAATCAGGGCATAATTATTTTATCCTCATGCCCCAGTAGTCCATTCAGATCACGTCAGCCTCTTGTTAGCTATGAATGCTCCTTGGAGAAGTCCATGCCTTGTCTTGGAAATAGTACATTGGCTTGTTCATCCCGGCAATAATGCCCCATATAAGGAATGCAAGACTTGAAGCGAGAGAGCAACTTACCTAACTAGCCAGTCTTTTCCTGAAATGGTCAAGTGACAGAGGCAGTTGCTGTCCGGTTGTTTTTCCGGAATCCACTTCTGGAACTCCTTGAACGAATGTACAGAAACAGAGTTGTAGTTCTGCATTTATACTACTGGCCTTGCTGCTGTCAACACCCTCATGTCTGAAAATGCCATAAAGGGAAACGCTGCTTAGAGATGGGTGCAACCAGAGCAGTATTGGGACCAACTGAAATGTATATATAAATAGTGAGCTATTCTTTGAGTTTCACAGAACTTTTCCATTGGCTGAACGGTAAAAGAGAAAAAAAAGGGGTTGGCTCAAGTCCTGTGTACAGTAAGTGGCAGCCCTGAAGTTCAGGAAACTCTTTGTAGACTGACTATGTTTGTGTCCAGAGCAATAGATCTTGAGTTTTCCCAAAAGGATAGGGAAACAAAGATGGGATGACAGCTCTGTGAAATACAAAAGCCAGCATTTATTCAGATCTATTTCTAGCACTAATGGAGATTATGATCCCCTACAATCTAAAGCAAAGCAAAATATGGTTTGCCTTTTTCCATTGCTGGGTGATGGGGCATCTTGATCCAGTTCTGGATGACTAAAACATTGAGGTGGGTTGGCGTAGGTTCCTCAGAAGGCAGCCGCTGGCCTGTTCATAGAGTTCTAGCCTCAGTGCAGAAGTTCAATTCACGTTCAAACTGATGAAAACAAGTGTGTAGCAACATTGCTTTCATACTGGCTGAACCCTGGCAATTTTTTATTTGTTTTTCCTTGAATTTTCCCACCACTTTTGCCATCCTCCCCTTCCTCTCTCTTTGAGAACCACTTCCTTAAGCAGTGGGCTCACTCCTCTTGAAAAAGGCTTTCTAGCTGATAAAAGTAGGCAGTCCGGGAGTGCAGGATGAGAACTGGGTCTCCCCTAAGCCAAAGAATAGCTGTCTCCTTTGACGTACCTTGCCTGCAAACCTGGGTGGGAAGCAACCAAAACTGCAAATACAGTGGTACCTCAGTTTACAATCTGAATCCGTTCTGGAAGTCCGTACTTAAACCGAAACCGTTCCTAAACCGAGGCACACTTTCCCTGATTAGGCCTTCTGCCGCTGGTGCCTTTTCACAGTTCGAATTCCGTTCTTAGACCGAGGTAAAGTTCACAAACCGGGACACTTTCTGGTTTTGCAGAGTTCGTAAACCGAATTGTTCGTAAACAGGGCTGTTCTTAAAGCGAGGTACCACTGTAATTGTTTGTGTCTCAAGTGTGTGGGTGATTTATCTTGACTTTTTAAAGATACTGAATAGTACACATGGTCCCTTTTTCTTCACAGATTCCCAGTATCCAGTTGTTTCTCTGACTCCCTTCAGTAGCCATTCTCAAGCAATAATAGATCAGAAATGGGGATGTCGGCTGGTTGCCTTAGCCAGTTTTGGCTTTCCAGAGCTGCCAGCGTCCGACTTCCCTTGTGGGGTGCATGGATTATCCCAGATGGCGATTGGTGGTGGGGAGAGTTGCCTTAGGAAGATAAGCATAGTTCTGTTCCTGCAGCCACAGAAACAGTAGCTCCAGCTGTCCTTGAGATGCTGTTTTAATGATGTCACTATAATAGCAGAGCAGATTCCCAGGGACTTTGTTTTATGTACTCTGGCTTTTATCTTGTCCAGATTGAAAAGAGCAAAAGTCTTACATTTGGGATATGGCACAAGCAGTTCTAGTTGCACAAGGCTCCGAAATATGGAGAAGCTCTTGGCATATTTACAAAAGACAGCCCAGAAAGGAGGGAGGAAGAAAAATGTTGCTTTCTGAAGGCAGCACCAGTATCCTCGTTTTTTGCTTAATAATTCTTCTTACACCAACCCACTAAAATAGTTCCAGTTACGGATAGGTAGCCGTGTTGGTCTGCCATAGTCAAAACAAAAAAAAAATCCTTCCTGTAGCACCTTAAAGACCAACTAAGAGTCGTCAACAGGCTCATCACAGCTATCTGCCAATCACCCATTCCCACCACCCTTCTGAGTAATACCCCTCCCCATCTTCTCACTATATAGAAGGGTCTGGAAACTTCTGTTTCAGTGTATCTGAAGAAGTGTGCATGCACACGAAAGCTCATACCAAGAACTAACTTAGTTGGTCTTTAAGGTGCTACAGGAAGGATTTTTTTTTGTTTCCACTAAAATAGGTCAGTTTTATGCCTGTATTGCAGATGAGAGGCTGAGGCTGAGAACTCTTGGCTTACGGCATAGCATCTTCACTGTGCTGCGCCTCCTCTCTAAGCATAATGTTCTTCGTTATATATTTCCTCTTCTGTATATCTAGCCACAACATGACTTACAATGTAATCCTGTACTCTGAAGTAATCCCATTGAATTAATGGCGGCTTGCAGTCAGCTAAGTGCGTGTAAGACCGCAATATCTGAACACTGGGCGTTTCGACAATATTTAGCTTTTTCAAAAGTGTAAACAGTTCAGTATTGCTTTAAAGAATACAGTCATACCTCAGGTTACAGCCACTTCAGGTTGCGTTTTTTTGGGTTACAGACCGCCGAAACCTGGAAGTACCGAAACGGGTTACTTCTGGGTTTTGGCGGTCATGCATGTGCAGAAGCGCCGAATCGCAACCCACACGTGTTGCGAACGCTGTGTGTTGCGAAGGTGCATCCCGCACGGATCACGTTTGCAACCCGACCGTCCACTGTACAAGTTCTTGGCATAATCTTTGACAGAGAACTATTTTTACCTTGTGCAGAAAAAATTTCATAATTGTATGAGTGTATATAGGAGAATATTTCAGTTTACATCACAGATCTACTATGACTAAGTGCCTCCTTCAGTGTCCGTGGGCTTAAATGTTGATTGTTCTGAGAGACTCGATTGTTCAAACTGTTTGGAAAGATGCTTTGCTGTAGTTATTTGCATCATAAATGGAAACATTATTAGCCTTGTGACTTTGTTTTCCCTGTGAATCTGAATAACACCAGTGGATGATACTTCTTGTTTTGTCTTGGCTCCGTCTCCCTTTCTCACCTGCATTCATAGTTAACTGATCTCATTTTTCTCTAGTGCCCATCACAATGCACAGCTCCTCTGCCTGACCTGTCACAGCTTCCTGGCCTCTCGCTTCTGCCCAGGTTTGAACTTCCTGGAGTTCTGTATATTTACCAGAACCGAGCGGATTTCTGAGGCCTTAACCTGTTGATTCATTCTATCTCATTGTGCCCAATGCTCCAACCTGTTGTGGATCAGAGTGGTGGTGAGAGGAAGCAAGTTGGTGTTGCCCAAATTCTGACATCGCCATGCTACACACACGCGCGCGCGCGCGCACACACACACACACACACACACACACACACACATGACCTACCCCCAAAGCAGGAAGTGTGTGTTTTCTGCTCTCTGCCTCCAAGAGAGGCTGGCAGAATGAATGGGCCGGCCCTGGCCTGTAATCTGCAGAGCACTTAAGTCCACTTCAGCAATTCACAAAGAAATGGGGCGGGGGGGGGGAGGGATTCCAGAATTTTCCAGGCATGTGAACTGGATTGCGGGGGGGGGGGGGGTTTCAAGCCACTTTTGAAATGAGGGCATGGAAATAATAAAGCTGGGCTTGTGTTCAGTACCCTCTTTATGATTTTTAAGCTGTACTTCCTTTCGCGCTGGAAACGGAAGGGGCAGTGAAAGCCAGCCTGTGCCAGGCAGTCTCTGGTATGGCTTATCTGCTGTTAATCTAAGATTTCTTGCATTTCAATGCTATTTAAAGCAAAGAGACTGGAAGAGGTGAAGTGGGTTTTGTTTTTTCTGACAATGGCACTACAGGGTTTTTTTTTTTTCTTCCTTCCTAAGTGACTTCACTGTTTCCACCTCCTCCTTTTTTTTAAGTAAGAGAAGGGAAAATATGAGGTATGTTGAGCATTTTCAGCTCAGCTTCATCTTCTGCACAGATAAAGCTCCACTGCATTTATTAAAAGCAGCCTGTAGTTTTATAACAGAGCCCTGAGTGCACTGTAAAAGTATGAGGAAAATACTCTTTGATTCTTTAATTACATAGGATTTTAGGTACTTTGAGAGAATCAACATGTGGAGCTCGTAATTCTGTCAGTGGCCTTCTGGCCTCTGCTTGCCTTTAGCTATATTGCCCATTGCATGAACTCCAAAGGGGCTGTGGTAAAAGCATAAAACTTCCACTAAGTTAACATCAACAGGTTATCATTGTTTATTCCTGTCAGCTTGATTGAAAAGCTTGGCCTAATTTAGACAAGACAGCAAGTACAGCATCCAGATGTATTTATTTATATTTACTACCTTATAAATGTGCACGGTTAATACAGGGTGGCTTAAAACAATTAAAATTGCAATATTGTGCCAGATTGACATTGTTCACAAGAGCGCAGCTTGAATCTCGGTTTCAGACTTCCAGCTTCTAAGGGTTCCCCTTTGAATTTCTTGCTTGGAACTGGAACCATGAATTGAATCTCTCTATTTGTAGAACGAGATTCTCCCTGTGCCCATCCTAGTATCCCAAAGTGGATGGGAGATTGGGGAGCGGGGTCTCCACTGCCGGACAATAGGTGAAGTAGTTGAAATGACCCTTTGCATCACCATCTTTCCCCCAGACATTAAAAAGGTGTTTCTGTGCAAAAGTTCCCCATACAGGCTTCATTTTACTGGTGAGGAATATTTTGAGTACAAAAGCCGGGTTCACTGGGGTTGAGGAGAATTGTATTAGCTTCCCACTTAACTAAGTTAAGAAGCCTCCACCCTTTGGCGTTGACATTTGGCATGTTGTCTCTGAACCTAGCCAGTGTCCCTCTTGCAGGACAAAGGCAGACGGCTGTTGGGTTGTTTTGTGCTTACTTTATCCAGAGTTTGTTGTCGGCTTACAAACCCTGGCTTGATCACTGGAACCATTCCGGTTTCGATTTGCCCTTTGTGTGAAGGAAGGAGGAGTGTGGGAGCAAACAGGCTTTACACACTTGCATGCTGCTTCTTCCCGTTACGGTTTAAGCAAGCCACAATTCCTCAAGCAAGGAATCCTGGTTCATTGTTATCTCCAAACATGGTCAGATTGTTTATCCAGTCCATAAATCGTTGGAAAAAGCTTTCTAACTGTTCCACGATGTGGCAGCATGAAATGGATGGATTGTGCTAAACTTGTGATAAGACTCGTATGGGATGCTCTTAGAAACGACCACACTCTTAACAAAATTAGTCGGGATGCAGAATGTCGTGTTTCTAAAGAATGTTTTCGGTTTCCTGTAGTGTGACTGACAATGCAAGTGCACATATCTTACAGGGGGCTTTCTGCAATTTGAAAAAGGATCATGCTCACATGGGCTCAACTCAGGCACCATATTTAAACTATGGTTTGTACTAACCAAGAGGGATGCGGGTGGCGCTGTGGTCTAAAGCGCAGAGCCTAGGACTTGCTGATCAGAAGGTTGGCGGTCAAATCCCCGCGATGGGGTGAGCTCCCGTTGCTTAGTCCCTGCTCCTGCCAACCTAGCAGTTTGAAAGCACATCAAAGTGCAAGTAGATAAATAGGTACCGCTCCAGTGGGAAGGTAAACGGCGTTTCCGTGTTCTGCTCTGGTTCGCCAGAAGCGGCTTAGTCATGCTGGCCACATGACCCAGAAGCTGTACGCTGGCTCCCTCGGCCAATAAAGCGAGATGAGCACCGCAACCCCAGAGTCGTCTGCGACTGGACCTAATGGTCAGGGGTCCCTTTACCTTTTGTACTAACCATAGTTCAGAAGATAAATCATGGTTTGAGCTTCCAGATGAACAGCTGCCACTTGAGCTGAAACAAATGGTCTGGGAGGTTGCCTGCTTTTGTTTTCCATCCTTGCAACAGTTAACTTGATGAATTCATTCCCATATCAAAGTTGCAGCAGCTCCTGGAAGCAGATGGATGGACATAACTATGGCCTATCAGTTCTGACATAAACCATATCGGGCTTAGTGCAAATCCACTTTGAACCTCTAAGACCTGAGCCATTGTGCTTTTACTCAGTCTATGGTAGTTTCTGAATGGGAGGGTTTTTTTTAGTTCGCAGTGAGTCCCTTTGAGTGTGATGCATTGACCAGGAGTTCTCTCAGTGTATTTGTTAAATAATATCTGCCGTGAGAGATGTGCTTGTCTCCCTTTTTAAAATTCAGTTAAATTGGGTTTTTATGTGGAATCTTAGGCTTTTATTCATTGTCCTTGCCACTTGGATTTTAAATTTGTAAATGGCTTTTTATTGTACCTAATTGTAAACCTCTCAAAGTGGCACCACAAACAGCTGGTGGGAATCATTGTTACAATCCTGGCCCCTGTGATGGTTGCTTTTGTGTTGCCTACAGCGCAATTTGGTTCACTCAGAAGTAAATCCAGCTATGTTCCATAGGCTTTAGCGCTTGGGAGAATTCAAGTGTCCCCAAAATAATTGCTTCTAATATTCTTACAGACAGGTCTTAATTTCTCTTTGATGGAGAGACCTATAACTAAAAGGCAGAGAGCATTTTGTATCTGTCAGGTTCAGGGTGGATTTGATTTAAATCACTAGTCAGTAAAAATTTAAATATTCTACTTTTTTTTTTTACAGAAAGACTCATTCTTGCCGGTATAATGTTAATATTTACAACCAGATAAATGTTTCGTTTTTGGAATAAAAAAATTTCAGAGTAGTTTTTACAGTTATATCAGAAATTACTGATTTGGTTATACTATTAGAAATACATTGACAGATAATTATGAAATTATTGTGGGGTTTAATAGGTTAACTGTTTATATTTGGACAACTTTTCTGCTGTACTTTATTGCAAGGAGAAGAATAATCATTTCCTGAATAACAATTTAAACAATTTATTTAACTGAAACAATAACATTATAGCATATGTATCCATGTTTGTTAACTGATGTTGTTAAACAATCAACTGAGTTTTAGCACACATGAAAAACTTAAAACAAGTCCTTATTTCCTGATAAATAGCCTTTGGACTATAATGTAACTTAAATAGAAAGCTATCTTTAGAAATATTTTTCCTCCAAAAGCATTTTATTTTAAAAAATCCAATTTAAATTAAAAAATATTTTTTAAAAATATATGTTTTTAAAAATCATTGGTTTTTATCCGCCCTGGTCAGGTTCCACATTTAATTGCTGCACGTTATTTCACCCGTTCAGGTGTGCCTGGCAGCAGAGTTGTGAAGGAGCTTTGCTTGAGGCGCTGGGGCGGGTCAGAATTTGACACGACTAATCTGGGTGGACTGTTTCATTGCAAGGCAAATGATGTCTGACTTTTCTTACAGACTGGACGTGACAAGTATGAGCCTGCGGCTACATCTGAGCATGGAGCCAAGAAGAAAAAGGGGAAGAAGGACAGGGACATGGATGAGCTGAAAAAGGAAGTTTCGCTGGTAAGGACCTTTTTTTGACATCCAGAGGTGGGGTGACTCAGCTCATGAAGCAAGAGTTGGCCTTTCAGACTTTCCAAAGGTGGTTTCCTAAAGTTCAGTCATGTGCCCTGTTTCCTGCTCTGAACTTGGCTGTAAGATTCAAGCTTCATTCACTTTCCTGGGCTTTATTGGCTAGCTACAATATTTTGGGGGGAACAAATTTGTATCAAAAGTAGCATGAGGCGCAGTGTTTTGCCTACTTGCTGTGGTGCCATAACCTTCTATAAGTTGTCCTCTTGCCTAAAATTTCAGCCTCTCATTCCCCTGACAGTTGCTCTGTTCTTCCCACAACTCTCTTTTTTTAAAAAAAATAAAATCTGGTAGTTGTGCTGGCATCGAAATACAGTTTCTCTCTCTCTCTTGTATATTGTAAATTATAATATATATTTTAATATACGCAAGTGGCGCTGTGGTCTAAACCACTGAGCCTCTTGGGCTTGCTGATCAAAAGGTCAGCAGTTCGAATCCCTGTGACGGGGTGAGCTCCCATTGCCCTGTCCCTGCTCCTGCCAACCTAGCAGTTCGAAAGCACACCAGTGCAAGTAGATAAATAGGTGCCACTGCAGCTGGAAGGTAAAGGGCATTTCCGTGTGCTCTGGTTTCTGTCACAGTGTCCTGTTGCGCCAGAACCGGTTTAGTCGTCCTGGCCGCATGACCCGGAAAGCTGTCTGCGGACAAACGCTGGCTCCCTCATCCTGAAAGCGAGATGAGCGCCACAACCCCATAGTCACCTTTGACTGGACTTTTACAGGGGGCTTTTACCTTTTTTTTACCTTTTGAAATATAAATATTTCACTCTGGCCTCGGGGTAGCTGCCTCCCTAGAATAACATCATGGCAAGGAAAATTTGGCAATTGGCATTTGGGGCTTTAGGGCTGCAGAGCGAAAGAGAAAGCACTTTGACCCCATACACCAGCCAGGGTACTGAGGGTTGGGGTGTGTGTGTCGGTGTGAGAGAGAGAGAGAAGTGAGTTTGGGGTTCTCTGTATCACAGCATGTTGCCTTTGAGAATCATTTGACTGAAACAAACAAATGCAGTAAGTTTTATGGTGAATTTACTTATTTGAGATATTTCTGTATTGCCGTTCACTAAAATTAGTCCCAGTATGGTGTAAACAATTAATATCCAAACAGTAAAAACACATAATTAAGCAACTGGTGAATAAAACGAAAGCTGTCAGGAAAATGGAACCATCTGCATTTTTTCTTTTTTAAGGTTTGCAAAAATAAGGAGTTTTCTCCAGGCCTCTGGGGTGGGGCGGGAATACTAAACGAGTGGATACTAAACGAGTCACCCTAGAGAGGGCATTCCATAAACTGGGTGCCACAAGTGGAAAGGTACTTGATTGTCACATACTTCAAGTCTCAGCTGACAATCTAACAGAGCAGGTGGGGTGGTATAGGAGAAAGTCTTCCTTTACATTCCTTGGTCCCATAGAGAAAGAACAGGGTTAGATTCCCGTCTTTCTCCCCACAAAGATCTTGTTAGGAGAACCAGAGAAGTTTCTGTGCCATAACCAAGTCTGGAGCCAGACTGAAATGAGGTTCAGTAATGAGTTGCCCAAGAGACCCCATCTTTGGTACATCTGTTCAAGCACTGAGCCCCAAAAGAGGCTATTAGTGACTGGACAACAGTTACCATATTCGTCCGAGGCCTGAGGAGGTTTTAAGGAGATGTGTTGCTGCTGCTGCTGCCGCCTCCTTAAGGGCTGCTGGGGCTGCTCCCTTTTTCATGTAGACATTAATTACCTCCTGGATCCAGAGTCAGTCCTCTTCTCCTAGGTTTAGTCCGCCCTAGACAAGGGCTGAGTACACAAGCAGTAAGCCTGATTCCTCCCAAGTAATTTATCCTTAAGCTACAGCAGTTGAAACAGATCCCCACCCCCAAATTAGAAACAATGCTTTAATGACATCCCCAGATGGCTCTTAGAAAGTAGGACTTGAGATCTGATCAATAGGAGTGATTTTATCTTTGAAATGTCTGGCAAAGTCGTCGCAGCAGGCCTCCCAAGGGCTCTTGGATTGCTCCCCGTGGGCCTGAGCTGGAGAAAGCAAAGCTACTCAGAAAAGCTTTGTTGGACAGCTTTCTGAAGATTCAGCGGTGGTGAAGCATTGCTGTTTTGTCACCTTCATCGCCACAGATTGGGTCCCTCATTGTGTTTGATTGTCTTCTCCTCTAGCCTTTCACTCTAGAAGCGTTTTGGAAAACCAGGATGTTGCATAGCTGGATTCTCAAGTGGATACAAGTTCTTGGGAGTATATCTCATCTGAACTCAGAGGGACTTGCCTCTAAGTAACCGTACATGGTTTCAGCCTGTAAAACACATTGGTTGTTAACAAAGGCGTTTTAAATAGCTGTCTTTTTAAATAACAAGCTAAGCTAACCTAAAAGGGGCTGTTTCTTGTTCTGTCCTTCTAAAGCAGTGTTTCCCACCCTTGGGTCCCCAGTTGTTGTTGGACTACAACTCCCATCATGCCTACCTAGTAGGACCAGTGGGCAGGGATGATGGGAGTTGTAGTCCAACAACGGATGGGGTCTCAAGTTTGAGAAACACTGTTCTGATTTTTAAAAACCTGCTGTTTTCATTAGGATCCCCACCAAAGAGAGAGAGAAATATCTAGTCATATCTAGTATTATTATTTTGCTTCTCAGTTTAGACTAGCAGTTTGGAAGCTACAGCCCACCATGACCTCCCTGCCTTCCTCTCCCGTTTTTTCAGTTTGGAATGTCTGCTTCTACTCTTTAGCAAAGGCTTAACACATATAAACCCCAATTAATATGAAACCAAGCTAGAAGCAGTCGTCACCATTTTGGGGGTAATGTGTTTGGCATAAGTTAATTGCATTGCATAGAATTTCTGAATTTCTTGGGTGAAATAAAATCACCACCTATGCCTTGCTAATCTTTACTTTGCTTTGCAGGATGATCACAAACTCAGCCTGGATGAACTTCATCGGAAATATGGTACAGACCTCAGCCGGGTAAGGTGGCCAACGATGGAGTGCTCTCCCCCCAACCCCCCAATTCTGGTTTGCAATAACCTTCTAAAGAGCCCTCCTGGTGAAAAAGAAATTTCTTCATGCTTAATGTTTTAGCCACAATTTGAACGCACCTAGTCTTTCCACGCTGGATTGTCCCACTCAAAAGTTGTTACCTCCCCATTTCCTGAATGGTTTCTCAGATTTAGCAGTTGTTTGCCTCACTCCCATTTACATTCTGCTATAATTTTTTTTTTTAAGAGCCATGGGATTTTTCGAACGATGCTGGAAAATTGTGCTGGGGCTGTTTCATGCTTGGAAGAGATAGAATAATGCAAGCTTGATTAAAGGGCCGTGGTCTTTAATCTCTTTAATTTCACTTTTAAAAAAGCCACCTGCAATTAAACGGGGCTCATCCTCTCATTTTTAAAAAGTTACCATATTTTTCTGTGTATAAGATGCCCCCATGTATAAGACTCCAAATTAAGAAAACACCTCTCAGCACTACCTGTGTATAAGACAAGCCCCAATTTTAAACTTTTTTTGTGTGTGTAAAAAACCTAGTCTTATACACGGGAAAAATACGCTATTAGTGTTGGAATGTATCCGGCTATGTTATACCGGTGGCGACCATTTCACGCAGGGGTTGCTTTCCTGGCCCCCAAGCACAGCGCACAGAGGCGGAGCATGTAGACGTGTGCCCCATCTTGTTACACCCCCCATTCCACCTTCTTCCTGGTCCAAAAGAACCCACTCATCAGCAATAACGCATCAGTTGGACATGCCAAAAATGGTTGCCACCTGTACTTGTAGTAGGCCATTGAAATCAATGAACCAGTTAGTCATGACTGATTTTAGTCCATTGATAGCAGTGAGTCTGCTCTTGAGTATGATGTAGCTGGATACAACCCTTCCAGGATCAGTAATTATTAAAAAAACTGCTGGTGACTGGCGCCATCTTGGCAATGGCATTCCCCTTTCACTCTCACAAGAATGTCTGTTTTAAGATGGCACCTGCATATACCAGGGTTGCCAGCGCTGCCTTCCAATAGTTGTGTTGTCACCAGCCCCAGACAGCCTGGCTAATGGTCTGGGATGTTGGAAGCCATAGGACTTTTGCTGGTCCGTGTTAGCTGCTCACGAAAATAGACACAAACCATTTAAAGGCAAGCTATGCTCTGCCTCCTTCAGGTGTTTAGTCCTTTGCAAATTTAGGAAGTGTTAATTGATTAGATGACAGCTCTACTTGGAAGTCTCTCAAAGTGGAGCAAATCCATCTCTAACAAGGGAACGAGCTAGCGAGCTTTTTAGGAAAGGCCAGCAAGAGAGAGATCGCCTAATGGCGGAGGCGGCGATTGCATTTCAGAAGCCATCAGTAGTTGGAATGGAAAGCCTGCTTTGATGTTCCTCAGGGGAGATGCTGTAATGTGTCTCTTCTTCCACCACCTCTGTGTTCAGGGTCTGACTCCTGCACGGGCCCAAGAGATCCTGGCTCGCGATGGCCCCAACTCGCTCACTCCGCCTCCCACCACCCCAGAATGGGTTAAATTCTGTCGGCAGCTATTTGGGGGCTTCTCGCTTCTGCTGTGGATTGGAGCTATTCTTTGTTTTCTGGCATATGGTATTCAAGCAGCGACAGAGGAGGAACCAAATAATGACAATGTGAGTTAATAAATGTGGGGGGGGGGAGAGAATGAGTCTGAATTGGGGAGGCTTCACTATGGCATTAAGCTGCATGGCAGGTTTGACTTGAATCTAAACCCAATTCAGACATAACTGGAAGTATTGAATCCCATCATGGGAATGAGCTTGTAGTAAGCTTTTAAATTCTTGGTTTGTGTTCATTAGCATGTTTCCCCATTATGTCTGATCCAATATCTGCCTTTCATAGTTCCATTCTTTTCTAACAATGTTGTTTCTAATGCCTTAACTGGTGTTACGGCCTACTTTATTTCAAACACTTCTGCTAAAGTGATCTACCAGTGGCAGTCTGCATCATGTTGCTGGTCTTTTTTCCCCCTGTGATCTGGAAAATGCTTTGTTCTTCCTCTTGTTTTTCCTTTTCCCCTTTTGTTTATTCCTCCACCACCACCTTATTATCCGGGTTATGGGACAGGGTGAGACATACTGCTGACAAAGTGACTGACTTGCCCCCCATGCTGAATACAACTAATGTTATGACCCCAGGCCCACTGTTTGGGAATTGAAGGATTTGTCACTCAAAAGAAACACGGGTTCTCGCTTAAAACTAATGCAGTGTGTGCATCTCTTTGCAGTTGTACCTTGGGGTTGTTCTTTCTGCTGTCGTCATCATAACTGGCTGCTTCTCTTACTACCAAGAAGCCAAGAGTTCAAAGATCATGGAGTCCTTCAAAAACATGGTGCCTCAGGTACGTAAGCGCTGCTTGTTGTTGTTGTTGTTGATACATCTGTCTCGAGACACGGGTAAGCGAAGGGGCTGATTCAGCGTATGGGTGGTGGCAGGTGTAAAGTTGAAAGTTGTGTTGTTTCTTCTTCTTGCAGCAAGCTCTAGTGATCCGGAATGGGGAGAAGATGAGCATCAACGCTGAAGGAGTGGTTGTTGGCGACCTGGTGGAGGTGAAGGGAGGGGACAGAGTCCCAGCTGATCTGAGGATTATTTCAGCTCATGGTTGTAAGGTGTGTATGAGCATGCAGTGAGGCTTAAGGGACCGAGGTGCAGCCTGCAGAGTAACCAGGCCTGCCACAAGGGTGCAATTTCTCGTGCACTTTCTCAACAACATGCTTCCTCGCACAGGTGGACAACTCATCCCTCACGGGTGAATCGGAGCCCCAGACCAGGTCTCCAGACTTCACAAATGAGAATCCACTGGAGACTAGAAATATCGCTTTCTTCTCTACCAACTGCGTTGAAGGTAACACCCACTTTGGAATTTATGATCAAATGAACCAGCAGAGCATTGGAAGTGTGAGGAGTTCTAGAAGTGACGGGTACTTCAGAACAAGGGAAGCTCTTGATTAGCTGCCTTTTCTGTTGGCCCATGATGCTGATAGATGATAATTTGTGCGGCCAAAAACCTCAACACATTTGCTTGCGTTTGTGTTCTCTCAGAACAGTGATCACTTTCAGACAAAGGGAAGCCCAACTCCATCCATATCTTAGCCAGAATCGGAGAATGTTCACATTTCTGCCCAAGCTGCCCCCAATATGTTCGTAGCCACATTTGTTTTGTCATCCGCTTGTCAAGAAGGTGCAGCATCTTGCCCTTTGGGGAGTAGGGGGTAGGCGAAGGTGACATGGGTGAGTGTTTGGAGGCGGTTGGAAGATGGATGGCGGCTAACAGAATGAGGTTGAATCCTGTCAAGACAGAAGTACTGTTTTTGGGGGACAGGAGGTGGGCAGGTGTGAAGGATTCCCTGGTCCTGAATGGGGTAACTGTGCCCCTGAAGGACCAGATGCGCAGCCTGGGAGTCATTCTGGACTCACAGCTGTCCATGGAGGTGCAGGTCAACTCTGTGTCCAGGGCGGCTGTTGATCAGCTCCATCTGGTATGCAGGCTGAGACCCTACCTGCCTGCAGACTGTCTGCAGCGTGGTGCATGCTCTAGTTACCTCCCACTTGGACTACTTTAATGCACTCTATGTGGGACTACCTTTGAATATGACTCAGAAACTACAGCTAATCCAGAATGCAGCAGCTAGATGGGGACTGAGAGTGGCTGCCAAGACCACATAACACACGTCCTGAAAGACCTACATTGGCTCCCAGGACGTTTCCGAGCACAATTCAAAGTGTTGGTGCTGACCTCTAAAGCCCTAAATGTCCTTGGCCCAGTATACCTGAAGGAGCGTCTCCACCCCCATCATTCAGCCCGGATGCTGAGGTCCAGCTCCGAGGGCCTTCTAGCGCTTCCCTCACTGCAAGAAGTGAGGTTACAAGGAACCAGGCAGAGGGCCTTCTCGGTAGTGGCACCAACCCTGCGAAAAGCCCTCCCATCAGATGTCAAGGAAATAAACAACTATCTGACTTAACGTCTGATGTTTTATGATAGTTTATGTGCTGTAAGCTGCCCAGAGTAGCTGGGGAAACCCAGCCAGATGAGCAGGGTAATAATAATAAATTATTTTTTTTAATTGTGGGTAGTAGCTGCCAGCTGCTTTATGAAGCTGTGCGCAGTGAAGCTTCTCATACAGCGACTTTTCTAAGAAAGTTTACTTGGTAAAGTTCCTCTTGTGAAACCCCGTATGCCACCATTCATGATGAGAGTGGGAGTATCTAGTTTGCTTACATCAAACTTACAATGCCACCTTAACATGCAGAACTGCCTTTACACAGAGTGAGCAAATACATGTTGTTTTTCCCACGCCCGCAGACTTGGCTGCTAAAACTTTGCACTGTTTTCCAGGCACGGCCCGTGGTGTCGTCATCAACACTGGCGATCGGACGGTCATGGGCCGCATTGCTTCGTTGGCTTCCGGACTGGAAGGGGGGCAGACGCCCATTTCTATTGAGATTGAGCACTTCATCCACATCATCACTGGCGTGGCCGTCTTCCTTGGCGTGTCCTTCTTCATCCTCTCCCTGATCCTTGAGTACACTTGGCTGGAGGCGGTTATCTTTCTCATTGGCATCATCGTGGCCAACGTCCCCGAGGGGCTGCTCGCTACTGTCACAGTAAGTGCTGATATCTGTATGATGCCCAGCTCTGCCTCTCTTTCAAATCAGAACCAGTGAAGGCAGTGAAGGTCCTGTGTGAGTGCCTGGAGGCAGTTGGAGGATGGATGGCGGCTAACAGATTGAGGTTGAATTCTGTCAAGACAGAAGTACTGTTTTTGGAGGACAGGGGGCGGGCAGGTGTGGAGGACTCCCTGGTCCTGAATGGGGTAACTGTGCCCCTGAAGGACCAGGTGCACAGCCTGGGAGTCATTCTAGACTCACAGCTGTCCATGGAGGCACAGGTTAATTCTGTGTCCAGAATGGGTGTCAACCAGCTCCATCTGGTACGCAGGCTGAGACCCTATCTGCCCGCAGAATGTCTCGCCAGAGTAGTGCGTGCTCTAGTTATCTCTCGCTTGGACTACTGCAATGCAATCTACGTGGGGCTACCTTTGAAGGTGACCCGGAAACTGCAATTAATCCAGAATGCAGCAGCTAGACTGGTGACTGGGAGCGGCCGCCAAGACCACATAACACCGGTCTTGAAAGACCTACACTGGCTCCCAGGACATTTCCGAGCACAATTCAAAGTGCTGGTGTTGACCTTTAAAGCCCTAAACGGCCTTGGCCCAGTATACCTGAAGGAGCATCTCCACCTCCATCATTCTGGCAGGACGCTGAGGTCCAGCTCCGAGGGCCTTCTGGCGGTTCCCTCACTGCAAGAAGTGAAATTACAAGGAACCAGGCAGAGGGCCTTCTCGGTGGTGGCGCCCTCCCTGTGGAACGTCCTCCCATCAGATGTCTAGGAAATAAACAACTACCAGACTTTCAGAAGACATCTGAAGGCAGCCCTCTTTAGGGAAGCTTTTAATGTTTAATAAATTATTGTATTTTAATATTCTGTTGGAAGCCACCCAGAGTGGTTGGAGAAACCCAGCCGGATGGGCAGGGTATAAATTATTATTATTATTATTATTATTATTATTATTATTATTATTATTTATTAGTGGGAACTGCTGCAGAGATGGGCGGCCACATGCCTTCCAGAGCCAATTTGCCCCTCTTCCTTGGCAGTTGAATGCAAGCCTTTCTCTTTGTCATTCTCCAGGTTTGTCTGACATTAACTGCCAAGCGCATGGCCCGCAAGAATTGTCTGGTGAAGAACCTGGAAGCTGTGGAAACTCTGGGCTCCACCTCGACCATCTGCTCTGACAAAACTGGCACCTTGACTCAGAACCGCATGACAGTTGCTCACATGTGGTTTGATAACCAAATCCATGAGGCCGACACCACAGAAAACCAAAGTGGTAAGCTGGCTGCTCTCTCCATCAAATAAATAAGCTCTGTGGTACGGCTGCCTCTTGCTGGTAGTCAAAACACGTAAATCAGCATGCCCCCCCCCCCAAAGTGTTAATAAGGCTCTACAACAGAAGCTCTTACCATTGCATGAAATCGTTTCTGTGTTCCCAGTGTAGCCAAAGAGAAACACATTCAAAGCCTGACTGATGGAGCATTCATGGCTGTGTAATCACAAGAAAGCTGCATTCTAGATGAATTTACTGTTTTTAGAAAGCCCATGCTGCCTTTGAAAAAATTAATAAAAACCAGCTGTTATTCAGCACACTATATAATATACCCAGAAGTCCTGAGGTTCGTGCTTCAGTTAGTGGCATCTCCCAGGCTGGGCCTAAGCTGCCACTTTAGTACTGTACGGACTGTCCATAATTGCCAGCATGTGCAGGAGATTTGCGCAGTTGTTGTATGCACGAAGTCATACTTGGTGACAAATGGGGCTGGGGGTTAATGGGACAAAGCCAATCAATCTGGTTTTGTGTCTGACAACATCCCTGCTGCTTCCCACCTCCACAGGTGCCTCTTTTGACAAGACGTCTCCCACCTGGACGGCTTTATCCAAGGTGGCTGGACTCTGCAACCGGGCTGTGTTTCAGGCTGGCCAGGAAAACGTTCCCATTCTGAAGGTGAGTTCATCCCCCGGCTTAACCACAGGGGCTGCTCACTGCTTCCGCTTGACCCTCCGTGCAAAAGCATCACGAAAGAGGATGCAGTCTGGGGGGAAACAGGCTTCTGCCAGCAGCAGAGGCAGCTCTGCAGCACCTCCAGGGCCAGAATGGCAACCTTTCTTTATTCTCAAGTTCTCAGTGGACATTTCTGTGGATTCTTCTGTGGCCCAGAACCACTGGATTGCTGTAAGGAAAAGAAAGTAAACAGAAGGAAGGCTATGCTAACTTAGGAATAGAAAAAGCGTAATAGTGCAGAAGTGTGATTTAAATAATCCTGTACAATCTGTGCTTGCCATACTGATCAGTCTGGGAGACGTCTGACAACATCCTCTCCTTTTTTTTTCTTTTGCAATTCTGGGCAAGCAGCAAGGCCAGGAAATTATCATCATCATCATCATCATCATCATCATTATCAAGCTGCTGGTCTGTGTTAACCTTGCTTATGCAGGCCTGGTTTTAGGCATAGGTCAGGGGCCAAACTTGGCCCTCCAGCTGTTTTGGGACTACAACTCCCATCATCCCTAACTAACAGGAGCAGTGGTCAGGGATGATGGGAATCGTAGTCCCAAAACAGCTGGAGAGCCAAGTTTGGCCATTGCTGGATAGGTGTTCTTTTTACCAGCAGAGCAAATTTAACTTATTTCTGAGTATCTCCAGTTTATTTCCCTGACGGGCAGCAGCTGTGCTCAATATCTTCTGTTGTGTCATCATTTCAGAAGTAGGCTTGTATCTCAGTGGTGTAGCCTGTGCTTTGCATACTCCCAAATTCAGTCCCCAGCAGCGTCTCCTGATGGGCTCCGGAAAGTATTCTGTCTGACTTGTCAACGCTCCTCACTTTCCATGTAGATAATACTGAACCAGATGGACCAAAGTGCTGACTGTGTGTAAAGCAGCTTCCTCCTTTTTGGCCCCTGGGTTACCTTAAAGAATGGGGAAATCGGAAAGGAGGGAGGTTCATCTTCAAGGGCTGCTTCATCATCTACTCACTGTGAACCTCTGTCTTGTTTCTCAGAGGTCTGTGGCAGGGGATGCCTCTGAATCTGCGCTGCTCAAATGCATTGAACTGTGCTGTGGGTCAGTCAAGGAGCTGCGAGAGAAAAACCCCAAGGTGGTGGAGATACCGTTCAACTCGACCAACAAATACCAGGTAAGAACGGGGAATTCACAAAACGCCCACCACATTTCACGTAAACTGTGGCTGTTATATCAAATGTAGCAACTTTTCACTTTGGCCTAATGTCACGAACTGGCCAGATGCAGAGGAGTGGGGGGCGGGAGGCAGCAGCTGGGGGACCCCCAGGGGAAGAAGGCGTCTCTGCCCCAGGGTATTGGTGGAGGCATGAGGAGTGCTCAGAGGAGAAGACTGGGAAGGAGGTGTTGGAAGGTGAAGAGGCAACAGAGTGTAGTGAGCAGGAAGAGGCAGAGAGCAGCCCAGAATCGGAGGCAGAGGACCGGGGCCAAGAGGGAGAGATGAGGCAGGCTGAAAAAGCCAGGGGGCTCCCCCTCCTGCTGTGTCCAACTCCCCACCTCCCTGGTCTCCCAGAACCCACAGAGGTATGAAGAGCGCAGAGCGGAGGCAGACAAGGCATCAGTCTCAGATTGCTTGGGAAGAATGTGGGGGGATGTTTTGTTTCTTTGAATGAAGAGTTAACTTCACGCATACCTTGTGAGTTACTGCTCCCGACACCTGCCCAGGCAGCTAGGTTGGTTCTGTATTTAACTCCGGTGCAGTTTCGTTCCATGCCAGTCAGGTTGCGGCTTTGTCTGAAAGAGCTTTGTAGATGTTTGAGGCTGTGTAGATCTTTGTAGTGCATTCCGAAACACCCTCATAGATGAAACGCTACCCTCAAAATCCATTTTCTAACGCTGTTCAAAATTGCAGCTGTCGATCCACAACAATGCAAACACATCAGAATCGCGGTACCTGCTTGTGATGAAAGGAGCCCCAGAGCGAATCCTGGACCGTTGCAGCACCATCCTGATCCACGGGAAAGAGCAGCCCTTGGATGAAGAAGCTAAAGAAGCGTTTCAGAATGCCTACCTTGAGTTAGGAGGCCTGGGGGAGAGAGTGCTAGGTAAGGTGTTCTGTGGACTCTTTTCCAGGTCTGTCTTAGAATAATGTACTTGCTTTAGTACAGCCAAGAAATCACTCTTGAAACAGAGCAATGCAGGCTGGGCTCTGTAGCTTCGTATAGATTATAACGTGAAACGTTGCTCAGGTTTTGTTTGTTGTAAGCTTTCAATGCTTGCTGCAGCCTCACATAGAAGGAGAGAATCCAGTTCTCTCTGAATAATACTTTCCACTGGCTTCCCCCAGAGCCCAAACGCCGGATTCCACAAGGGTTTCTCAAATGGTGTTGGGCATTTTAGCAATCAACATAGCCATGCTCTGCACCTGCTCCCCTCATAAGAGAGCATGTGAAATCATTTCAATTGGATTTGTCTGCAGGCTTTTGCCACCTGGCTCTTCCCGATGAGCAGTTCCCAGAGGGCTTCCAGTTCGACACGGATGAAGTCAACTTCCCGGTAGAGAATCTCTGCTTTGTGGGGTTGATTTCTATGATTGACCCTCCTCGCGCTGCTGTGCCTGATGCCGTGGGCAAATGCAGAAGTGCTGGAATAAAGGTAAGCCACTTCTCCCCATCACTCTAAAATAGTAAATCCACAACACCCAAGAACACAGAAAAGGGGCTTGATTTGTGTGCCGAGGAAGGTTCAGTCCAGGGAAAGCTGTCAGCTTCTTTTCCATCTCAAAAGCAAGTGTGAAAACATGGTTGCTGGTGGTGGTCCTACCTCTTGAATAAACTGCTGCAACACTCGCCTCTCTCCTCAGGGACAGTGGCATTTTGAAGGGATGGGTTTCCTCCATCTCGTTTCTAGCTGCCACAGACTGATATTGCCCTGTTTTGCCTTCCAGGTCATTATGGTGACGGGCGACCATCCAATCACAGCTAAAGCCATTGCCAAGGGTGTTGGCATAATCTCTGAGGGCAACGAGACTGTGGAAGACATTGCTCTTCGCCTCAACATCCCAGTCAGCCAGGTCAACCCCAGGTACTGCGAAGCCGTCTGGCTGGAAAGGGACCGTAGAGCTTGTCTCGGGGGGCGGGGGGGAGTCCTGCCAGTCGCCTTGTAAATTCCAGAATTTGAACAGCAAGTATCTGTGCTAAGAGATATGGGAAGAAAACTGGTAAACAGCATGTTGGGTAAGCTGTGTTGCTGCTTCATCTCTCAATTGAGCTGACTTCATCTTTTTATTTTAAATAAAATTATATACACACACACACCACTCAGCTACAATCATCTTGCAAGTGGTGTGTAAGAAATACAATACAGAAAACATAAAATTCAGTGAAAATTGTAAAATCAGGCTTGTTCAGGCAGGCATAGACAAGGGATTGGGCAGTCCCTGAGGTGTAAGGCGCCATGTAGATTTATACTAGAATATTGTATTTTGCCACTTTGGTCTTCCAAGTGGACTCTCCACTAAAACCATGAACATGATCAGCAGCCCAATCTGGCTGAAAGCGGGGCCACAATGGAGGGGGAAGGAGCAGGGTTTGGTGTAACATTTAGGAGTTCTCAAAACTGTCTTCTTTTAAATCCCAGAGACGCCAAAGCCTGTGTCATTCATGGCTCCGATTTGAAGGACATGACCAGTGAGCAGCTGGATGATATCCTGAGACACCACACAGAAATCGTCTTTGCCAGAACTTCTCCTCAACAGAAGCTGATCATTGTGGAAGGCTGCCAGCGCCAGGTAAGCCGAGGGGACCCTCATTGAAGCTGATGGTGCTAAACTGGGGTCGGGGGGTGAAGCCTGTTGGGGGGAGAAAAGGGGCTATTCCAGCTTAATCTAAGGTGTGTGCAGTTTGGCTCTGGGAACTGAAGGTCCTTTTCCTTCCCCTCTTCTCCTTCCAGGGTGCCATTGTAGCTGTCACAGGAGATGGTGTAAATGACTCCCCTGCTTTGAAGAAGGCAGACATTGGCGTTGCTATGGGTATCGCCGGGTCTGATGTCTCCAAACAGGCAGCTGACATGATTCTGCTGGATGACAACTTTGCCTCCATTGTTACTGGGGTCGAGGAAGGTGAGTTCCTCATCCCTGTGGGTGGTTTGGTGTTCTGAGTGCAAGAAGCAGAACACTTCCCTTTCCTTCCTCCCATCTCATGTCAAATTCCAGGTCTCCAAGAACTTTCAGTACCTGGGGCTCCGTGTGTGTGTGTGTGTGTGTGTGTGTGTGTGTGTGTGTGTGTACATGTGCTGAAAGCTTCCTTGGACTTGAATGCTGGCCAGCAAAGTGGAACTAGTTCCTGCTCCTCAGCACTAGATTATTTTTTGCTTTCAGTTAAGTTTAGTCTGCTGAGGTGATTTTTTCCCTATCTACACCAGTGTGAAATGAAACCTGCTGTCTGTGTGGCTTGTGTGGACGTTAGTCCTGGGTACCTTGTGAAGACGCTCCTTTTCTTCCCCTTTCCTTTGTCTCAGGCCGCCTGATTTTTGATAACCTGAAGAAGTCAATTGCCTACACCTTGACCAGTAACATCCCTGAAATCACGCCTTTCCTCATCTTCATCATTGCAAACATTCCCCTGCCTCTGGGTACAGTCACCATCCTGTGCATTGACTTGGGGACTGATATGGTTAGTAAGTCATCTTTTTATTTATTTCTGCCATAGATAAGGTTTTGGTTCTGACCTGTAAAGCCCTAAACAACTTGAAGAAGCCAAGTTACTTGAAGGCGCATACTCCTCCCTCTTGCTCTAGTCGATCATTGCAATCAACTAACCACAGAACTGTAGAGTTGGAAGGGACCATGGCAATCATCTAGTCCAGCCCTCTGCAATGCAGGAATTGTTTTCACCCAACGTGGGATTCGAATCCATGACCCTGACATTAACAGCCTCATCCCCTGCCTGTCCCAGATGAGGCTGTCTTAGTGCTGCAGCCTGTGGAGATCTGGTTATCAGTGCAGAGCAGGGGATTGAGTCCAATGTGGATGTTGCATTTCTAAAATGTCTTGTTCGCTGCCTTGAGACTGACTTGGTGTAGTTGATTATTTGTTAAAACTTTGGTAGCACTTTTGCACCCAGTAGCCTACATCCTTCCTGAGGCGTTTGTTCATATTGCAGAGGTCTTCTAAAATGCTTGCTTAGGAAGACTGATTTCCCCCCTCTCCCCAAACCCCTTGTGTTTTTATCATTATTTTGGCATGGGCAAGACAGATTCATGCAGGAAATGACACTTGTGAAGTTATATCTCAGACTCTCTCCCTCCAAAGGTTCCTGCCATCTCTCTGGCCTATGAGCAGGCAGAAAGCGACATCATGAAGAGGCAGCCCAGAAACCCCAAGACAGACAAACTGGTGAATGAAAGGTTGATCAGCATGGCTTACGGTCAGATCGGTAAGGAAGCAGTTGGCTGGCGCAGAGCTGGACTGACTGCAGCTTGCATACGGTGGAATTTGGCCCTTCCGTATTGTTGGAAGTTGTTTGAGGGGGCCATACAGTTGAGGCGCATGAAATCTTCCTACATGGGGGAGAAGTGTGAGCTCCAACTTTTGGCACAGTACAATGGAGGGCTTGGGGTGTGGACCTGCAGCTGAACCTTTCCCCTGTGCCATTTCTGGCAGTGTGTGGACAATCGCTGTATTCTGAGCAAGGGAGGAAAGGGGGCAGAGGAGGGCATAGTCAAGACTGGAAAGAGGTTGTTTCAGTGGGGAGGGACCCTCACACACGACCTGCTACTGGGAGGTGGCTGCTTTGTGTAATCTTACTTTAGCCAATTAGGAGCTTAAAATATACAGTCCTACCTTGGTTGTTGAAGAGAATCCATTCTGGAAGCCTGTTCGACTCCCAAAAACATTCAACGACCAAGGTGCTGCTTCCGATTGGTTGCAGGAGCTTCCTGCACACAGTTGGAAGCAGATGTTCAGCTTCCAAAGAATGTTTGCAAACCGGAACACACACACACACACCCGGGTTTGCAGCATTTGAGAGCCAAAGCATTCGACTCCCAAGGCGTTCGGCTTCCGAGGTATGACTGTATAATGTGGGAGGAGGGAGGGCGGAATCACATAGAGCTTCAAACTTCCTGGTAGTCTTAACGTACACAGTTCAGAAGTGTTATTTAGAAGCGGCTGGCTCCTCTACAGCTGGTCCTCAAGTGCAGAGGATGACGAAAGCAGGCATGGCCAGAAATTTAGAAGGTGTGCATTCTTGTGCTGCAGACCTGGTGGGGCACAGCGAAGTCTCAGTTGAGAATGGGGATCGCTGATGTGCCCTTCGTGTGCTCTGCCTCCAGTGAGATCATCAGAACAGTAGCTCAGTGCAAAGGCAACTGGAGCTTGTGTAGCACAGGCTTCACCCTCTTACCTTGAAGACTGGCTGAAAGGAGGCCTCTGCACCTGTGTCCCAGGTGTTTCTCAATTCAAAGCGTTGTTTTCTAGCCGTTGCCCATGGTGAACGGATTCCCCTTCTTCCCTTGCATAGGAATGATCCAGGCCTTGGGAGGCTTCTTCACCTACTTCGTGATCCTTGCAGAGAACGGCTTCTTGCCGTCCACCTTGCTGGGGATTAGAGTGTCGTGGGACGATCGGTGGATCAATGATGTGGAGGATAGTTACGGACAGCAGTGGGTGAGTTTTCAGAGTTTAAGAGGACTGTTAAAGAGTTACGTTAGCTGCATTATGGATGGCCACAAGTAGGAAGGACGAAGTTTGAAAACAGTCTCTCTTCTGCTTTAATCCCTCAGACTTACGAGCAAAGAAAAATTGTGGAGTTCACTTGCCACACAGCTTTCTTCGTCAGCATCGTGGTGGTGCAGTGGGCAGACTTGGTTATCTGCAAGACCAGAAGGAATTCTGTTTTCCAGCAAGGAATGAAGTGAGTCGTGGGTTGCCAACAACCCCCCCCCCCCTTTCTCAGCGGCTAGTTTTTGTGTGTTGGCTTTTGAGCCTTTTGGGAAAGTCAAAAGTAGATTGAAATTAAAATGGGAATCGGTCTGTGCTGCCGTTGCTGAACGCAGTGTGTGCCAGATTTCATGTGAAATGGAAACCAGGTTGCCAAACAGAGCCAGTGTTGTAGTGGTTGGTGTGTTGGTCTAGGACCTGAGAGAGCAGGGTTCAAATCCCTATGCAGCCATATCTCCCTGGGGGAGACTGGGTCAGGGTCACTGACTTTCAGCCTTATCAGGTAGTACCCCTGGTTCTGCCCTTCTCTTTTTTCCAATCACATCAAACTCCGCAGGGTAGGCTTACCTTAGAGCAGTCTTTCCCAAACCTGGATCTCCAGCTGGTTTGGGACTACAACTCCCATCATCCCTAGCTATCAGGACCAGTGGTGAGGGATGATGGGAATTGTAGTCCAAAAGAAAAAAAAGCTGGCGACCCAAGTTTGGGAAACACTGCCTTAGAGGAAAGGGTGAAAAAAGTAAGGGTAAAGTGTAAATATAAAAACTTGAGCCCTGTAGGGTGTGCTCATTTCCACTCATAAACCAGGGTTGTGAAGAAAGGTTACCTCTTCGAGGGCTAACTTTCCTTAAAACTTCCACAGGAACAAGATCTTGATATTTGGTCTCTTTGAAGAAACTGCCCTGGCAGCTTTCCTCTCTTACTGCCCCGGAATGGATGTTGCTTTGAGGATGTATCCTCTCAAGTGAGTAGTAAATCAGCTGCCTGAAGCCGATCATTATCTCAGCTTTCCCCCTGTTGCTGTGGTGGGTCTTGCTGTAATTTCTACCACTCTTAATTCCTTGACTGAGTCATTTTTGTTTTCAAAGACCTGGGATTATCCTAAATTCTATGTTAGCACTTGTTTTTGAAGACTTCATCTAAACCTCATACAAGTATGTATTAAAACTGGAATCCTTATCTTGCAGACCAACATGGTGGTTCTGTGCCTTCCCCTACTCTCTCCTCATCTTCGTGTATGATGAAGTGAGAAAACTCATCATCAGGCGCAGCCCTGGAGGTGAGAGTCTGATGTCTGGCAACGTTATTCTTGCGGGGTGTGCATGCAGTGCGTGGTGGTGGTCTGGCAGCGGGAGGGGGCTGTTACATGAGGCATTGGCCAGTAAGCAGTACAGTCCATGCATGGATGTTGCAAGCATTTTTACAATTTTGGAGGGTGGATTAAATGTGGACTCCGCTGCCCAGATGGAGAACAAGCCCTCAAGGTGATGTTCTGGGGCTTGGATTGTAGGCATAATAGTTCACAACTATTAACATCGGTCAGATGCATTAGATAGAAGAATAGGTTAACTTTTGGCATCTGATGTTGGGACTTGCAGCAAACTTGAGAAAGAAGAAACTCTGCTTGATGTGGATCTTTCCCCCTTCTTTCTCTGTAGGCTGGGTGGAAAAGGAAACCTACTACTAGAATACTACTGGCCAGATTTGGTTGCACTCTGACACTTCTCCGCTGTGTGAGCTTCTGGAATGCAGGAAGATGGACCCCTTGCAGGGGTGGAAGCGATGGGCCGAGGGCTGGAAGAAGCATGGAATGGGGGGGGGGAGGGGAGTACCCACCAGAGTCCAGGGGTGAGAGTGGAAGGCGGGAGTAGTTTTTAAATGTGCCTTTTTGTTTTTGTAAGAAACAATGAGATTTTATATCTGGACTTTTACAAATAAAGATGGATCATAAGAGGACGTTTGTGTCTTTGCTCCTGGTAATTTTGCACATGTGTAAAACGGGTGCTGCGGCAGCCAGCATGGGACACATTCGTTAAGAAGCCGAGGCTTCGGGCAAAACCACCGAAAGGGGTGGCCCAAAACTCTGACACACGTTGCCTGTTTTGGTGTCGTCATCTGCACAACAGTATACGTGCGTTTTGGAAACAAGTGATCCTGACCATATTCACTCAAACCTCGGTTGTTGAACGTAATCCGTTCCAGAAGCCCATTTGGCTTCCAAAATGTTTGACAGCCGAGGCGCTGGCTTTCAAGTGGTTGCAGAAGCTTCCTGCACACAAGCAGAAGCCGTGTCGGACGTTCAGCTTCCGAAAAAGGTTCAAAATCCGGAACATTGACTTCTGAGTTTTCAGCGTTTGGGAGCCAAAACATTCCAAAACGGAGGCGAGGTTTGACACTAATCAAATTCATGCCTGTCCCCTGTTTTGCCTTTCTTTTTGCCTGGAGGTGTTCCTTGAGCTGCCGCCGCCCTGTTCTCTTGAAAATCCTGGTGAGGTTGGCTCTCCTGCCTTCCGTGTCCCCTTTTCCTCATTGAGGGGGCACATCGAAATGAGCCAGGAGAAAAAGCAGGGATTGGGAAGAATGTAGACGGATGGGAAGAGTGCAGATTGGCCCACGCACATGAGATTTCCCTTACTCACATGCTCAGATAGGGATCAGTGACTTCCTCCTGTTAGATGCCAAGGATACACTTGCAAATGCCAAACTTGGGTTCTGGTTTGGAATGAAATCAGGGCGCCCAAAAAAATAAGACAGTGGTTCCTGCACAGCTGGGAAACTGGGCAGAAGTAGATTAGTTTGTAAAATTAAAGCAGAAAAGAATACTCCCAAATCGCCCACCAGATCTGTGAGTTCACAGGACATTGAGAAGGGGAAAATAGAGTTGTGTTGTAATTCCCAGTTGATTAATTGGGGGGAGGGGTTGGTGTGGTAGAGAGAAGGATGAGTGCCACGAGGTTGCACTGCATGGAGGATTCAGAAGGAGAAAGGGGAAACTTCCCTCTGCTCACTTGTCCCCTTCCTCCTCCACTGTAGAGCGTTCAGAGGTTTTGTTTCCATGTATGGCATGGGTAGGCAATCTCTCTTCATCCTGAGAACCGCAATGCACACTGATGGTGAGAGGGCCAGAGCCAAGAGAAGCAGGCGGCAAATTGGGTTTGACTTTCCGCTTTTTACAGCAGGCTGCATTCCGCCTGGGCAAACTTCCAGAGATTCCTCCACCCCCTCTATCCTTATCTCCCCATTGTGCATCCTGGCAAGGGAGAGGTATTATCGCAGCACTTGAAGAGGCCACAGCCTGGCTAGAGTACAAAGGTCCCCCCAGCCTGAGATTTCCATCCCAGCTGTGTTTGGGGGGGCAGGTACGTGGCGCTCACAAGGAAGAGTCTCCCATGCTGCTACATGGCTCTTGTTGCAGAGCCTTGAACAGGAGGTCCTGAACCGTGTGTTCATCAAAACATTCAGTCATACCTTGGAAGTCAAGCAGAATCCGTTATGGAAGTCCATTCGACTTCCAAAACGTTCAGAAACCAAAGCGTGGCTTCTGATTGGCTGCAGGAAGCTCCTGCGGCCAATTGGAAGCTCCATTGGATGTTTGGCTTCCAAAAATAGTTCGCAAACTGGAACTGTCACTTCTGGGTTTGCAGCGTTCGGGAACCAAAACGTTTGAGAACTAAGCTGTTCAAAAACCAAGGTACATTTTTAATTGATTTTCAAGTATAACAAAACCAAGAAAGCAACAATAACAATATTTCTAACCCACTCCTCTCCCCAAAGTACGGAGACAGGGAAAAACCAATACATTGGAATTGAGACTTTGAAAGCAAGGCCATGCAAGGAGAATAGAGCAAAGAAAAGAGTTGTTCCTCAGGGTCCCGCGAGAAGCCGGTGGATGGAAGAGGTGTGCAGTAGAGGCATATTCAGTAAAACTGGACCAGGCAGTAGAAGGTTTCATGGAATAGTAGAACTGGAAGGGACCTTGAGGGTCATCTAGTCCAGTCCCCTGTAGTGCAGGAATATTCAGCTGTTCGATATGGGGATCGAACCTGCAACCTTGGCGTTACAAGCACCACACACTAACCAGATGAGCTTTCCTATTTCTCGTTCAGTCTTCTTACTGCTCAAGATGGTTCGTATCAGCAAGAGTTCCTCCAACTTTAGAATGCAACACATCACAGCCAGGCACAGAACAGCAGGTGGGAAAAGTGTGTAGGGTTTGTGTGGTTTTGTCCCCAAGAACAGCCTTTCATCTGCCCCTGGGGAAAAGGGGGAGGCAATGCCAGGACCCTTGACACTCAGAAGGTCGGCGGTTCGAATCCCGGCGACGGGGTGAGCTCCCATTGCTTAGTCCCAGCTCCTGCCCACCTAGCAGTTTGAAAGCACGTCAAAGTGCAAGTAGATAAGTAGGTACCGCTCTGGCGGGAAGGTAAATGGCATTTCCGTGCACTGCTCTGATTTGCCAGAAGCGGCTTAGTCATGCTGGCCACATGAACAGGAAGTTGTCTGCAGACAAATGCCAACTCCCTCGGCCTGAAAGTGAGATGAGCGCCGCAACCCCAGAGTCATCTGCAACTGGACCCTAACGGTCAGGGGTACCTTTACCTTTACCTTTAATGCCAGGACCAGCCCAAGACATTCTGGCACATGAGGCAGATTGCAAAATGGCCCCAGCCAGAGAAGGGAGGGGAGAGTGGAGACCTCCATTGGGAACAAGCAGGAATGGGGGGAATCGAATCATCTTTACCTGATGGCTCAAGTGGGAATCAAAGGTGGTTGTGGGCGGGGTGGGGAACAGCCCTGCTCTGAACCCCATCAGGTGGGGGCAGAGCTCAGGAGACCCCAGAGGGCAGCCCCCGCCATTTCATCCCTAGAGATGGGAGGCGACTAGCGGTGCCTTCTGTTTGCCAAGAGGCCGCTGCAGAGGTGGCATGGAGCAGAAGATCTGGCCTCAGGTATGCCGCAGCAGCTCTTGCCTCCACAGCAACAGCCTCTTGGAGGGCGGAACTGCTGCCCCTGCTGATCCTGCGCCTGAGGCAGTTGCCTCACCTCGCCTCATGGGTGGGCCGGCCCTGGTAGCGAAGGTAGCAACACGCTGCTGTCTCTCACCCTTACTAGCTCGTCAGCAGGAGGTGGGCTTCTCCACTCTACATCACACCGCTTTCCGTGTCTCGGCGCACCTTGGGCCCCTTGACAGGTGACAGCTGCTCTAGGTGAATTCTTCCTACACAGACCTCCTTTGCGGTAGGGAGGGGTGAGCTCAGGCAGGCCCTGCTATTAGCAAAGCGCTATCTAATTCAAGGTTAAGTGCAAACAAACCCTCCTGTCCTTTTGGACTTTATAGTTGCCCGCTTACAGTAGGCCGATCTCCCCCCCCCCGCCCCCCTTCTTGGAATCTGACCCCTTCTGTTGCATCCATTAGCTATCTTGAATTACTAAGCAATTTAGGGCTGGATTTCCAAAGCTGCCTTGAGTTCTCTTCCAACTTCCTTTTGCAGATTTAAAAAAGGTTATGTTTTATGCCTGTTTTTATATGAAATCGTGCTTTTAAAATTGTTTATTGCCTTGAATAGCATGAGTCAGAAACCTCTAAATAAATAGTGAGGTGTGCTTTTTCTTTTTCTTTTGCAAGCACCAATACCTTTCAATAGCTGTATTTGCTTGCTAACTGGTTAGAGAGTTATGACTGATTGGGAGGGGGGGAGTGGTGTGGGCATCATTTTGCCTCCATGTGTATGGCATTTACATACATATAGCATCTACAGATCTATGGGAGAAGCTGTAACTTAGAAGAAACCTAGGGATGACTGTCAAAACAAATTTTTCAAATAGCATTCCCAATATCTCCCCAAAAGGCTATAAGTTAAGATGTGGGGAAAAGTGAGGAAAAGCTCAAAGGAATCACAGAATCACGAGAAGACACTTTCTGTACACAGTGGTACCTCTGTTCTCAAACGAAATCCATTCTGGAAGCCTGTTTGGCTTCCGAAACTTTCGAAAACCGAGGCATGGCTTCCCATTGGTTGCAAGAGCTGCTTGCACCCAGTAGAAGCTGCGTTGCACATTGGGGTTCCGAAAAACACTTGAAAACAGAAGCATTTACTTCGGGGTCTTTGGCCTTTGAGAACTGAAACGTACGACAACGGAGGTGTTCCGGAACCGAGGTTCCACTGTATCTTCACTGGGAATCGGCCCACGCATCTCTGAGACCCAGAGCATTTTGGACTCCTTCCGTCTTTTTGCCTGGTGCTGAGCCTTGAATAATTGCAGAGCAGGAAGCCAAGGCCAGCTGATCTCTGCTGGGTCAGACTCTTGCCCACAAGCTCATAGGCAGCTCTTTGTTCCTGCTAGGTGGACAAAGGCCTCTGTTCTTTCCCTTACCTCCGTCAAGCTGTTCACTGACATGCCGCAAGAGCACATTTTAGAAGAATAAATCAATTATGGATCAGATGACTTGGCCTCCTGCTCCGCGCCACCTCCTTCCTGCGTAAAGCACGCTCTCCCCCGCCCAACCCGGCTTGGCCCTGGCTGTGCACTGAGCTGGCAAGTAACAGATACCGGGACTGACCTCCTCAGAGGAAGACAAAGCCCAGGCCTATCTGGGCTTGTTATCATCCAGCAGGCTGCTGCCGCCTGCGCACAGCTGCAACCGGAGGCAGGTGACAAGCGCGGAGCTGATACCAGATTCAAGGTATCACGGTACCTTCCAGGGGATCGTGTGCCGAACTCCGAGCGCATGAAATGTGAATCCGAGCAAAGGAAACTCTGCTTAACTTCAGTATTGAGTTTCTTCCCAATCTCGGCAGACAAAGAGGGAACCGAGGGCACACTGTCAGGGCAGTCCAGGTCTCGTTGCTTTATATAAGGCGGCTGCAGGCTGACATTAATGTGGAGCTATCCCTGAGTCCTAGTGATTTCTCCTCAGCACCAGCGCGAGATTTCAGGTTTGCTCGCACCGTAGATTCATATGAACACATTATGAGACCCACAGTTTTATTTTCCCTTCCTAAGAGGGAATTCAACTTCTACCGTAGCTGCTCACAGGATCGGGATCAATCACTATGGCCCCAAGGCCTCATTCCTGGTCACTCACTGCCAGTTCAGACTCCCAGTAGAGTATAGGTAGGGTTGCCATATTCCCCAAAGTGAAAATCAGGACAAAGTTGTTGAGCTAATGTTTTTTGGGAACATCTCCACCCCACAAAAAAACCTGTTTTTGGACCAGACCCTGGTATAGGTGAAATTAAGATTATATATATATTGGTTGTTGAAAGGCTTGGTGCTTTAAAGATTTGGCTTCTGAACAAATCGGCTCCCAGATGCCACAAACCCTGAAGTAAGTGTTCCGATTTGCAAATGTTTTTTGGAAGCCGAAAGTCCAACACAGCCAATTGGAACCTGTGCTTTGGTTTTCGAACGGTTCTGGGAGTCAAACGGACTCCCAGAACGGATTAAATTCGAGAACCAAGGTACCACTGTGTGTGTGTGTCCTGATGCGCATGACTTGACACTTGTTTACGCTGAATTGCATTCATTCATTCATTCCTTATATGTTTACAGAGGTGCATCTATACCGCTAAATCGCAAAACATCGAAGTGATTTACAACATTGAATAAATGAAACCATACAAAGAGAGCATAAAAAATAAAAACAATTTAAAAACAAGCATCACTAAACCACTGTGGGAGATATGCTCTTAATTCCCTGCACAGGCCTGGTAGAATCAAAAAGTTTTCAGCAGGCCCTTAAAAGTTAGTGCAGAAGGCGCTAAGTCTGGACCTCTGTTAGCAGAGTATTTCACAGGAATGGGTTGATGACACTAAAGCCGAATTTCCCAAACTTGGGTCTCCTGTTTTTGGACTACAATTCCCATCATCCCTGACCACTGGTCCTGCTAGCTAGGGGTGATGGGAGTTGTAGTCCGAAAACAGCTGGCGACACAAGTTTGGGAAACGCTGCATTAAAGGCTCAGTTTCTCTCTTTTACAGAAGACGGTGAGGGTCCTCAAACTAGGGGGCTTTAAAAGAGCATCAGAAAACTTCATGGAGGAAAGGGCTCTTGATGTCTCTCAGCCGTGCTGGCTCTGCTTTGCCTTCCCGGTCACAGGCAGTGATGCTTCTGAACACCCGTTGCTGGAAATCCCAAGAGGGGAGGATGCTCTTCTGCTCTGATCTTGCTTCTGGGATTCCCACAGACATCTGGCTGGCTGCTGTGAAAGCAGGATGCTGGATTAGACAGCCATTGACCTGAGCCAGCAGGCACTTCTTAGGTAATAATAATAATAATAATAATAATATATTTATACCCCGCCCATTGGGCTGGGCTTCCCCAGCCATTCTGGGCGGCTTCCAACAAAATATTAAAATACAATAACCTATTAAACATTAAAAGCTTCCCTAAACAAGGCTGCCTTCAGATGCCTTCTAAAAGTAAGATAGTTGTTTATTTCCTTGATATCTGACAGGAGGGTGTTCCACAGGGCAGGTGCCACTACCGAGAAGGCCCTCTGCCTGGTTCCCTGTAACCTCACTTCTGGCAGGGAGGGAACCGCCAGAAGGCCCTCAGCGCTGGACCTCAGTGTCTGGGCAGAATGATGGGGGTGGAGAGGCTCCTTCAGGTATACTGGACCAAGGTCATTTAGGGCTTTAAAGGTCGGCACCAACACTTGGAATTGGTTCTGATGTGATGATGCCTCTTGCTTAACTGAATGGAAGATGGGGCGGGGTGTGGGGAGGTGCAGACTCCTCTGACTTTTGCATGCCGAGAATGTAGCCAACTGTACAAAGATATCTTGCTCCCTCCCTCCATCGGTATGACCCCCCTGTAAGATTTCCCATGAAGGAATGTGGTCTCTGGAAAAAAATGTTCCTCACCGTGGTCTAATCACTTACAACATAATTCAAGTGAGCAGATAATTATAAACTCAATCCCAGGATCCTGTCCTTAATTGACTTTAGAAGTGTATTTCTAATCCTTCTGAAATCAGTGGTGGAGATCTCACTGAATTCAGTAGGCTCATGATCCCCACCCCAGCAAAAAGGGCTTCCCAAAGCCCGGACACTGAGGTCCAGTGCCAAGGGCCTTCTGACGGTTCCCTCGATGCGAGAAACGAGGTTACAGGGAACCAGGCAGAGGGCCTTCTCGGTGGTGGCACCTGCCCTGTGGAACGCCCTCCTACCAGATGTCAAAGAGAAAAATATCTACCAAACTTTTAGAAGACATCTAAAGGCAGCCCTGTTTAGGGAGGCTTTTAAGGTTTAATACGTTACTGTGTTTTAGTTTTTGCTGGAAGCCGCCCAGAGTGGCTGGGGAAACCCAGCCAGATGGAGGGGGGGTTATAAATAATAAATTATTATTATTATTATTATTCCTGAACACCATAGATGACATGTGCAGATCTTCTCCAGACTGTCCTCTTCTCCTTGCTTCCTTGCAAGGCAGACACTTCTCAACCTGCTGGGCAGAGAAAGTCCCCATATCCAAGCGGAGATGAGAAGGAAGGGGAGGTGGTAGTACAAGTTAGCCTTGGAAAGCCAAAGGCTTCCTCATAAACATTCAGTAATATGCCTGTTGATAAGTGAATTGCTCTCTACCCAGAATCACACCCCCTTGGTTTCCCCAGTCGCTTGCTCTTTATGAGAGTCTAATCTGGTTACTCAGTCAGGCAGAAGGAGTGGCAAAAGTACAAAGAGTCCCAGAGCAAAGAAATGCTGAGCAGAGATGGAAAAAAGGAAGGTTCTCACGTCCTCCTGGACACATTTCCCCCAGTGCTACCCGAGGACCAAATACGAAGGAGATAATGAGTAACTGAGCTTCCCTGTCAATGATTGCAGCTGGAATACTTCCTTCAGAGGGGCTCTGGAGGACCGCAAGCCCAGGCCTTTGGTGACGCAGAGCAGTCTGGAGAAAAGAGGCATCTTTGCTTTCATTGATGAACTCTGCATGCTTTGCTCCAGTGACTTGGGTGCTCAGTTTGAAACGGGGGGTGGGGTGGGGGGCGCAGGAAGTCAAGGTCTGATGACCTTCAGGGTGCAGTGACTGCTGGATATTGGCCTTGGACCAAAGGCGCTCAGGTTCAAATCACTACTGAGCTATGAAGCCTCTTCCTACAAGGGAAGATGGAAATGTTTGGGGCTTTTTGGTTTAGGAAAAAGGAGGGGGGGTATAAAGGTTTAGAAAATAAATAATGATGTAACGAAAGTGAATGGAGGTACTTTTATCTCTCTCAAAACACAAGACGTCTGAGTCAGTACAGACAATAGGAAACACTTCCACACAAAGCATATAGTTAAACTTCTAGATGTGATCAACATATTGTTCATAGATTAAGCTGCCAGTGGCTACTAGGGCTCATCCGCACTGGAATTTAATGTGGATTTGAAGCGGTTTGTGTCTTTGTTTTCCCCTCAGCGCCGATATAACATCCTTCTCTTCCAAGTGGCAGCCCACATTTCCCCCTGCTAAATTATGATTTCCTCAAACCATAGATAATCCAATAAAGGGAAGAATATCCAGTGTAAAACAACATATTACCAACTGTAGCACATTGTGTGAGTCAGCTTTTTTTTACATGCATGGTAGCATTTGACTGGGTGCCATCTATCGCCACCCGCCCCCCCGCTTCCATTTGGTCTTTGTTAAGGAAAATTCCGGGTTGAGAGACTTCTCAACAGCCGCCCAGCTCCTCAGGGTCCAAGTTCCCCGCAGTCCATGCAGTCAGTAAAAGAAGGAAATTCCAGCCAAGCAATTTGGAGCAAAACAGGAGACTGAGATCCTTTATTATTGCGCAACAGGTTCAACAGCAGCAAGTGAACCCAGAGCAGGGGGAGACATTGACTTTTAAAACTTTCCCACCATATCCCAGAATACAGTTTGCACAGCATCATCAGTACATCATTGCTACATCACTAACATGTCACAAGAGGGGAGGGTCACGCAATATTAGCATAGACAGATGTGTCAGGGCAACACCCAAGTATAAGATTAGCAGAGGCAAACCTGTCTTAAGTACCCACCACCCAAAGTACAACCGAACTTCCTTTGCATGTCTGGAGCAATTGTCACCTCTGGGCATTTCCTGGGGCAGGAGGTTTGAATACATGTCTTCAAGACTGGGGAACGGGCAGGAGAAAGCGTCTTTTTTCCAAGGGCAAAATGGCGTTGGAATGGAGGAACTTGGCAAAGAAGTTGATTTTATATGATTCATAAAGCTAGGACGGTTCATAAAAAACTTTTTTTTGAAAATGCCTGCTCCCAAGGTCTTATTTTACTACACTAGGAATTATATAGCGATATCTGAAATTTCATGCATATCAGTTAATATCTTGAATTGAAATTTCAGCCTTCATGACATAGGAAAACGGCCAAGTAAACAGCTATTTTCATGGAGGAGGGTCAAAACAAATATCTGTGCACATACCCGCAAAAGACCTTGGGTCCCCCTAAATTATGGTGGGTGGGGAGGTATTCCTTGAGGGGAGGGGACAACAGGACACAACATGAATACATCCCCAAGCACCACACACACTGAGACAGATTTCAGTGGTATAAAATCGAAAGCACTCAGGTTTGTCAATGCGCACACAGGAACACATTGACACAGCCCCAGGAAGGAATAAACCCAGACTCTGTTGAACTGAGGGACGTGGGTGGCGCTGTGGTCTAAACCACTGAGCCTCTTGGGCTTGCCAATCAGAAGGTCAGCAGTTCGAATCCCCATGACGGGTTGAGCTCCTGTTGCTCAGTCCCAGCTCCTGCCCACCTAGCAGTTCGAAAGCATGTCAAAGTGCAAGTAGATAAATAGGTACCGCTCCTGCGGGAAGGTAAACAGCATTTCCATGTGCTGCTCTGGTTCGCCAGAAGCGGCTTAGTCATGCTGGCCACATGACCCAGAAAAACTGTCTGCGGACAAACGTCGCCTCCCTCGGCCAGTAAAGCGAGATGAGCGTCGTGACCCCAGAGTCGTTCGCAACTGGACTTAACTGTCAGGGGTCCTTTACCTTTTTACCTGCCAAAGGGCTACTTCTTGTTTTTAGTTGTGCTACTCAGTTCTGGCCATTATGATGAAACTTCGTTTGTTCACCAGGAGCAAAGACAGCCTGCCAAAGAGGACTCTGTGAAGGCATGGCAGTTTTGTTGCTAAAAAAGCTCCAAGTCCTGGACTAGGCCCCTGTCACGCCAGCAACGCAACCCGGGAGTGACCTCTCTGTCAGCCAAAGCCCACTTTCATTCCAGCCGCCCTCCCCCAGTTAGTCACCGTTCCCCTTTCTTTTGTTTTCCTGTGTGTGATAAAGTCGCCCTGGAAGGAATGCATGGCTGCAACCTCCACCTCCTGGGCGATGACAGGCTATTTTCTTCCTCAGCCGCGTCATGGAATTTGGAGGCAGCTGCAAATGCTGAAATGTTCCACAGATATCAGGGCAACAGAAGCACCAAGAATTCGCCTCCTAACGCATTGAAGCAACTCGGCTTCTGCAAACTCTGTCTTCTTTTTTTATGTACAGCATAGTTGCTGCTCCATCTTTCATTTTAAAACTGTCTCCCTTGTTTTGGCATTCCTCTTCCCCGCCTCAAAATCACATTCAAACTGCTTTCCTTAAACCTTCGGCCTCATTCCAGTCAATGTCTTAACATGCCGCAGTCACAGGGCTCCTGAGTTACAGATATTCCAGCACCCAAAGGCAACCTCTTTATCCATTTCCAAATCCACGTTATTTTATTGATTGATTGCTTTTATTGATGACACCGAAGCCTGTGAGAAGCTTTGTCTTTCTGCAGGCTAAGGCCTGGTCAGTCTTCCAAGAGACCAACAGCATCAAAGCAGGCTAAGCAAAGCCCTCTGGTCTGGGTTGCTCAGAATCATCGCATTGTTGAGTTGGAAGGGACCCAAAGGTCCAAACCCCTTGCTTCACTAGGCCTCTTCATGCAAACATCCTCAGGCCCTTCCAGTGTCCCTATTTTCAAGGTTTCTGATTTGATCCTGGAATGTCCCGCATTCCCTTAGGCCAGGGCATCCCTAATTTCATCGGAGAAATGTTGGAGAGTAGAGAGTTCTCTGACCCCCTGAGCCATCTGAAAGCAGCCCTGTCTAGGGAAATTTTTTAACTTTTAATGTTTTTATATATGTTAGAAGCCACCCAGAGTGGTTGGGACAACCCAGTCAGATGGGTGTGGTATAGACAGTTAATTCTTATTCTTATTCATACCCCCTCCCCAATCTGGCTGGGTCTCTCCAGCCACTCTGGGCAACTCCCAACAGAATATTAAAACATGATAAAACATCAAACATAAAAAACTTCCCTAAACAGGGCTGCCTTCAGATGTCTTCTAAAAGTCAGAGAGTTGTTTATTTCCTTGGCATCTGATGGGAGGGCGTTCCACAGGACAGGTGCCACCACCAAGAAGGCCCTCTGCCTGGTTCCCTGTAGCTTTGCTTCTCGCAGCGAGGGAACCGCCAGAAGGCCCTTGGAGCTGGACCTCAGTGTCCAGGCAGAACGATGGGGGGTGAAGAAGCTCCTTCAGGTATACTGGACTGAGGCTATTTAAGGCTTTAAAGGTCAGCACCAACACTTTGAACTGTGCTTGGAAACATACTTATTATTATTTAATGCAAAGTCCCAATTTTCACTGAAGAAATGTTGGAGGGCACGCATTCTGCATGTTTCACAGCCTGTCGTTTGCAGCTTTTCACTACCAGTCCTTAAAAGGCTTAAAGAGAGTTGGTACGGATGCAGCGGCTACACACTTCCTTGAAATCTTGAAGTATTGTAGAGTGTTCTCTGCACACAGATTCTTCTGAAGCTAGGAATAGCTGCTAATGTGGAATGCAGCACTTTCTGTTCCTTCACAGTGTACTTTGGCCTTGTGAGCGGCAGGGTTTGACTTCTCGCCCAACAAGGAAGGCAAGAGCCAGCTGGTGGGATCCTAGGGCGATGCAGACAAGAGTCTATAGGGCTATTTTTACTTTTTCTGAGAAAGGGGAAAGTTCATTTCAAACAGGGAGGTTACACACCTCTCTGAACTTTTTGTTCTTCGTGTCACATCATCAGGTGGGTAAATGTTTAACTGCTGCAGGAACATTACCTTTCGGAGGCTGAGGCTGCCAGGTTAATCAGTTTCCAGAAGTCATAAAAAAAAAGTCACAGGTGCCAGGAGGTGCCATAAAGCTTTGAACCTTTGGAGGCGTCCAGAGCCTCTCTTAGCTTTGGAAAGGGGCAATGGCTCCTCAGCTGATTCGTTAGGAGAAGTTACTTGATTACCATTTACTTGATTACGATTTATCTGTTTCAAGTCATTATTTCCATACTGGAAAGAAGGAGCTAGGCTGGCTGGCTGTTGTACATAACAGTAATACTGCGCTTAAACCAGGGGTCAGCAACCTTTTTCAGCCTTGGGCCGGTCCACTGTCCCTCAGACCTTGTGGGGGGCTGGACTATATTTTGAAAAAAAATGAATAAATTCCTATCCCCACAAATAACCCAGAGATGCATTTTAAATAAAAGGACACATTCTACTCATGTAAAAACACGCTGATTCCCAGACCGTCTGCAGGCCGGATTGAGAAGGCGATTGGGCCGGATCCGGCCCCTGGGCCTTAGGTTGCCTACCCCTGCCTTAAATTCTCCAGTAGCCAGTGTTCAGTAGGGTCTTTTGAAAGCATCTTTGATTATATCCTGCAGACAAGCCTTTTCCTTGTTTTAAAGTTGCGCTCGCATACCCTCCAACATTTCTCCAGTGAAAATATGGGCGTCCTAAGGGGATAATTCCGGGATCAAATCAGAAACTGGGACTGCTTCTGTAAATCTGGGACTGGCCCTGGAAAATAGGGACACTTGGAGGGTCTGCATATTGACCCCTGAGGCGAACCCCAAAATGTAGCTCCCCACACCAGGGAAGAAACACTGAGTGAAAATCTACATCAGGAATGAGCGGGGAATAAAGGTTGACATCTGCTACCAATGTAGATCCTGCCACCTGAGGTGGTCTCCTCGTCTTGCTTCATGGGTGACCTGCTCAGAGGTGGAACTGAGGATGGGGATTGCCAAATTGATCCAAAATAATAAATGAAGAGAGCTTTTCCCTTCAAAAACATGCACAGGCAGTGATGTGACAAGTTTGGGCTCCTCCTCACATGCCTTTTGAAAGAGTGAGGGGAGGAGAGCTGGAAAATATTTCACATCTGTCAACCAATGCCCCTTTTTGGTTTCAGACAGCACATGGGTAGACGAGTCTCAAAAGCAAATATTCATGTCCCTCTGGCGGCTCTGGTGCCTCGTTTACCAGAAGTAATGTATTTAGTGTTAACTCTGGAAGCGGATACTCAATTCGGACCAAATGAAACCATCTGATGTGTTCTAGGCTTAGTTTGGTCAGAACCCAGTGTGCAAGGGCCAATCACTACAGGGCCTTTAGCTTAAGGATGGGAGATAGGTCATATCCACACCACACATTTAAAGCACATTTCAAACGCATGGCTCCCGCTGTGAATTATCCTTGGAACTGTAGTTTGTTAACAGTGCTGGGAACGGCTGCTCTGGGAGGAGTAAGCTACAGTTCCCAGGATTCTTGGGGAAAGCCATGTGCTTTAAATCTGTGTTAAAAGTGCTTTCAGCATGTGGTGTAGATCAGTGTTTCCCAACCTTTTTTGGGCAAAGGCACACTTGTTTCATGAAAAAAATCTCGAGGCACACCACCCTTACAGCCCCGTGACGTCAGCGCGCAGCGTCACGCCGGGAGGGACACAGGAAAGTGTAAGATTCAATTTTTTCCCCTCCCCCTTGCCTTCCTTCTGTGCCAACCGCCAAAAAGCCAAGAATCGCGGGACCGCCGGCGGAGGGGGGGAGGGCGAGCGGAGGCAGCGGCGAGCCCCGTTCCTCCCCATCCGCCCCATTCCGTGCAAGGAGCGCGAACAGGTGTGAGAAGGGGGTCAAACCTGCGGGTCGGCGCCGGGGAACCTCCAAGCTTTGGGGGTGGGGGGGAGGAGGTAGCAAAGCGAGGCAGGAAGGAGAGCGCGGCTTGGCCAGCAGGTCCGGCGGCCGGTGCCGCAGCACCTCCACCGTGTAGCCCTGCAGCAGCTCAGTCAGACCCGGCGGGATCTCGATGCTCATCTTGTAGCCGAGGCGCGTGGGAGACTCAACGGACGGGCCCGGGAGAGAGAGAGAGACAGAGAGAGACACACGATGGAGAGAGAGCGGGAGTCCCTGCTCGCCGTCGCCACCGCTACAACTACTGTGGCGGTTGGTCGTGGTCGTCGCCGCTGCCGCCGCCGCCCACCTCTATCTATCTCTCCCCCTCAGCTTTCTACGTGGGCCTCGAGCCGGAGGTGGGGGGTGGCCGCCGCCGCTTTCTCTGCCTCCACGTCCTGCCTCCTCCTCCTCGAGCCCTCCGTCAGCCCTGAGGGAACCGCCGCGCTCGCGCCGCCGCTCTCTGACACGCGAGAAAGAGAAAGGAACGGAGCGGCGGGGTAGTCGGGGGAAGGAGGGGCCGGAATGGAAGCGCAAGGCGAGCTGCGCATGCCCAGCAGGAAGCGGCGGAGAACGCCAGAGAGAGAGGGAGAAGCAAGGGAGGGTGGGGAGTGGGCGGGAACACGCTTCATGCGTCACAATAACGGACAAGAGGCGCTCGAGGGATAGATTAGGACCTAATTTGACTTTTACAAAAAAAAAAAAATCTTTCGAATTTTCCCCGCGGCACACCAGGCAACGTCTCGCGGCACACTAGTGTGCCGCGGAACACCGGTTGGGAAACACTGGTGTAGATGTGCCGCTAGTATAAAGGCCCAGCACATGTGGTCCACATTCTGTGGTGTGTCTCCATAAAGGAGATGCAGGAAAACAGACGCGTCCTGCATGACTGGGCAGGGACATGACAGGCTGGCAGGAGGAGGGCATTCCACAGAGTGCCTACCTGTGGGATATAGTCTCTCCTGCACAGGTGAATCAGCTCTTAGTGCAGTGTTCCCTTCTGCTTTTTAAAGGCATCACAACTGCCATGCTTATATTATCACAGTATTTCTAGGGTTTTAAGGAAATCAGCCCTGAGCGCTCACTGGAAGGACAGATCCTGAAGCTGAGGCTCCAAGACTTTGGCCACCTCATGAGAAGAGAAGACTCCCTGCAAAAGACCCTGATGTTGGGAAAGATGGAGGGCACAAGGAGAAGGGGACGACCGAGGACGAGATGGTGGGACAGTGTTCTCGAAGCTACCAGCATGAGTTTGACCAAACTGCGGGAGGCAGTGGAAGACAGGAGTGCCTGGCGTGCTCTGGTCCAGGGGGTCACAAAGAGGCGGACACGACTAAACGACTAAACAACAACATTTCTAGGGTTAGGATGTATGGGGTGATTGGGGAGGGGTAGGACCTCTGATGGAAGACACGTCATGGTTGTCCACCTTTGGTCCCCACCCTGCACTCAGCTCCCCCCTGTGACTCCTAGAAGCTGCCAGCATGCGACTGCGGTGACACCCTGGGAAACAGCTTTGACTGGCCTGCTAAGCCAGATGAGGGAGTCAGGGATTTCCCCTGCATGTGAACACAGACTCCAGTGGATCGAGCCGAGGAGACCAAATGTGGGTCCAATGGTCTAGAAAGTGGCGTCTGCTGGGGCTCCTCAACCTGGGAAGGGAGCCTCTCTAGGAGAAGGCAGACTCTGATCCTAAGCCTCTGCTGCCTTGAGGGACATCTTTGGGGAAAAGGCTAAGGAGTAAATCCTACACAAATCTGGAGGATGGAGTCTTGGACGCCTCCTTCCGACAACTCCTGCAGCCAAGCTGGTGCCAAATGTCTTGCTCTGCTTTCCTTTGGTTCGCATCAGAGGCTGAGGGGGGAGGGCCTTGTCGTTTGGGCAGCCCAGGACCTCCCTACACACCGCCCAGCCTTGCCCCCCAGGGTGGTCACTTCAGTTCTGCTAATGCAGCAGTTTGACTGCAGCCCTGGAGGTGCACTTCATTTTCTCTTGAGACAGATGGACGCCAGCAACAATATGGGCAGGATTATGGGCAGGGATGCGGGTGGCGCTGTGGGTTAAACCACAGAGCCTAGGGCTTGCTGATCAGAAGGTCGGTGGTTCAAATCCCCGCAACAGGGTGAGCTCCCGTTGCTCGGTCCCTGCTCCTGCCAACCTAGCAGTTCGAAAGCACGTCAAGTGCAAGTAGATAAATAGGTACCACTCCGGTGGGAAGGGAAACGGCGTTTTTGTGCGCTGCTCTGGTTCACCAGAAGCGGCTTAGTCATGCTGGCCACGTGACCCAGAAGCTGTATGCCGGCTCCCTCAGTCAGTAAAGCGAGATGAGCGCTGCAACCCCAGAGTTGCCCACAACTGGACCTAACCGTCAGGGGTCCCTTTACCTTTACCTTTATGCATATGATTTTCAGGGAGGGGGGCTGATGGAAGCAGCAGGCTGCCTTGGGACAGAAGAAGGAACTGCTAGGGAAACTTCTGGTGTCTTCTGGCCTTGGTTCAGACCCTATTAGCAGAGCTCACCTTGAGCCTTATATCCTCCCTCACCCGTCTAATGCAAGTCTAAGCCGCAGATGATGAACTTCAAGGAGATTGAACCTTGTTGGCAAATGCACAATGGCAGTAACAGCTAGGGAAGCGGGGGGGGGGGGGCGGAGAGGCAGCCACTCTTTTTGTGCAGACTGCGGCTGAGAGCAAAGGGCACGTGACTCCAGCCCGGCTCCGGCTCAGCTGCTAATCTGGGAGGACAGAGGCGGCATTGTTGCTCTTCAAAGACTCCGAGGCGATCAGGCTGGTTGATGTCTGACTGCAGCAAAGGAACTGGAGGGCCCCTCCCCAGTTTGGGATGGAAACATCACAAAGGCGAGGAGTCCGGCTGCAGGGACCCTGGATATTGAAGTCCTATGGCTCATAGCATCGTCCAGAGGAGTGGCCATGTATGGCTGAAGAACATCAAAGGGTCCTGGGGCACATTAGAGACTGAACAGGTTTATTGTGGCATAACATCCGTGACCCAGAGCCCACTTCATCAAATGCATGCCGTGTTATCCATAGCTGGCAAATATATATGAACTAGAATGGATCATTAAGATAAATTCCAATCATTTAGGCCTCAAGGCAATTAATAATAATAATAATAATAATAATATGTGTGCCCTGCTGCCCATCTGACTGGGCAGCTTCCAACATATATAAAAACATAATAAAACATAACACACCAAAAGGCCTTCAGATGTCTTCTAAAGATTGCATAGTTACTTATCTCCTTGACATCTAAAGGGAAGGTGTTCCACAGAGCGGGCGCCACTACCAAGAAGGCCCTCTGCCTGGTTCCCTGTAGCTTCACTCCTCCCATTGAGGGAACCACCAGAAGGCCCTCGGAGCTGGACCTCAGCGTCCGGGCAGAATGATGGGGGTGCCATCACATGTGCTAGGTAAAAAGGTCAAGGTAAGGGACCCCTGGATGGTTAAGTCCAGTCAAAGGCGACTATGGGGTGCTGTGCCCATCTCACTTTCAGGCCAAGGCAGCCAGCATTTGTCCACAGACAGTTTTCCAGGTCATGTGGCCAGCATGAGTAAACCGGTGCAACAGAACACTCTGACGGAAACCAGAGTGCACAGAAACACCGTTTACCTTCCCACTGCAGCAGTACCTATTTATCTACTTGCACTGGTGTGCTTTTGAACTGCAAGGTTGGCAGAAGCTGGGACCGAGCAACGGGAGCTCACCCCGTCGCAGGGATTTGAACCGCCAACCTTCTGATCAGCAAGCCCAAGAAGCTCAGTGGTTTAGACCAGAGCGCCACCTGCATAAAGAAAGACTGTTTCATCATCTTGTGCATGGCATCTATACTTACAAGTACACCTTACAGTATCCCTTAACACAGAGTGTTCTGGGCTGGGCATCCAATGAAGCCAAATGTTGTTAAGTTTCAGGAAAGAGAAAATAAAGTCCTTCTTCCTGCAGCACATTGTTGAACTATGGAACCCGCTTCCACGAGGGGCAGGGATGGTCACCAACCTAAAGATGGCTTTAAAAGAGGATTAGGCAACTTCACGGAAGAAAGGGCTATCCATGGCTCCTAGCCATGTTGACTATGATCTGCCTTCCCAGGTAGAGGCTGCCATGTGTCTGGATACTAGTTGCTGGACCCTGGGGGGTGGGGGTGGGGGGTATTGGGTTCAAATCCTGCTTGCTGGTTTCCCAGAGACATCTGGTTGGCCGCTGGGAGAAAAGGGTGCTGGACTAGATGGACCACTGGCCTGATCCTGCAGGTCCTGCTTATGTTCTTAAGATGGGATGCAGCAAAGTGGACCAAGGAAGCCTCATCTACAAAGAAAGCAAGGTTAATAAGGGGCTATTTATAGAGGCCGACCCCGTCATCCCGGCTCAGACCGGCCTCTTAGGGACAATTATTATTATTAAAAGGAAGAAAGGCAGGCAAGTACGAGGACAAACAATTCGCTGCTGGAGGTAATATGTCTGTGGAGCCAGGACTAACCGGAGTCAGCAGTAACCGCATTATAGAAGAGATTGAAAGGTTAATAAGCAACCAGCTGACACTGAAAGAGAACAATTAGAAAGGTTAAGGGGCTTAATATTAGATTAATGGCTGCCTGGAGCAGAAAAGCAGATTCCGGGAAAAATCAGCACCGCACAGAATCTCTGCCCTCTGGTCTCACAACCCTCTCTCTCTCACACACACACAAAGACAACTCTGCCCTGAAGGTTTCCGTGGTTCTGTCAAATGGTTCTGTTCATGACCCGGATTACGGCCACCGTTGTATCTGATCACCCAGTGATCTGCTGAGTTTAGAGCTTTCCTGTGGACAGGTTGACTGGGATGCCGTCCAGAGAGGAGAGATCTCCCACTCCTTGGCCACACATACTACAGTACTCTGACCTGGGAATTTGAGGCCTGTGGGACTTCCCCATGCCTGAAACCTTTCCGTGTTAGGTGGGGCACTGAGCAGGATTTGAGGCCAAGTGTCCGGCCAAGGCCAGCCCAAGGCACCCAAGTTCCCCACAGCTCTGCAAAGGAAGCTGAAATACCCTCCTCCTGATCCATGAAGGTTGATCGCCAAAGAATGGGTGCTTTTGAATTCTGGTGCTGGAGGAGACTCTTGAGAGTCCCATGGACTGCAAGAAGATCAAACCTCTCCATTCTGAAGGAAATCAGCCCTGAGTTCTCACTGGAAGGACAGATCCTGAAGCTGAGGCTCCAAGACTTTGGCCACCTCATGAGAAGAGAAGACTCCCTGGAAAAGACCCTGATGTTGGGAAAGATGGAGGGCACAAGGAGAAGGGGACGATAGAGGACGAGGTGGTGGGACAGTGTTCTTAAAGCTACCAACATGGGTCTGACCAAACTTCGGGAGGCAGTGGAAGACAGGAGGGCCTGGCGTGCTCAGGTCCAGGGGGTCACAAAGAGGAGGACACGACTAAACAACAACAAGAGTGACTGCGGGATGCCTTCCCCTTGCTCTCAGCTGACTCCGCAAGGATGCCACAAGAGTAGAGGGGCTGAATGCAAAAGAGAACAGGGCTGCTCCTGTCCCTTTAAGGTTTGTGTAGCAGAGGAAATTGTGCAGCTTGCTTGCCTGCTCCTACGATTTGGAGTCGTTATTTGTGTCTTGTGCTTCTAACCCCTCCTTCTGTGGCTACCTCCTCCTGCCGTCTGGTTTTAAGAAGGCAGGTTCCTTGAAACAGAGGCCTATCGTTGTGTTTGCTTTACTCTGCAAACATTGTGGCATCGTATCAACAGCAAATACTAACATCCTGTGTTGGTATATTTGAGGGCTGGTGCAATGTTAGGCTTGGAGCAGAGGCACCGGCAAGACAATCTTGCCATGTATCTGCACAAGAGTTGTAAGAAGGCAGCAACTCCCATCCTATCTCGTATTCGTTGCAAGAAGCACTGTTTCCATTCTGCTACAATTTGACTTCTACTGAAACCTACATTATTCACCTCACTATTCATCTGCTAATATACTCATTCTCTTCTTTTCTCTTTGAGACCCACACCCCACACATGATGAAAACCCAGATTCCAGTACATACCCCCCAAATCCCTGCTCAGCCATGAACTCCCTCGGGTGATCTTTTCCCCGCAACGTGGGCCTTGAACCCACACAGCCCTGAGTCCAATGCTCAACTGTCCAAGCTCATGACTTATTTCAGACCTAACTAGCCTTCATCCAACAGCACCAGCAAACCAAGAGAGATTTGCCCTTAGCTTACAAGCTGCTCAGAATTGCTCCCCATGAGGAGGAAGCCTTTTGGGGCGGGATTCTGGCTCATGGCGATCCCAGGTGTGTTAGACTCTCCAACATACAGTTGCCAGGTATTGGGGTGGGCAGGGCCGGATTTCGATGAAGAGCGGCCCTCGGCTCCTCCACTTGTGAGGCTCCTCCCCACCTCCCACCCTCACAAGTAGAAGAAAGTGGAAGAGTGTTATAAATAGAATTGAGTGAAGCCAAGGATGATGACGGGTAATTAAAATTCTACAATTCACAATTTCTCCTCTAAAGGACATAAGATATTATTGTTAAATACCATGGTGATTTTTTAAAAAATGCATAAAATGAACACTGGAAAACTTTTGCAATAACTGAACTTGGTAAAGCTTTTGTGGCCTGGCCTGGCCTGGAACTAGTTCCCATGTCTTGTTCCTCTCTAAGGAATCATGTTCAGCCTTCATGGCATTGAACCATGGCTCAGCATCCTCTGAGGTTAAACTGTGGACCTCTTGGAAGCTTGAAGGCTCCCAAACCTTCTCTGAGTTATGAACAACAGCTGTGTTATGTCTTGAAGTGCTCACCCTGCCCACCAGGGGTATGGTGTACAATGGTGCCTCGGGTTACATACACTTCAGGTTACATTCGCTTCAGGTTACACTCCGCTAACCCAGAAATAGTACTTTGGGTTAAGAACTTTGCTTCAGGAGGAGAACAGAAATCGGGCTCTGGCGGCGCGGCAGCAGCAGGAGGCCCCATTAGCTAAAGTGGTGCTTCAGGTTAATTACAGTTTCAGGTTAAGACGGACCTCCGGAATGAATTAAGTTCTTAACCCGAGGTACCACTGTATATGGTTTTCACTCAGGTCCACCTCAGTTACTTTAGGTGGGAAACCCTGGGGTGGTGTTGTTACAGTGTTGACAGGCGGCTGCCTATAAAAGCCGGCCAGCTGAGCTGTTCAGTTCAGTTCCAGCTTACTAGAAAGAACCACTTGGAGAAATCTCTGTGTCGTCTGCTTTGTCCACCCACTACTTGATAAGCTGTAGGCGCTTTTACTGTTTTAGCAAACTCTTCAGCATGCCTTTTGGGTGTTTTACCCTTTGTAGCCCTTTCAGATCTGCGTACACCCCACGTTTAGCCAAGAGGCTTTTAAGCAGATTCTCAAATAAGGCACTTGTGAGTGTTGCAATTGAGGGGATGGATGGCTGAGGGCAGTTGAGCCCTGGAATGCCAACAATGTCAGTTTACCGATGAAAGATAGAGGGAGATAGAAAGGGAATTGGTGTGCTTGATCCCCCAACAGCTTGGGGGCAAGTATCCTGCAGGTGGGTTCAGGGGGATGCGTGCCACAAGATTAAGAATCTCTCCAGCTATGTAGTAATAAAGTGTGAATATTCAGCCCCAAACCCAAGCCCTTGAGCACTGTGGGACAGTGAGAAAGGGGGAGAAATTGTCTTATGCAAGCACCAAACGCTACAAAACTCACAATTCTGGTTGGCCCAAGTCCTGAAATGACTTCTAATAGAACCTCATCAGTTCCAAAGTTCAACAGAACCACCAAAAGCACATTGTGATTTCTACATTCTCAAGGGAATACCTATGTAAATAGAAATATATTCGTAACAAAGAGAAATGTAAGGTTTTTGAAAACTACCTGTGTGGGTTTTTATGATATAGAGAACACTGAGAGCAACTGAGCAGATAGAATAAATGAAAGTTTATTTATTAAGGAAAAAATAAAATTATTTAAGGCAAACAGCAAGAAGGCTTCTCTCCTGATAAGTGCCAGATCTCCATTGCTTCCAAAAAGGACACCTGTTGATTTAATAACTTGGCATATATGAGCTACCTGATAAGGTCTATAAATATGCCTGCAGCACTTTAAAAATTCCCATCCATATGCCCTTCTACTCCCGTTTGTTAATTTGCGTATTTCTTTCCATTTTTGGTGGAAACTATTGATGTACTTCATTCTGGCTTGGCAAAGAAGGCATGGTACCCTCAGCTTGGTGAAATTTCGTGCAGCGCTTTCAGAGTTCTTCAGGTTTCTCCGCCCCATTGAAGCTGGCAGAGTTCTAGGGTGTGTGCTCACAAAGACTCAGATCTGAGAATGGTGCCAGTGCTGCAATTCTTTGCAGAGGGAGCCACCTGGTGAGTGCTATGTGCCATGCCTGCTCCCTTGGAGACCTTTCCTTCCATGAGTTCTGGACCTACAGAAGGTTGAGGGCAGTTGAGCATTGTCTAAAAAGTGGGGCTGCTCCCAGACTTCAGAACTCATTCCCTAGAGAAGCTAGACTAGCTTCCTCCTTGCTGGGCAGGCAAAGACCTTCTTGTTCCAAAAGGCTTTTGGGAACTGATTACTTTTCATTCTTCTTCTTTGGCGATCCCACTTAACAGTGTAAGATCGTCTTCCATAAACATGGTTTTAAAAGTGACTCTGTGATTGTGGAGGCCAATTCTGGATCCACACGTCCTTCCGCAGTGGAGACGTAGGTTTCTGGGCGGGAGTTGATCACGGTGAGGGTTTGCCATGTGTGCCTTCCTCTTAGCACGTTTCTCCCTTCTGTCCTGAGTTCGAGTGTCTTCAAAGCCCATGACACCTTTGGTAATGGCTGTTCTCGCAGGCCAGTGTTTCCCAGTTGTCGGTGTTTATGCTACTTTTTTTAAGATTTGCCTTGAGAGGACATAATAAAAGGGCTAGCGCTGTGCTGTTTTTGGTGTGATTGTCTGTATAATATTATTATCAATAATAATAATTTGTTTTTAATATATCATAGATGCAGTTTTAATTCTATGAATGCTTTTAAACGATTCTTTTTATCCTGTTGTTGTTATTAATATGTTGCCCATCTGACCGGGTTGCCTCAGCCACTCTGGGCGACTTCCAACAAATTATGAAACCAGTGTTTTATTTTTACCTGTAAGCTGCTTTGAGTCCCCGTCAGGGAAAAAGGCAGTGGTATAAATAAATATAGAATAATTACTATAATAGTGCCAAAGGACACGTGTTTTTGTGTCAGGCTGACAAATATTTGTCCAGTTACATTAGACAGATCATAGCATATATAAAATCCTGCCATGTCATGCCATGTTCTTTTTCCTTTCTTTTCTTCAAAGAAAAACTTCATTTCCGCCACAGGAGCATTCGCGTTAGGGGCTGCAGATATATGCTGCAACGTTTTGTTTTGGGTCCCTCTTGCGCATATTCCGTTCTTAAATGTTTTTTCTTAAATGAAGAGCACATGCTCCCTCTTGTCAAGCTTTAAGACTCCAGAGCAGTTTGACCCTCTTGTTGGCCTGACACATTCTTAGTGTGCTCTCTTGCCCTGCCAGCAGTCCTGGTGTCTCGGAGTCTTGTTCTTTGGTTTCATTTCCCAGAATGAAGCGTTGTTGCCACAAGAACAAGTGTGAGTAAGAGAACTACTTCGAAAATGACTGCAGGAGTTTATTTTAGCGTTTGGTACAAAACAGCTTTGATTAAAATTTAAGAAGATGAAAACAAACACCCCCCCCCCCCCCGCAAACTTAGTACAGTAATACCTGGTTCTCGAACGGCTTAGATGCCAAACAAATTGGCTCCCAAATGCCACAAACCTAGAAGTGTTCTAGTTTGCAAACGTTTTTTGGAAGCTAAATGTCTGACACAGCTTCTGCTGGAGTGCAAGAAGCTCCTGCAGCCATTCGGAAGCTGCGCCTTGGTTTTCGAACCAAGGTTTCAGGAGTCAAACGGACTCCCGGAATGGATTAAGTTCGAGAACCAAGGTATTACTGTACAGTCATACCTCGGGTTGAATGTGCTTCGGGATGAGTGTGTTCGAGTTGCGCTCCGCGGCAACCCGGAAGTAATGGAGCGCGTTACTTCCGGGTTTCGCCGCTTGCGCATGCACAGACGCTCAAAATGACGTCACGCGCATGCGCAGAAGTGGTGAAAAGCGACATGCGTGTGCGTAGACGTGCCACCGCTAGATACGTTTGCTTCTAGATGCGAGCAGGGCTCCGGAACAGATCCTGTTCGCATCTAGAGGTACCACTGCAGATTTTAATTGCACCTTTTGAGTGTTCAAAGCATTCACATACATTGTGTTGTTACATACCTTAAAAATAGAAGGCATTTTATTTTCCAGACTTATATCTTGCCCTTCATCTCCTGAGCAGGTGACAAGAAGTGTAAATACAAATTAAATCAGCTTTTCAAAACTGAAACACATCTCCGGAGTCAGGAGCCTGAAGTGGAGCTGGAATGGGGCTAAAAGAGAGAGAAAGGCCTTATTCCAAGCCTCCCAGAGAAAGAGATGTTTTGAATAGATCTAAGCCACACCAGCACGCCAGCTTTAGTTAAAAACGTTAAGAACTGGTAGATCTAAGAAACAAAAACATTTGATCTCTTTGACCAGGAGGCTTACGTAGGAAATTCTGCACATTTCCTGGATACATAGATAGAATCATGAACGCAAAGTTGGAAGGGACCCTGAGGGTCATCTAGTCCAACCCCCTGCATTGCAGGAATCTCAGCTAAAGCATCAATGGATAATAATCCCCAGGAGGTTTGGGAGGGCTGTTGAGTACGTATCTCGCCATTCTGGACACTCTTCAGCCAATATGCATAACCACCAACAGGCTTTGGGAAATGTGCCTATCTCAGCTCTTGCACAGGGCATTCAGCACATTCTCTGGTTGGCATGCATTGAAAACGTGCCCTTCTTTTCCATTTCTAGTTCAGAACTGGGAGGTCTATGACCTCCTGGCCGCTTCGGGCTCACTGCCTAATCTCATGTGGCAAAAGAATATCCCCCCCCCCCCGCAGTCTGTACACCTTTTCCCCACTCAGCTGAGCAGCAGGGAGGGGATCGTAGGCAAAAGACTTTTAAACCTTCCACGATCCTGGTGAAAATTGTCCCCTAAAGTAGATTTTTTTTCACATGAGGTAGAGGTGTAGGAAGGCTAAAGCATACTGGCAAACGGCAATAACAATTGTTGAGGAAATGCTATTTGAAAATCAGAATATATCAAATGCAAATATTGTATATATTAATTACAGCAAATCTTTGAACAGAGTTAGCTTCTAAGAGAGCAAGAATTAAGAAAGAGAACAGCTGAAAGTTGTAACATTATCTTGGGATGATAGACCCATATAAAAAGATTAGGGAGGAAATGAATCAATAGAATCCAACAAGCTTATATATGGTTTTTTAATAATAATTTTCAAAAACTTAGGTATAACAGCGTAAATGCCAGAAGACTGCTTGCTGCTATAAAGGAAACAAATTTATACATTTTCATAAGCAAAAGGTCTTATTTGGAATTGAGATCTCAGAGAGAATTCCGATATCTAAGAAAAACAGACTGATATTTAACATAAGTTTTTCAAAAGATGATGACATACAACCGATGAAATGCAACTGTGATGTGAAAGGTCTGGTGTTAAAGATGTTGTAGGAATATCTAATCATACAATGATATTTTTACTAATACTTGCATTATATTTTAGAGTTTGCATGGCAGACGGTAATGCCTGTAAGTCAATAAATAAAGCATATAAATTAAAAAATGTAAATAAATAAAAATATTTGCACCTGCACCAAGAAAACAAATCTTTGTCTGGAGCTCCAGCCTTTCTTCTGGTGCTCAGTGGCTGTGAGCGATGCAGAATTAGGCAGGCAAAAGCAGCCTGAGGGACGGCAGCCTGCACTTCTGAATTAAGAGATTAAAAAAAGACCCAAGCAAGCAGAATGTATGACGGTCACCTGAGCTATTCCCCAAGACCTGCTGGATATTATGGGTATCGGCTGGGAAATGTGCACATTACCCCTAACATCTATATCTCTATCTCTAAATAACATTCTGCACATCTGACAAAGTGGTCTACAGTCCACCAAAGGCTTTGCCACAATAAATGCCCTTTAAGGTGCTGCAAGACTCTCTCAGTGCTTTTGGGTGCAAACAGTTCTATTCCAATGTGCTTTGACAAATCTTGAAGAAATCTTATCACCTAAGACACTGGAGAGGGATGCAACCAAGTCATGCAGGAGAGGATAAAATAAACGCCAATTGTGCATATTTTGTACGTATTTATGGAAATTAAGGAAAATCAGGAGCATGCACCGGTGCACGTCTAATTCTCCTTAAACAACAGCCAATTGTAATTGTAAGAATCTCAATAGCTCTAACTTGCTCCATTCCTGCTTACCAGTTTCCTGCAACTTCGTTAAAAGTAAATATTGGCAATAAAATAAAATAAAAACCCAGCTCACGGCATCAAATATGAACAGCCACGTGACAAAATGTCTTCTCGTCTTTGAAATTTCAGTGCAAAAGAAAGAACACCTTGGAAGAGGTGAAAGTGGATCCCGCTGGATCAAGAATATATAATAAACAAAATAAATCCATACAATGGATTCATGAAATAATTATTCCAGATGTGAGTCAAAAGCAGAGGAGCCAAAGAAATCAGCTGTGCTGTCAAATTCCTTCTTCTACACACGGGTTCTCCCCCTTTGCTCCAATGAGGGTTGTTTTCATCTTTCCGCTGCAAGAGCTGCTGAAACAGAGAGCAACAAGAATACATTTTTATGAAACTATGCTTAAGGCCAGGCTGGTGTTACAGAACAGATTAATGAAGAGCAATCTCAAGAGACTGTAAATTTGATTGGAGCAGCAGCAGAGGATCCTTTCCCTTTCGGGGCATTTCCCCCACTCAAAATCACCCACCACCACCACTGCCTGACATATATTTCCTGCTGGGGGGGGGGAGATTTGGGAGGGGTGGTTCCAGAAAGAGAGGTGTACAACTGCACATTTAGGCATGTGCAACTGCCTTTTTTCTGGGCCACCAACACATGAAGAAGTGGCTCAAAGTGCAATTTTTAAAGCAGAACCCCAACCACAACAGCTGAATCCTCCCTGTGGTTCCACACATCTTTCAGCTTGCCAACGTTCTCAGAAGAGGTCTGTTTGGAGCATTAAAAATACCCCACAGCAAGAACAAAAGGCTCATAAAGAGGTGGGTAAGATGATAGTAAGGATGTTCTAAGGAAGACAGTTTACTAAAACACATATTAAAATCATTTGTAATTAAAGTAGTGTTGAAGACTGAATCCTCTTTTAGGCTTTGCTGTAATAATTATTTTAAAAGGCAGTAGGGCATTTATATAAGTGCATACACTCAAACCTCAGTTCCCGAACCCCTCCGCTTTGAAATGTTTTGGCTCCCAAACGCCAAAAACCCAGAAGCAACTGCTCCGGTTTTCGAACGATTTTTGGAAACCGAACATCCTATGCAGCTTCCGTTTTGAGTTTCCCTATTGTAATGAGGTTTCCGCTTTCAGTTTTCGGTTGTCAAACATTTCGGAAGTCAAATGGTCTTCCGGAACGGATTACGTTCAACAACCAAGAATTGACTGTATAGTCCTATAGACTACAGATCTATAGTCCGCCTTTCCTCAACAAGCTCATGGCATAAGACCTTTTCAAATAAAAACGCTAATGGGGTTTTGGGGTCTCCGGTGCAGCTGGCAAGGTTTTGGTCAGTGTTGTTTTGGCCCCTTGGGCCACATTTTATCTGCAGTTATTGTGCTGTATGTCTCAGTTGCAAAAACTGAAACAGCTTTGGACACGTTTTGATTTAAGGCTGTTTTGCCCTGTTCATATGAACTACTACGTCCCTGTTCAAACCAGCTTTTTATGCCCTTTGCAAACAAATGTGTTGAGATGTGTCTGTCTGTACACAAATGTGTGGGGTGTGTCTGTGCCAAACTGGGACTTTGAGTGAAATAAAACCTAGTTTCCAGCATTCTTTTATTTTTAACCTTCTGTGAACATTTCAGTCTCCTGCTTTAAAACAGAGGTGAAGAAACTGTGGCACTCCAGATAATGTTGGATTTCAACTCCCTTTATTCCCTGGGCGGATCTACATTCATGGTTTATAATGTTAGGAAAGGGTTAAGAAAATGTTTCAAAATGTAAGGGTCATATTAAATTTAGATTAGAACATTAATCATGCGTTATTAAAATGTGACACAAGAGGGCACTGCAGAGCAACTAGTTATTATAAACCGGATAAACCGGATAGAAGTTGTGGAATGGAAACGAAGTGAAACCAAATGGGACGGATGTTTAATGATGTTTAAAAGGCGAGTATAGATCCAGCCCCTGACTACTCTCCATGCTGACTGGGGCTGATGGGAGTTGACATCAACACCTGCAGGATCATGGATTCACAACCCAAGTTTTACAAACAAAAAGCAGGCTCAAAGCGGCCAAGCTCAGAAGCACTGCATGCTGCAACATTAGGTTGCAGGGCCCCATCTGGTTTATTTTTGTTCTGAGATAGATAGATAGATAGATAGATAGATAGATAGATAGATAGATAGATAGATGATAGATAGATAGAATATTATATTCTCTTTTAATTGTCACCCATCCTCATTCTTCATGCTGTGGAAGGCAATGACTAAATGGATACAGTGGTACCTTGGTTCTCAAAGTTCTCAAACACCTTGGTACTCAAACACCTTGGAACCCAAACACTGCAAACCCGGTTTGCGAACTTTTTCCATTAGTCGAACATGCTCCATTTTGAGTATTACGCTTCCGATTTGAGTGCCACACTTCCGTTTTGAGTGTTACACTGAAGTCTGTCTGGTTCTGCTATTTATTTTGCATGTTTGTTTTTGCGGCTCTTTTGTTTTTGTGACTGTGTGGAACCCAGTTCAACTTTTTTAAAAGGAGTGTTATATAGCATGTAGAAGTTAGTCCATAAAAATAGGCGTACATTTTCTATACAGGAGAAACCAGCTTACTACTACCATCACAATGACACATATTATGAACAGCACTCGGGTGATGCGTCTGTTTCTTCCGTTAGCAGTAACTCCTTAGAAAGAAAATTTGAAAACAACAGGTTAAAAAAGAGCCATCTCAAATCAATACTTTTGGATTGATTTCATGGATCAGGTCAATGTTTTTGGATGCAGAGGAGAACAAACCCCAAACACTCAACACCTTCACTGCAAAAATGTTCAGCTGAACTTTCTTGCCAAACATCAGTATAAAGGTAGAAGACCAAGAACCCACCTTTAATCCCTACATGCAAAAGGCAACCTAGTTTTAATTTTTTTTTTACTGCATTTGTACTTCTGTCTCAGTCTGTCTCATGCACACTCTGTTTTGCTCCTTTTCCCTCTCTCTTGGGATATATCCTCTTCCCAATGACCCTGGGAAGGTTGATGGTTGAGGGATGGGTAGCAGTCTCTAACAGAATTATTAATGCAGATACCAAACTATAATTCCCAGGAATTTGAGGGAGAAACCATGACATTTATGGACTTTCCCCTCAACTTTCTTACTTAAAAAAAAATAAAAAAATTGCCCTACCTACTGGTTTAACCCATCTTGGGTTAGGCTGCAGTCTGGGGGTTCTGACCCACCAGCGCAGACTACTGTTGGATATTTTTTAGTGTTTGATTTTATATTGTTATTTAAGGCCATTCCTACACACACACACACAACCTGAAGCAGTATGTGAAAAAGACATTACAGATATACAATAAACTATTGAAAACTGCAGTAAACATGCGATAAAGTATTGCAAAATACAAAAAGACAGGGTCCATCTTAATGAGCAGGGAAAGCCTAGGGGAAGAGATGTCTGAAGCAGGTAACCGATGGTGCTTCCCTGTGGTGGTGTTTTGTGTGTGTGTGTGTGTGTGTGTGTGTATACATTATATATTTGCTTTCGTAGATTTTCACGGGTACAGGAATGCAGGTTTTGGTGTCCTCGGGTGTCTTCCCGTGTAAAAGTTGGGGTGTCTAGGCGACGTTTCGACGAGGTCTCACTCGTCATCTTCAGGCTGGTGCTAAGAAGCCGAAAGCACCAGCCTGAAGATGACGAGTGAGACCTCGTCGAAACGTCGCCTAGACACCCCAACTTTTACACGGGAAGACACCCGAGGACACCAAAACCTGCATACATTATATATATATATATGTGTGTGTGTGTGTGTGTGTGTAATGTATCTTTACATATCTTGCTGAATAACAACCTGTATTCACTAAGTAATGAAGGGAAGTTTACAAGTTCCATAAAGAGCCAGTGTTGTGCAGCAGTCAGTGGCGTAGCGTGGGGGGTGCAGGGGGGGCCAGCCGCACCGGGCGCAACATCTGGGGGTTAGGGTTAGGGGGCACAAATCCACGGGTTAGGGGGCGCAAATCCACGGGTTAGGGGGTGCAAATTATTTGCCTTGCCCCGGGTGCTGACAACCCACGCTACGCCACTGGCAGCAGTGTCAGACTAGGACCTGGGAGACCCAGGTTCAAATTCCCACCCAGCCCTGACCTTGGACCAGTCACGGCCTCTCAGCCCATTCTACCTCGCAGGTTTCTTGTAGGGATTACATGTGGAGGGCCAGAATCGTGGGCACCAGCAGGCCAGAGCCTGGAGGCAGCCAGGGGGGCCAACTGGCATGGGGCTACGATTTTGAGGGTGGCCAACTCCAGGTCCCCATGGCAGCGGCAAAGGCCCCACATTGTATATCTAGCCTGGGCCTCTTATACCAGCTTGACCCAGCCTGGTGTGCCACCTTATGCGCCCTGAAGGGAAATGGTGGGAAACAAGGATAAAGGCCAACGGGATAAACACTTACCTGACAGGTAACACTTTTGCACACTGATGGATGTGCTGGCATTTGAACTGGCGGTGGTTATGGTACATGTGATTTGCTCAGAAGGGTTTCGGCTTCCCTTAATGCTGACCACAGGCTGGTCAGAAAGAAATGTATTTTTGAATTCCCAGTGGTAGGTCACAGGTGGATGCTGGAAGCCTGGCATGCAGAACACCTGGATGCTGTTATTGTCAACACGGCAGATTAAAAGAGGTGACCGTAGCTCTCCTGCAGAGAGGAAGGAAAGGGATGAGACTCTGCTCTCTTTCTCCTTGACATCTGCAGGCCAGGCAGTGGAAGTGCTGGACCAGTGCCTTGCCTCCCTAATGGACTGGATGAGAGCCAACAAGCTGAAGCTCAATCCAGCTAAGAGAAGGCCTGTTCTCGGGTTGCCGCTCTCTAGACCTCTCGAGGAGGCGGCACACAAAGAAGGGCCTTCGAAGATGCTCTCAGGGTCTGGGTAGGTTCATACGGAAAGAGGCGGTCCTTGAGGTACTGCAGACTGCGCTGGGCCTGGAAACTAATTGGTAGCCAGTGCAGTCGGACCAGGACCGGTGTAATATGCTCAAACCGTCTTGCTCCGGTGAGCTGAATTCTGCACTAGCTGAAGTTTCCCGACTGTCTTCAGAGGCAGCCCTACGTAGAAGGCATTGCAGGAATCCAACCAGAGCATAAGGTAGGGACCCACGTGGCACTGCGGTCTAAACCACTGGCCCTCTTGAGCCACAGCTGTCAACCTTCCCTTTTCTTGCAGGAAATTCCCTTATTCCAGCGCTGCTTCCCGCTGCTATCCTGGATTGTTAGATATCCCATAGACTGTCCCTGGAACAGGGGAGGCTGCTGATCCCTTATTTTCAAATCTGAAAGTTGACAGCTATGTCTCGTGCTTGCCAGTCAGAAGATTGGCGGTACAAATCCCTGCAATGGGACAGGGTGAGCTCCCCTTGCTCAGTCCCAGCTCCTGCCAACCAAGCAGTTCGAGAGCATGCCAAAAAGTGCAAGTAGATAAATAGGTACCACTCTGGCGGGAAGGTAAATGGCATTTCTGTGCGCTGCTCTGGTTCGCCAGAAGCGGCTTAGTCCTGCTGGCCACATGACCCAGAAAAACTGTCTGCGGACAAACACCGGCTCCCTTGGCCAGTAAAGTGAGATGAGCGCCGCAACCCCAGAGTCATGAGCAACTGGACCTCATGGTCAGGGGCCCTTTGCCTTTTCTGAAGCAGAGCAGAGACCCCTGTCCAGATCGGGACGCAGTTGGGCCGCCAGCCCTGGGGGCCACGGAGGAGCGACAGCCAAGGGTCCAGGAGGCCCCCAGCTGGGAAGCTGCTCCTTCAGAGGAAGCCCATCCCGAGCAGGCAGCCTCTCTGATCTGGACGGGGCCAAGGGCGGTGGGGGTCCCGTCTCTCGCTGAGGAGCGGCCTTGGCCCCCGGGACGCGGGACTCGGCGGCAGCCCGGAGGGGGAAGGGGCGGAGAGGCCCAGCTCGGCTGCCGCCCTTGGCCTCCCCGCTTACCCGACGGGGCGGCGGCGGAGCCGAGCGGGCCTCTCGCCCCCAGCAGCGCCGCCGCCAGAAGCAGCAGCAGCGCCAGCGACCTCCCGCCCCGGGGACCCGCCATGGCAAGCGGAGCCAAGCGGAGCCGCCCTCCCGGCCGCCTCCAGGGAAGGCTCGGGCCCCAGAGCAGGCGGAGCTCCTCGCGCCGGGCGGCCTGCGGAACTCGCCGCCTCAGGAGTCGGGCTGAGGCGCGGGAGCCAGGCCCGGGGGGGGGGCGCCCTCGGACCCCAAACAAAAGAGGGGGGATCCACGCCCTGCGGGCAGCTCTGGGGAGCGGGGCCTTTATTCCAGACCCAGAGGGAGGGGGATCCTCCTCGAGATTGGGATCTGGCAGACTGAAGCATTGGAAACCCCCTTCTTGCTCTCCCTTGTTCACATTCGCGAGGAAAATGGCGTTTGGCGCGACTGTTGGCGCAGCCCTTCCGCAGTTCTGCCCCAGAAAGCGGCTTTAAAACAGATGAAATGCTTTTTGCGAAGGCTGCAGCTTTCCCTTTGGGTGCATGGGAGCCGGGGCTGGGGGGGTGTGGGGGGGTGTGGTGCCGGGTGGCCCCTGTGAAACATCCCCACCCGCCCTCAAAGAAACGCACAAGGGGCCTCCCTCCCTTAAGGTGGGATTTTAGACTGGATTTACTTCCCTTAGCGGATGCTCCCCAGACTGGGAAACCCCCTAATTTAGTGGCGGTGATGGGAGTGCTGGCAAAGTAATGGAGGATAAGGATTTCATGGGTATCTGTCAAGGCCAGGACAGCTGCATGGGGCAAAGAAAACTGAAGCACAGGAAGAACTGCCATGGCTCTAATCCACCACAGGGAAATCTGGCGGGGCCAGGATCCCTCTTTGCAGGATGAGCCCCAGGCCCATGCGCCAGCATGCTCACCGCCTCCCTCCACACAGCCACCAGACATGCTGTCGGCAGGGGGGGTTGTGCATGCTGGGCATGGACTCTTGGAACAGTGGAGCTGGAAGGATCCGTGCCCCCCGGCAGCATGGGGGCTTCCCTCTTTCTCCAGTTATCGATAATGCTTCTTGCAACTCCCTCCCCCAGCTGGGTTTGCCCACCTCCCCTGCCCGCCTGCTCTGAGCCCAGCGCACCCAAAGACTGAAAGGAAGGATGGCATGGAGAGAACGAGAGAGAGCAGAGCAGTACAGGGAGTCAGCAGCTAGCCAAGTTGATTTGTTAGAAACCTTTGGTCATCACAAAAACACTAAAAATGCAAACAGTATAGAAGTGCATCTTGACATAAGGCGATCCCCGATCCACAGAACCCCTTGTTGTGCGATGAAAGTTTGAGCTGCTAACTAAGGCAAACAAAAACTCCTTATACCTAGCAGGGGTGCCAACTGGAATAAATTATTGTGGGGGTCCCCACATAACGGATCACATGGCGCAGTACACACACACCATTTGAATGGGAATGCACATCATCTTTGTGGGGGCCCAGCCCCCTCAAATATTTCATTGAGGGAGCCAAAGCCCCCCCGGCCCCTCGGAGTTGGCTCCTATGATACCTAGTTTTCTTTATCCCCACCCACCAATAAATAACACAGGCAGACACAAGGGGACAGACAAGATAGCTGTCAGAGGTTCAAAAAATTAATATTTCCTCAGGTGCAGTCCTTCACACATTACAGGCAATCCTAATTGCCTGACACAATCCTAGCAGGGCAAATTCTAGTGGTGTACCTTCAGGGCAATCAATCCTTTGCCTAAATTGGGCATTTGTTACTTTCACACGTAAGACAGAGCAGCAGCTTGTTACGGTAAAATCTGGGTGCGAGGCTGCTCTGCCACCCAGCTCGTCGGACTAAGTCCGCGGGTCCCTGTGGAGGAAAATGAGCTCAGCCGGAGACGAGCAAGCTGCAGAAGATCCACGTTTATTGCGCAACAGGTTCAAGGCGGGATTGAACAGCGAGAAAGGGGTGACATGAACTTTTAAAACTCCCTCCATGCCCCAGAATACAGTGCAAAATACATCCCAGTTACATCATGAATACATTAAAGAGAGGTTGGGTTACATCGGATTAACATGAGGAGGGAGGGGGGAATAAGCAGAGCTAGAGATATGCGCAGATAAGTACTTCCTGAGTACCAGTGATGAGAAGACAAAAGTCCAAGTATGTAAAGTCTGCCACCTGGCATTGCCCGGAGGAAAGGCTTGGCAGAGTGATTTGACAGGATTAGGGTTTTGACACCTTGCTTGAGGGATTATGGAGGACAGGGAAGGTGTCATGGAGTCCTAGAGAAATTGAGCAAATTGGCACATTGATTTTCTATGAATTTTATAGATTCTAGTCCCTTTTGACATTGACAATTTGAAATAAATGGATATATTGTAGCGAAGAAGAAGGTGAAGAAGACATGCCCCCCCCTTCCATATCAAGCTTGAGAAATTCATTCATTGTGCACAAAGTGCTCTTGGAGATAGACTTTCCCCTGTCTTGTTTGCAGCGTCTTCCGCACAGCCTCTTGCCATTGATCTGAGGCCGCCAATCAACAGCTTCATTCCATCCCTATCTTTTGAAACAGAGTTAGTAAACAGAGCTTTGACTCTTTGCCAGATGGTTGTGTGGCTTTGATTCACCAGTGTTTGTCCAGCGGTCTGAACAGAGGGGTCATTGAAATGCATAGAAAACAGCGCTTGGAACTCCTCCTACTGAGCTGACGCCTGGATTCAACCCATTGTTGCAAAGGGGAAAGGAGCTGCTAGTGTCCCAAAGCTCAGTGCCTGTTGACCATTAACCAAGACCCCAGACTGATCCACCGGGCTTGAGTTCACACACCCGTTCATCTACTGCAACCAGGAAGGACCCAACAGGGAAGATGGTTACTGACCCAAGGAGATGTCCTGTCTTAGCGATCATGGTACGACTGCTTTTCATCTTTGTTGGTGCAGGTAAGGAAGAGACTGGCAGGAGTTTGAATGGCAGACGTGGAGAGAGCCAGGATGCCCTTGACCACGGTGCATTTTGACAGTGAGCTCAGCAAACAGTAATGCAAACGAAGGCATGCAGAACGTGCAGGTGGGTTGAGATAAAGGTGCACAGCTGGTGATCTCTCAAGCTGAGCTCTCAACCATATGCTCAGTGCTCCTCTTTTTCTGCAGGCCCAAGTAGTGCAGCTTAAAGGAGACGGGCTGCAGGAAAGCAAAGGGAGGCAACCCGGCCCCCTAAGGATCTGTTCTGCTGCAGGGCCAGAAACATTTTGTGCAATGGGAAAATACGTGCGCTGGGAACTAAGCTTTGTGCAGTTGGGCAAACAGAGTTTGAAAAGGAGATGGATTATTTACTTGAGAAGAAATGGGTGGGGAAAAGGTAAAAATACAGAGAAAATGAAGATTAATATTATTTCTTTTGTCAGATTCTGTTATCTTATACTAACAGTAGATCATCATCATCATCTAAAACCAAACCTGGGTGGCCCTTGCACCTCTCAGTTTGAAAGCAAAAAAATAAGAAGGATTAAAAATGAGATTTATTCAAAACACCCCAATAACAGGGTCTTGCATGCAGTAGCTTTTCGTACCTGTGCGGAGGGAAGCTGAGCCATGGAATGTTGAGGTTGTGATTTTGGGGTGGGGGGGGGCTGTTTGATCCCCTGACATATTGTTGTATCCTTGAGGAGAGAGTAGCATTGGAGGGGCAGTCTGAAGGTTTCACAGCATAAATTTTCTATAAGAGGCCTCCCGCCACCCCAGTGTTGGCCAAATAAGATCAGAATCCGGGCTGAAATCTTCACTGTTCCCAGAAGAGTCCAGATAAAAGCGATTTCTCCAAAGTTATTTCTAAGACTTTCAACAACTTTTCTTGTGCATAGTTAAAGAGATGGGATGTGGGAAGCTTCAGAGAAGCTGTGCAAACTGTGGGAAAGGATCCTTGGTGTTTGAAGCACCGTTTAATAATACCACGCAAGTTTTATTTGGTGCTTTTGTTACATAACAGCTGGCTGTGCGTACTTTGCTTACATCTCATTTCAGGGTCTGAAAATATTACAAGAAGCCAAGCGTGCACCGATTTCCAGTCCGCAAGCTTATTGCGCGGCAGCAGTCTCAAAGTTCAGTTTCTCCTGTTCTCCTCTTCCAACCCCAGCTGTGGACAGCTGCTCTCCACACGGGAGGATCTGCAGAACTCCAGTTTCAACGCCACCTTGGGAACCAAAGTAATAATCCATGGTTTCAGGTACAAACGTACAAAAATGGATGGTCAAGCTAAAGTTCAATTAAGTGGCAGCCGTTTTCCTTGTTTACAGCTTTTCCATTTGTGTGGGGACTTTCGATGGCCCAAGGTGAAGATGAAATATAAGAATGTAAGAAAAATAGATTGTGGTGGGGAAGAATCATTACTAAGGAAAAACACAGGACCAGCCATCGAAAACCTAGCAGTCGGGGTTTCCAAGCTGGGGCTGCCTTCTGGCCAATGTGCTCACCCACTGAATTCTGCTGGCTGCATGTTCAAGAAACATGTGCAGCAATGAGAGATGCGGGAAGAGTTTGGTTCGGTTCACATTTTAATAGCATGTGAAACTCCCTAATTTGTACTTCCTCAAACAATATGCAAAGCGAAACACAGTTATCTGTTGGAATTCACGCAGTGCTCCAGCCCCCCAGTGCATTGCATGAGCTCCTGCCTTCTTCCCTTGCTTCTGTCTTCTCAGGGTCCTGGGGACAAAGCCCTCCTGGATAGATGGGCTGATCAAGGCCTTGCTGCAGGCAGCCCAAGCCAACGTGATTGCTGTCGACTGGGTCCATGGCAGCACAGCAGCCTATTATGCCGCAGTGGAAAATGTGATGAAGTTGGCACTAGAAATAGCCAGTTTTATTCGCAAGTTGCTGGTAGGTGGAAATGGATTTCTGAGTTTGGGTGTTTCACAAAAATGGGCCGAGCAGCTACAAAATGGTGGTGGAGAGGAGCATAATCAACTGGCAATTATAGACATAATTTTCTCTATAGATCTAATCCCTCCCTGAAAGTTGCTAAACTCTTTGCCACCTCAGGGTGTTCCACACTTCAGCATTCCCTAAGCTGGGTAAAGACATTGTCTCAGACTCCCCATTGTAGAAAGAATCTGCAGCTCCAGAGGCTCTAAGTTCTGAAAAGATTTAATTTTATATTTTCCCTCCCCCTCCATGCTTCTCAAAAAAACCCCACAAACTTTTTACTCATCTCCTGTCATTTCTTCTCCTCTAATACTAAATTTGTGTCCTATTCCCCCCTGCAACCTGCCAGTTTCCATCTCTGCTCCACACTCCTTTCATATTCATTTCTTGCTCTAACAGCTTCCCCAGTTATCCCCTTCCTCTCTGTTCCTGGTTAACTGTTATGACTTTAAAAAATATTACCCTTTTATTCTCTCTTTCTAACATTCTTTAAAGCCCAAAAATGATCCTTTTCCCACAGAGGAGGGATGAGAGACTTCTGGGTTCAGCTGGAGACTTGATAGGAAGGAAAGGCGAGGACTGTGTATGTGTGTGTGTGTGTGTGTGTGTGTGTGTGTGCATGCATGAGTGTGAAGCAGAGGGGCTAGAAAGCTCAACAGAAGCCCTAGGGGACTTCTCCTTTCCCTCTCTCTCAGTGTGTCCATTTCCTCTCTTCCTTCCTCTTCCTTTCTTCCTCTTCAACCTTTCATTCTATAGCCTCCAGTGGCATAGCATGGTGGGGCAAGGGGGGCCGTGGCCCTGGGGACAGAATTTTGACAGGGCATAACCCAGCGCCCCACGACAGGCTCCCTCGTGTGGCTGCTGCCTTCCAGAGCTGCGGGGAGGCAAGTCACACGTGGGCTGGATCTTGAGGGCTGCAAGGGTGCCTCCTTCTCCTCATGGCCAGTGAAGGGACGCCTGCCCCGGGCAGAACTGCTTCTGGCCAGAAAAGCATGTACCCCATGGCGGGAGCATGGAAAGGAGAGCTGCCCACTCAGCTGGGATGGGCTGGCACCTGTCCTTGTGCTGTGCGGCCAAGGAGAGATGGCCAGGGAAGGCTGTGCTTGGTGCCTTGGCCAGCTCTCCACCACCACCCTCCTCCTAGGCCTGCTGCAGCTGCGGCTCTGGGGCAGCTGGGACGCCAGCAAGCCTGCCCAAGAACACCAGCTGTGCTCCCAGCAGGAGCTCGCTGAGCGAGTGAACGCAGCAGCTGGCAAGCGGCCTCCATGAGGAGCGGCCACCGCAGGGCCACAGCGAAGTTCCTTTATTGCCTCCTGCGCAACGCCTGCAAGGAGCTTAGGGGGAGCAAGCTTTGCCTTGCCCGGGGTGCTAGCAACGCATGCTATGCCACTGATAGATTTGCTTTCTAACCAGCCCCTGTTCTGATGCTTTCCTATGTGCTGTACATGTGGGGAGCCGTTGCGAGTGACCATCCAACCAAAAGACTTGCAAGACAAAGGGAAAGGCAGCAGTGATGAGATCTACCGGAACCTCTGGAGGGCTTTAGGGAAGAAAAATGATGAAATTGCGTCAATTAATCCTGTTCACCCTAACTTTTCAGGACTTGGGAGTGCCTGAGAAATCCATCCACCTTATTGGGGTGAGCCTTGGAGCCCATGCCGGGGGTTTGGTAGGCCATTTCTTTGACGGCCGACTGGGAAGGATTACTGGTAAGGAGAATAAAAAGGAAAAACATCTATATTAGCCCATGGGGAAAAAAATCTGAAATGAAGGATTCTTGGCCACTTTGCCATTACACCTGTCAAGGTGATTTCTAGCAATCCTACTGGTTTGACTAGTCTGACATATCCACAGTCAAAAATCAAGGGCTGGATAACATCTTAAACCTTTTTTGAGATTATTTGTGTATGTTCCCACTGTAGCCCATGTTTGGTTAGCCCCAAAACAGAAATGAGTGAGGTCCCAACTAAGGAAGAATGACAACTTAAGTTGACAGATTATGCACAACTCACAGAATTAACATATAGAAGAAGAGAAGAAGAAGAGCGTGTTGAAAGAAGATTGGAAAATGTTTATTGAATATATGGGAATATATGGGAAATATATTGAATATATGGGAAATAATTGTATACAGCTGAAAATGCTGGCAGAATTAAGATAAATTCAACAGTTTTGATGGCTGTAATAATGGAATACTGAATGGTATAGTTTTTGTAAAATATGCAAAGATTTATGATATGTAAAATGAACTATGGAAAGAGAAGAAGGGAAGTCATTGATGTAAAACAAGTATTTTAAATTGTAAAACAGAAAAATTAATAAAAATCACACACACACACACTCACTAAATCAAGGGCTGGAAGGGATATTGATGCCTCTTTAGTTCAATATTAAGAGAATTAATTGGAATAGCTAAAACTATTTGGCACAATGTATTAAGAAAAAAAGTTGGTGGTGAGAAAAATGTAGGATGCCCACAGATGTTTAATAGCCACTACAAAATGTTGAGGATTATAGCACAAGCCAAAAAATCCAAGATCCATAAGAGAGTCTGGATCTTGGGCTAAACTGCTGCAAGGGCACTTTGGCTGAGCTAGAGACCTGCTGAGCTGGGGCTCAGTCCATAGACCTTAAAGCCGCAATATGCATGCCCGTTCTGAGGGGCGAGATGAGGCAAAGAGAGGTTGACACCCACCCCAAACCTTTACATATTTGGAAGGAGCCTCAGTGTACCTCTCCTGAGACATTTTCTTGTCTGCTTTTGTCTTTCTTGCAGTAGAGCTTCCTGCAGAGGAAGGAACTGCAATTACACACTTTGCACAACATCAAAACCTTTTCCTCCTTTGAACGCCCAAGTTGCTGAACTCAGAGTGCTAGCGGAAATCTGACTCTGGGCATATTTCACCCAGGGCTCTCTAGTCACTGTATTTATAATTTCTCTCACCAGTGCCACGTCTGGAGGGGGACGTAAAAGGGGGTGCACTCCTCAGGGGCATTTTAGGAGGGCAGCAAAATTATGTGGTGGCTCCTGGAAGGTGGCCCAGCGGGAGGCAAGCAAAATGGGGATTGGGCTGAGGGCTCCTGTTCCTCTCACAGCCTATTATTCAGGTTTGGCCAACATGGGGGCATCTTTGGGCTCTTCTGACCCAACCACTGAAACCTCAGAGCTCCAGGGTTGCTCTCTGCTCTCATCTAGTGATCCCCCCTGAGCCTAGAGCGAGGCCTCTTGCATGGGGTGGGAAGCTACTGAGGGCGTCCAGGCTACCCCAGCAACGAGGGGCGGGAGCAAACAGGGCCAGTGTTATGTACTGAGTTGAATAGGATCCAAAATGCAGCAGTCTGATTGGTCCTAGAACAATAGGATCCAAAATGCAGCAGTCTGATTGGTCCTAGAACAATAGGATTCAGAATGCAGCAATCTGATTGGTCCTAGAACAATAGGATTTAGAATGCAGCAGTCTGATTGGTCCTAGAACAATGCAGCAGTATGATTGGTCTGCAGGAGCCACCCAATCCAGCTCCAGATGGAAGTGAATCCACAACCTGATTGGCCTACAGGAGAATTCTGGAATTAGCCAATCACGTGGGGCCCATTGTGTAAATAATGTATATAAAGCAGATACTTTGGGGAAACTTTCATTCCTGCTCACCACTATGAGTTGAAAAAGGAGCATGAAATCCACTCTTGACTATATTGCAGCCAGAAAGTTTCCAAAGGTGGGGGACTTTGTAGCAAAGACCTCTGAGAGCTTGCAGAATCTCTCCCCCCGCCCCTGCACCACGGAGTCATCACAATCTGTACCCCCACCCCATAAGGTGGAGCTAGACTGGCTGAAAGCAGGGCAGGGAGTGGGCAGGCAGATCTGGAAGGGAGGTCAGGAGGAAGTGCAGAGATCGTGGCCGGGAGAGCGGGCGGCTGTGCAGGTTGCAGTGGTCCCTCGGGTTAAGTACTTAATTCGTTCCGGAGGTCCGCTCTTAACCTGAAACCGTTCTTAACCTGAAGAACCACTTTAGCTAAGGGGGCCTCCCACTGCCGCTGCGTCGCCGGAGCACGATTTCTGTTCTTATCCTGAAGCAAAGTTCTTAACCTGAAGCACTATTTCTGGGTTGGCGGAATCTGTAACCTGAAGCGTATGTAACCTGAGGTACCACTGTATTGTCAACTTCAGCAAACATTTGTCAATCCGGCAGTGGCTATCACTGTCTTCTTTGCCTTCAGTGGTGCTATGAATACGATTTTTTATTTTAAAAAATAGTCCCTTGATATTCCTGAGCATTTTGGTGTAAGAAATGCTTTTGCTGCAATTTGGTTTGAGGCTAAGCTGTTCCCCGAGCCAGATTGTCTCATCTACCAGGGCTGCAGCTCAAGCAAAAGAACAATACAGTGGTACCTCGGGTTACATACGCTTCAGGTTACAGACACTTCAGGTTACAGACGCTTCAGGTTACAGACGCTTCAGGTTACAGACTCCACTAACCCAGAAATAGTACCTCAGGTTAAGAACTTTGCTTCAGGATGAGAACAGAAATCGTGCTCCGGTGGTGCGGCAGCAGCAGGAGGCCCCATTAGCTAAAGTAGTGCTTCAGGTTAAGAACAGTTTCAGGTTAAGAACGGACCTCCAGAACGAATTAAGTTCTTAACCCGAGGTGCCACTGTAGTTGAGAGATCAAGGACTAGATTGGTAAAGAAAAAGTGTTTTATATGCGTTGTATGTGCAATATAACACTGTGACACTAGATAGTGCTGTGGAGTCCCATCTTTCCCTATCGGATTTCCCTGTATGAGTTTACCACGCGTTGAACTGAATCACCTCTTTGATGAGTCTAGAATCCAGCCCTAGCCACAGACTTCCCAGACCATAGTAGTACTCTGTTTTTCATCCATATTCCAGGTCTGGATCCTGCAGGACCCAAGTATACCAAGGCCAGCCGCGAAGAGCGCCTAGATCCGGGAGATGCTATCTTTGTGGAAGCCATTCACACGGATGCAGACAGTACGTTGGTTGCACTGGCCAATCCCATGATGCTTCCCAAGCCCTTTGTTTGTCCCTCCTTCTGCAATGTGAAGCCGAGTTTTATGAAGATACCAACCAAAACACCCTGCTTCCTGCAGTGGTGAAGGTGCAGGAGGTCCAAGCTCTCTAATCAAGGTGGCCACTATGTGAATGTTGTCCCTGCCACTCTATATTCCTGGCCAGGAGAAGATGGAAGATAATTTGTCTGCTACCTTTTTTTGACTGCCATCAGTACAGTCGTACCTTGGATCCCGAATGCATTGCCAGTTTAACTTTTTGGCTCCCGGACGCCACAAACCTGGAAGTGAGTGTTCCGGTTTGCAAGCATTCTTTGGAACCTGAACGTCTGATGCGGCTTCCGATTGGCTGCAGGAAGCTCCAATCAGAAGCCGCGCCTTGGTTTCTGAACATTTGGGAAGTCGAACGGACTTCCAGAACAGATTCCGTTCGACTTCCAAGGTACGACTGTATATGTTGTGCCTTACAGAGTTCCACAGGTAAAATGTAGGCAAACCCCTGTTCTCAAGGAGCTTATAATATAAAATAAGCAAAGGGGAGAGATAGAGATACCTCCAGGTCACTTCAAAGCCTATGATTTTATATCTGTAAGATGGTAGTCTGTAGTAGAAGGAACTGCTGAAGTGGTCGAACCAGTTAATGCCCCCAGCTGAGTCCTTTTTACATGTCTAAAATATTAGTCAAGTACAAGGGTCTTGCCATAGAAGCTAGTGATGCTTTGAGAAGGAGAGGGCAGGTCTTTCCTCCACCTGCTTGCCTGTCTGGAGAACATGTCCTCTTATTATAGGTAGGAGACCAAGGCTGGCCTTTATCTAGTCTCACCTGGAGCTGGGGAGCCACAGAGAGACTAGATTTGTTCTCTGTGCTGAGTACAAAGAAAGCTAACTGGGAAATAAGATTGGCTGGAGTGTGAAACCCTCCAGCTTATATGTGTGTGTAAGTGAAGCCATATATCATAAAGAAACCAGTGACCTGCATCCCAGAGAAATCAAACCCACGATATGCTCTCACACCCCTGAAGTCTCTCACCACTCAGAGATTGCGGTACATATAACAGTGCCTTTTTTCCTATACGAGTAGTCTTTCGCCCATTCTGGCTGGCACACAACAGTGAATTGCTCTACTGTATTTAAGCTTTTATTATTATTATTATTTCACAAGATAAACATACAATGTGGGTGCAATAAAACCTCAGAGCACTTTGCAAAATGGTTAAAACAATAAAATGATCAGTTAAGAATAGTTATAAACGACTGCTGGGTGACTGTTAGTGTGTGCTTCGTTTTGTTGTTGTTGTTTAGTCGTTTAGTCGTGTCCGACTCTTCGTGACCCCATGGACCAGAGAACGCCAGGCACCTCTGTCCTCTACTGCCTCCCGCAGTTTGGTCAAACTCATGCTGGTAGCCTCGAAAACACTATCCAACCATCTCGTCCTTTGTCGCCCCCTTCTCCTTGTGCCCTCCATCTTTCCCAACATCAGGGTCTTCTCCAGGGAGTCTTCTCTTCTCATGAGGTGGCCAAAGTACTGGAGCCTCAGCTTCACAATCTGTCCTTCCAGTGAGCACTCAGGGTTGATTTCCTTCAGTATGGAGAGGTTTGATCTTCTTGCAGTCCATGGGACTCTCAAGAGTCTCCTCCAGCACCATAATTCAAAAGCATCAATTCTTCGGCGATCAGCCTTCTTTATGGTCCAGCTCTCACTTCCATACATCACTACTGGGAAAACCATAGCTTTAACTATACGAACCTTTGTTGGCAAGGTGATGTCTCTACTTCTCAAGATGCTGTCTAGGCCTGTCATTGCCCTTCTGCCAAGAAGCAGGCGTCTTTTAATTTCGTGGCTGCTGTCACCATCTGCAGTGATCATTGAGCCCAAGAAAGTAAAATCTCTCACTACCTCCATTTCTTCCCCTTCTATTTGCCAGGAGGTGATGGGACCAGTGGCCATGATCTTCGTTTTTTTGATGTTAAGCTTCAGACCATATTTTGCGCTCTCCTCTTTCACCCTCATTAAAAGGTTCTTTAATTCCTCCTCACTTTCTGCCATCAAGGTTGTGTCATCTGCATATCTGAGGTTGTTGATATTTCTTCCGGCAATCTTAATTCCGGCTAGGGATTCATCCAGCCCAGCCTTTCGCATGATGAATTCTGCATATAAGTTAAATAAGCAGGGAGACAAAATACAGCCTTGTCGTACTCCTTTCCCAATTTTGAACCAATCAGTTGTTCCATATCCAGTTCTAACTGTAGCTTCTTGTCCCACATAGAGATTTCTCAGGAGACAGATGAGGTGATCTGTCACTCCCATTTCTTTAAGAACTTGCCATAGTTTGCCGTGGTCGACACAGTCAAAGGCTTTTGCATAGTCAATGAAGCAGAAGTAGATGTCTTTCTGGAACTCTCTAGCTTTCTCCATAATCCAGCGCATGTTTGCAATTTGGTCTCTGGTTCCTCTGCCTCTTCTAAATCCAGCTTGCACTTCTGGGAGTTCTTGGTCCACATACTGCTTGAGCCTTCCTTGTAGAATTTTAAGCATAACCTTGCTAGCGTGTGAAATGAGTGCAATTGTGCGGTAGTTGGAGCATTCTTTGGCACTGCCCTTCTTTGGGATTGGGATGTAGACTGATCTTCTCCAATCTTCTGGCCACTGCTGAGTTTTCCGAACTTGCTGGCATATTGAGTGTAGCACCTTAACAGCATCATCTTTTAAAATTTTAAATAGTTCAGCTGGAATACCGTCACTTCCACTGGCCTTGTTATTTGCAGTGCTTTCTAAGGCCCATTTGACTTCACTCTCCAGGATGTCTGGCTCAAGGTCAGCAACCACACTACCTGGGGTATACGGGACATCCATTTCTTTCTGGTATAATTCCTCTGTGTATTCTTGCCACCTCTTCCTGATGTCTTCTGCTTCTGTTAGGTCCTTTCCACTTTTGTCCTTTATTATGGAAATCTTTGTACGAAATGTTCCTTTCATATCTCCAATTTTCTTGAACAGATCTCTGGTTCTTCCCATTCTATTGCTTTCCTCTATTTCTTTGCATTGCTCGTTTAAGAAGGTCTTCTTGTCTCTCCTTGCTATTCTTTGGAAATCTGCATTCAATTTCCTGTATCTTTCACCATCTCCCTCGCATTTTGCTTGCCTTCTCTCCCCCGCTATTTGTAAGGCCTCATTGGACAGCCACTTTGCTTTCTTGCATTTCCTTTTCATTGGGATGGTTTTCGTTGCTGCCTCCTGTATAATGTTACGAGCCTCCATCCATAGTTCTTCAGGCACTCTGTCCACCAAATCTAAATCCTTAAACCTGTTCCTCACTTCCACTGTGTATTCATAAGGGATTTGACTTAGATTGTATCTTACCGGCCCAGTGGTTTTTCCTACTTTCTTCAGTTTAAGCTTGAATTTTGCTATAAGAAGCTGATGATCTGAGCCACAGTCAGCTCCAGGTCTTGTTTTTGCTGACTGTATAGAGCTTCTCCATCTTTGGCTGCAGAGAATATAATCAATCTGATTTCGATGCTGCCCATCTGGTGATGTCCATGTGTAGAGTCGTCTCTTGTGTTGTTGGAAAAGCGTGTTTGTGATGACCAGCTTGTTCTCTTGACAGAACTCTATTAGCCTTTGCCCTGCTTCGTTTTGATCTCCAAGGCCAAACTTGCCAGTTGTTCCTTTTATCTCTTGACTCCCTACTTTAGCATTCCAATCCCCTATGATGAGAAGAACATCCTTCTTTGGTGTCACTTCTATAAGGTGTTGTAAGTCTTCATAGAATTGGTCAATTTCAGTTTCTTCAGCACCAGTAGTTGGTGCATAAACTTGGATTACTGTGATGTTAAAAGGTCTGCCTTGGATTCGTATCGAGATCATTCTATCATTTTTGAGATTGCATCCCAGTACAGCCTTCGCCACTCTTTTGTTGACTATGAGGGCCACTCCATTTCTTTTACGGGTTTCTTGCCCACAGTAGTAGATATGATGGTCATCCGAACTGAATTCACCCATTCCCGTCCATTTTAGTTCACTGATGCCCAGGATGTCAATATTTATTCTTGCCATCTCATTTTTGACCACCTCCAACTTACCCAGGTTCATGGTTCTTACATTCCAGGTTCCTATGCAATATTTTTCTTTACAGCATTGGACTTTCCTTTCGCTTCCAGGCATATCCGCAACTGAGCGTCCTTTCGGCTTTGGCCCAGCCGCTTCATCAGCTCTGGATCTACTTGTACTTGCCCTCCGCTCTTCCCCAGTAGCATGTTGGACGCCTTCCGACCTGAGGGGCTCATCTTCCAGCGTCATAACTTTTATATGCCTGTTGTCTTTGTCCATGGAGTTTTCTTGGCAGGGATACTGGAGTGGCTTGCCGGTTCCTCCTCCAGGTGGATCACGTTTGGTCAAAACTCTCCACTATGACCTGTTCATCTTGGGTGCCCTGCTCGGCATAGTTCATAGCTTCTCTGAGTTCTTCAAGCCCCTTCGCCACGGCAAGGCAGTGATCCATGAAGGGGGTGTGCTTCGTTAGTGTATGTTATTAATTTCTGGGTGCTAATACTTTCCCTTTGCTATATTTAGCATTTATATTAACATTACTAAAGTCTACAAATTGTAATAAAAAGTCTATTTTATAGTTTTGCACCACATTGTTTTGTTGTTGTTTAATCGTTTAGTCGTCTCCGACTCTTTGTGACCCCTGGACCAGAGCACGCCAGGTTTTCTTATGATAAGATCTCTTCCTCTCCCGTGTGTGTGTGTGTGCGCGCGCGCATGCGTGTACACACATACTGTACAAAGGTTTTGTGAATTAAGTTAATGGATTTCCCATTTGTGGTCAACCCTTCTAACTGGGGCTTTGCCCTGAATATCCAGGTGTAATATTTTGAATGCGAGATAGAAGTGCGATCCTAACTCAGGTCTTCTTTCAGATTTCGGTATCCGGATACCTGTTGGCCACATTGATTACTATGTCAACGGCGGCAGAGATCAGCCTGGGTGTCCCCGTTTTATATCATCTGGTAAGCTTACTAATAGAAGCTGCTTTTCATTGCTATCGATCACTCCTAACCATTTATCATTGCAGGTTTTCAATGAAATGGAGGTAGACTATATCAGGAGGTCCCTCTACTCAAGTCCTGTTTTTGCCCCTCTCTCTCATTCCAGTGAGTGCTGTCAAAGTAGTCGCAGGTTTGCCATCTGGGCCGGCCCACCCACAAGGCAAGGTGAGGTGGCTGCCTCAGGCAGCAGGATCCACAGGGGCAGAAATCTTTGCACTGGTGTCCATATTCACTTAGCCATGAATACAACCCATGGCAGCAAGTTCCTCAATTTATTATTTCGTTTATATTAAATTTGTCAGTCGCTTTATCTTGTTGCCCAGGGCAAACAAATAGATAATAAACCCCACCTCGATACATTGAAACTAAGCAGAAAGAGAAATACCCGTACACCTTAAATCTCTAAAAAGTAGTTAGTTAGTTAGTTAGTTAGTTAGGTAGTTAAAGTTAATTGTTGTAGAGACTCTCCACGACACGCGGGATTGAGTTTCATAGCTTAACTGGTGTGTTATATGTGCACTAGTTTTATTGAATTTTCTCTGATACTTATTTAGAGAAACGTAACTGTCAGGGTTTCTGGGAGAGAGGAGGAGATGACAGAGGAGACGGAGAGCGAGTGGGAGGAGGGGCAGAAGGATGAGGAAGAAGATGACGGAATTCTGAGGGAATCCACGAGTCTGAGCAGCGAGTCAGAGGATTCTCAAAAGGGGGTTACCTCAATCAAGCAAAAGGGAGGAGAAGGGAGAAGCGGAGAGGAGCCCAGTGGAAGACAGACGCAGCAAGAGGCGTCTCAGCCGGAACGGAGTAAAGGGGGTGGAGTCGTCAGCCTCTCGGAGGGAGCAGGATTAGGAGAGAACAGAGAAAGGGGGTTGGAGCAAGGTGTTCAGCCGGAAAGGGTGGAGAGCAGAACAAGGGGTGGTGTAGCGGTCGAAAGAAGGGTCAGCAGCAACGTACGCGCGCCAAGTTCAAACGTAGAGGCGCGCGGAAGTGGAGAGAGCTCAGGGGAGGAGCCCGGCCCTAAAGCCAGAAGGAGGGGGGAAGAGGCGGCAGAGGATTCAGCCTCAGGCGAGTCACGGAGAGAGGGAACCCAGGGGGGCAGGAAGACCCTGCGGAAAAGAAAGGAGAGGAAGAGGTGGTCTAGAGCCAGGCTATTAAGTTGGTGTGGAAGAGGGGAGGAGTCAGAGGGGACTTCAGCGGTCTAACGTGACAGACGTACGGCCACGATGCTGAACTGTACGAGAAGCAGAAATCTTCAATAAACTTTTCCTGTAAATAAACTGCAACGGAGTGAGGTCTCTTGTGAGCTGGGACCCGTCCTGGGTGGCCGTGACAGTAAGTCCCCTCTCAGAAAGCAAAAAATTTTTTTTTGCGAAGCTCACGAACGGGAGCAGCCATGAGCGCTGAGGAGCAGCTGGTTGCACTGCGGGATCAGGTTACCGCTCTCACATCGGCAGTCATTGCTTCGCAGAAGAAGAATGACGACTTGGAGAAGACGTGCCAGGATTTGCAGGCAAGGTGGGAACACGCGGACAGGGCGGGGGCCCCAGGTTCCAGAGCGGAGGGCATTGCGCTTGGACGGAGGGGGGGTGCCCTGGTTCCGCATTTTAATGGCAACTTGCAAGACTATCCCAATTTCAGAGCGGACGTCGTATATGCACTGCATTTACTCCGTCACGATTTTAAAGATGAGGAGGAGAAAGTGGGGTTCATTGTTTCGCACCTGCATGGGGAGGCCAGGGCTTGGCTACGCAATCTGTGGCGCGAAGATGGACCGGCCCGTCGCAATTCAACTGCGTTCATCAAAGCGATGGATTCTTGTTTTCAATCCTCTGTGGATGTGGACATTGCGCGCCGTCAAATGCACGGGCTGAGGCAGGGGAAAGCGACTGTGCGCCAATACCACTCTAAATTTTTTGCATTGCTCACCGCCTTAGATTGGCCAAAGGACAGTAAGCCGGTCAGAGATCTTTTTTGGGAGGGATTGAGCCCCCCCCATCAAGGATGAGATCGCTAGGGGGGACAGACCCCAGACCCTAGAAGACGTGGTGCAACGGGCTTTAGCTATTGGAATTCGACATGAGGGACGTCCGTGGCACGAGGAGGACGGGCCCCAAGCGCGTGCGCAAGCGAGGACTCTCCCTTTTGTGCACAGGGATTTCAGCCGTGCGCACCCCTCGCCAATGGGGAAGGACAGCGAGGAGCCAATGGAGATTGGTGGTGCTAGGGCTCAGAAGCCATCCCAGAGCCCTGTCCCTGGTGCAGCCAAAGCGAAGCCTCCTAGAGGAACCAGGAAGTGTTACATCTGTGACAGTGCGCACCATATGGCGAAAGAGTGCCCCCAGAGGCTCCAGAAGCACACTGCAGCACTGGCAACTGTAACAGCAGAGGTGCAACCAGGGGAGCAGCTTCAGGGAAACGACAGTGCCTGGCTGGAAGCAGAGCTGCTGGGGCTCAGCCAGGCGGATCTGTAGACAAGCCCCCAGCATCACTGCAGAGCGTGGACCCTTTGCCTCCCAGACCGGCAGTTCTGCTCACAGCAACACTCCAGTTGCCTGATGGGAGACTCCTCGAGGTTCCAATAACAATCGATTCGGGAAGCAACGCCGACTTCGTGGGACTGCAGTTCGTTAAGCAGCACAACATGGCGCTCCTGCCTGCAACGACGCCTCTAAACGTGGTCACGGTAGACGGCAGGAAGTTGCTGGGGGGGCAAGTGGTGCAGCAAACCCCTCCCATGATGATGCAGATTGGCAACCATCGAGAACTTATTAGTTTCAATGTCACCCACTTATCGGACACACCCATCGTGTTAGGCATGAGTTGGCTGGAGAGGCACAGTCCCGCGGTTGCGTGGTACCAGCGGCAGATCACCTTTTGTTCATCGTATTGTGCTCAGCATTGCTTTCAGACCGATCAGGGAGGAGAAGCCGAGCAGCAGTTGCATCTGGGTATGGTGCAAACAGTGCCTCACAAGTACCAGGACTTCTTGGAGGTTTTCTGTGAGAAGGAAGCTGACAAGTTGCCGCCTCACAGACCTTACGACTGCGCGATTGATTTAGTGCCAGGGGCGCAACTGCCTGCTGCCAAGCTGTACTCCATGTCGGAAGACGAGATGCAAGAGCTTCGGGAGTTCATAGACCATAACCTCAAGCGAGGTTTCATCCAGGAATCTAAAGCAGCGGGTGGCAGCCCTGTGTTCTTTGTGAAGAAGAAAAACACGCCCCAAAAAAGGCTTATAGTGGATTACAGGTTCATAAACAGCTTGACTAAGCCCAAAGCTTTCCCCATGCCCAAGATTGACGACCTTTTAGCGACCGTCAGGAGGGGCAAGATTTTCACCAAGCTGGACCTACGTGGAGCTTACAATCTCATCCGCATCCGGAAAGGAGATGAGTGGAAGACCGCCATGTTCACCCCTCTGGGCACATACGAATACAGAGTCATGCCTTTCGGTCTCCAAAATGGCAGCCACGTTTTTCAAGCATTTATGCACCACGTGCTAGCAGGTCTCCTCTACAAGAAGTGTGTCTGCTTTCTCGACGATATCCTGATTTTCTCGGAATCGCCGGAGGATCACGATAAGGACGTGAGGGAGGTCTTGCAGAGGCTGAAGGACCACAGGCTGTACGCCAAGTTGGAAAAATGCCAGTTTGATGTCAGAGAGGTTGATTTCCTTGGCTACAAGTTGTCCGACGAGGGACTGGCCATGGACAGGGCTAAGGTTCAAGCGCTGTTGGACTGGAAAAGCCCTCGAAATCGGAAAGAGGTCCAGAGGTTCATCGGCTTTGCCAATTTTTACCGCAAGTTTATTAAAGGTTTTGCGAACGCGACGGCGGCTATCACTGACACCCTCAGTTCCAAGAAGAAGAAGTTCGTCTGGACCGAACAAGCGGAGCGGTCCTTCCGGACGCTTAAAGGTCTTTTCGCCTCCGAAGAGCAGCTGCTCCACGTGAATCCCGGCAGACCCATGCGGGTAGAGACCGATGCGTCAGACAGAGCGGTTGGGGCCGTTCTTTTGCAAGAGGATTCACAAGGCAACTGGAGACCGGGTGCGTTCTACTCCCGGAAGCTCAGCAAGACGGAGCGCAATTATACCATATGGGACAGGGAGTTGTTGGCCATTCATGCAGCTTTCAAAGCGTGGCGACACTTCTTAATAGGAGCCAAGCACACGGTGCAAGTCCGCACGGATCACAAGAACTTAGAGTATTGGCGGACGGCTAAGTTACAGACCCAGCGACACATGCGCTGGGCGGAGTTCTTTGCGGATTTCGACTTCAAAATAGAATACATCCCAGGAGACTCCAATGTTATTGCAGACGCGCTGTCCCGAAAGCCGCAATACTTGGAGGAAGCAGCTCCAATCGCAGCAAAGCACATTTTCGCACCGCAGGCGTGGACGTGCGCTACCATCGCAGTCGACCTGGACGCGGTGCGACGCGCGTTGCAAAGGGATCAGTTTGCACAGTCCAAGATGGAGGAGCTACGCGGAGGGTCGCGAGACAACGATGAGTTCCAATTGCAAGATGGACTTTTGACTCGTAAGGGTGCCCTTTACGTGCCCACCGACGATCTTCGAGCCAAGGTTCTGCAACAATTGCATGACGCCCCTAGTGCAGGCCATTTCGGCAAAGAGAAGACGATGGAGTTGGTGGCTAGAGACTTTTGGTGGCCCCAGATGAGAGGAGAGGTGGCGGACTACGTCGCCAGGTGTGATATCTGCCAGAGGTCCAAACCAGTGCACCAGAAGCAGGCGGGATTGCTAGAACCGCTGGAGACACCGCAGCAACCGTGGGAGAGGGTAGCGTTGGACTTTGTTACGGACCTGCCCAGCTCCAGAGGTAAGACGGCGGTGTTAGTGGTGGTGGACTTGTTCACCAAGATGGCGCATTTCATCCCTTGTGCCAAGGTGGCGACGGCAGAACAGACCGCAAAGCTCTTCATCGATCACGTCTTCAGAGTGCATGGACTTCCGCAGTCCGTCTTGTCCGACAGGGGGCGCCAGTTTGTTTCCACTTTCTGGCGAAAGCTTCTGGGCATCTTGCACGTCAAAATCAACCTGACATCGGCGAGACATCCACAAACCAACGGTCAAGCGGAGAGGGTCAACGCGATCATGCAGCAGTACCTGCGGTGCTACGCCAACCAGCGACCTGCGGCGTGGGTGGACTATCTGCCGATGGCTGAATTCGCCTACAACAACACGAAACACGCATCCACCGGGGTGACGCCTTTCTTCGCGAACAATGGCCGTCATCCCAGAACCTTCCCGAGATTTGCGGCACCAGGAGGGGGGGGGCCTCAAGATGCCGACCAGTTTGCAGCGGAGTTGCAAGAGGTGCACGAGGAGCTGCGGAGACATTTGGAGCTGGCAAAACAGGCGTATAAGGTGCAGGCCGATAAGCACAGGAGGGCGGGAGAGGACATCCAGATTGGGGACTGGGTGTGGTTAGCAGCCCACGCGATGCCGGCCAGGTCATTGGCCAAGAAGAAGTTAGGACACAGGCAGCTAGGGCCATATCAAGTTGAGGCTAAGATCAATCCGGTGGCTTTTCGTCTAGCCCTTCCGGAGGGTTCCAGGGTGCACCCGGTCTTTCATAGGTCGGTGCTCACTCCCTACAAAACCCCACACAGGTTTCAAGAGTCAGGAGCACTCCCAGAGCCACGTAGGAGGGCGCCTGAGGGGGGGGAATCGCCAAGACCAGAACCTCTTAACGAGGTCACAGAGATACTGGACTCGAGATGGGGGGAGGAGGGAGTTGAATATTTTCTAGCCAGGGAAGGCACTCCGGCCTCTGCCAATAGCTGGGTGCCGGGTTACGCGTTGGACGAACCCCTGTTGAAGGAGGAGTTCCATGCACTTTTTCCGCACAAGCCCATGCCCGAGGAGTATTTTGATGATTGGCTTTTCACGCCCACTTTGTCAGACAGCACGTTCGAGGGTTTCTCCTCACCCGAGGGCCATACGCCCGAAACAAGCCCGACCAGGGATCCGAGACTGGGGGGGGAGGAGACAGGCCCTTGTTGGTGGGTGGATCAGCCAAGGGAGGCATGGAGTCAGAGATGGATGGTAGGTCCTTGGCAGGCAGCGCCAGGAGAAGCAGTGATGGAGGAAGAGACTGTGAGGTCTGTGGGTGGGGAACCCGAGTTCGAACACACATATACGGAGATGACAGAGGAGAACGTTGAAGTGGACAACTTGTATCCTGAACCGACCCCGGAAGAACCACGTTTTCCTCAACCTGCACCCGGCGAGCGGGAGGGGGGAAGGGGGGGCTTCGAGGGGGGGATGGATGTCAGGGTTTCTGGGAGAGAGGAGGAGATGACAGAGGAGACGGAGAGCGAGTGGGAGGAGGGGCAGAAGGATGAGGAAGAAGATGACGGAATTCTGAGGGAATCCACGAGTCTGAGCAGCGAGTCAGAGGATTCTCAAAAGGGGGTTACCTTAATCAAGCAAAAGGGAGGAGAAGGGAGAAGCGGAGAGGAGCCCAGTGGAAGACAGACGCAGCAAGAGGCGTCTCAGCCGGAACGGAGTAAAGGGGGTGGAGTCGTCAGCCTCTCGGAGGGAGCAGGATTAGGAGAGAACAGAGAAAGGGGGTTGGAGCAAGGTGTTCAGCCGGAAAGGGTGGAGAGCAGAACAAGGGGTGGTGTAGCGGTCGAAAGAAGGGTCAGCAGCAACGTACGCGCGCCAAGTTCAAACGTAGAGGCGCGCGGAAGTGGAGAGAGCTCAGGGGAGGAGCCCGGCCCTAAAGCCAGAAGGAGGGGGGAAGAGGCGGCAGAGGATTCAGCCTCAGGCGAGTCACGGAGAGAGGGAACCCAGGGGGGCAGGAAGACCCTGCGGAAAAGAAAGGAGAGGAAGAGGTGGTCTAGAGCCAGGCTATTAAGTTGGTGTGGAAGAGGGGAGGAGTCAGAGGGGACTTCAGCGGTCTAACGTGACAGACGTACGGCCACGATGCTGAACTGTACGAGAAGCAGGAATCTTCAATAAACTTTTCCTGTAAATAAACTGCAACGGAGTGAGGTCTCTTGTGAGCTGGGACCCGTCCTGGGTGGCCGTGACAGTAACTAAGTGGTAAAATAATATGGGTTGATATAGCCTTAAAATATCTTTTACCCCATATGGTGCTCAATGTATTTATGGTGATGTTTACATTGAGATCAGATTCCTATAAATATTTTTGACACTTTCTGTTGTAACAACAACAACAATTCTACTTTGGGTGGATTCCAAGCCCCCCAAAATCTGAAAAAAACCCAGACATTTCCTTTAAAATGTAAAAATCCACCCTGATGGGCGTGTTGGCCCCCGAAAAGAGGACATGTCCGGGTTTTCCCAGATGTATGGCAACCCTGTGCTTCTGGATGCACAGTCTTTGCCAAAGGTGAGAAATGCTATTCCACCCACTGAGTTGATAATCAGGAGTGCTTGCCTCATTTTATATGCTGTTTTTCTCTTCTCCAGGCTATAACTACCTGATCTGCGACCATATGAGATCGGTGCATTTCTACATCAGCGCCTTGACCGATCCCTGTCCCATGATGGCTTTCCCTTGCACCAGTTACAAGGATTTCTTAACTGGCCACTGCTTGGACTGTTTTAACCCTTCCCCCCTCTCCTGTCCAACAATAGGTATGTTCCTCAGCTTGACTCTTGGATGAATTAGAAGCAGCATCAGGCATGCCGGGGATCCAGGAATCCAGAATTTGGCTGGAAATTTTGAGTGTAGGAGAGGTGTCAGGGATCCAGTCTTGACTGTCAGGAGTGGAGCTGAAGTCTTACTGTCCTTAACAATCATGTTGTAATTTCTAAACAGGTAGGAAATAGACGGAATTGCAGACATAAACTCTGAATGGCAGGATGTAAGATTAAATAGCCCGAATCGATGCAAGCCCCCCTGCCAATGGTTTCGTGAGTTGCTTTGCCTTCAAACTGTGGCTTGGCACTGTATGAATCAGCCTCAGCAAAGCAGCACCAGGCTCACACCCTCCTGCATCCTGTGTGGCCAGGAGAAAGAGGTCTGCTGAGAATCCTTTCAGTGTTAAATATTCTCTGCAATGCGTGCAAATCAGAAATTCTGGTTTAAATGGTTAGTTGCTAAACAAGCTAGTCTCAAAGCATGGGTGATGAAGCGGGCTTATTTGACGCCATGCAGAGTGAGAAAAGTCAGCCCTTGACCCACCTTGGTGGCCAACCTCTCAAGCGGCGGAAACATGAGACAGGTAACCCAGTCAGGTGATCTCCCCCTCCTGGGCTGCGACACAGGTTAAACAAATTGAGTGTGTTTGGTACCCATGAACTGCCTGCCTGCGCACATGGCATCATTTGAGGTGACCGATAATCAGATCTAGAACTGCAGTCCAGTTTGGGATCCACATTTAGTGGTCTGGAGATCCAGTTTGTGTGCCTTTATTTGTACCGTAGGCATTCATGTATGAAAGAGACTGATAATGAAGTACAGTCGTACCTCGGCTCCCAAACGCCTTGGGAGTTCCTGCTCCCGAATGATCGGAAACCAAGAGTGAATGTTCTCGTTTTCAAACGTTCTTTTGGAAGCCAAACGTCTGACGGGGCTTCTGCGGCTTCCGATTGGAGCCTATGGTTTCTGAATGTTTTGGAAGTCGAACGGACTTCTGGAACGGATTCCGTTTGACTTCCGAGCTACAGCTGTCTTTGTCTTCCTGATACACCCTCAAGTAAAAAGCCACTTGTCTTGCATTGTACTGTATACTGAGCTCAAGCCAGAGTTTCTCTGGTTTTTACTACCACTTGGCTTTCACAGGGATGGGTTATTTCCTACTACATCCCTTCCGACTAAGGCTGGGCAGGTGTTGGAATGGAAAATACCTGATCCCTTCTCTGGTTAAAGGCTTGGAGAGAACCAGACCTCCCACCCCAGCTGTTCTTAGGTCTGTAAGGAAAGGGGGAAACGCAGGTACAGTAGTAGTAGTAATAATAATAATAATAATAATAATAATAATAATAATAATAATAATAATTTATTATTTATACCCCGCCCATCTGGCTGGGCTTCCCCAGCCACTCTGGGCGGCTTCCAAAAAAATTAAAATACTGTAATAAATCAAACATTAAAAGCTTCCCTAAACAGGGCTGCCTTAAGATGTCTTCTGAATGTCAGGTAGTTGTTTATCGCTTTGACATCTGCTGGAAGGGCGTTCCACAGGGCGGGCGCCACCACTGAGAAGGCCCTCTGCCTGGTTCCCTATAACTTGGCTTCTCGCAGGGAGGTTAACTGCCAGAAGGCCCTCGGAGCTGGATCTGTGTCCGGGCTGAACGATGGGGGTGGAGATTCTCCTTCAGATATACTGTTCTTGGGGTGTTTTTGTTTTTCTTCGCAGAGCTACCAGCAGGTCTCTCTGTGTGAGAGAGATTGGTTGCTTCACATTGCGGAAAAGTAGTTTGGAGGAAAGAGTTTACCACTTCCTCATCTTCAAAGAAGCAGCCAGGCCTTAGGCTCTGTGCTGGTTTTTGCTTTACTAATCACAGACCTTTCCTGGTTTAGACCAGGAGGCACCCTTGGCAAGGGGCCGGGTGTCAATTCAAGCAAACAGTCTCTTACTTGTGGTGACAGCTAACACCAAAGAAGAGGAGTAGCAAAACACCTCCCCTGCTCCCAATTGGTACTTTTACTTTCCAAATTACATATACTTCCTCCGTGAGCCAGTCTTGTGCTATGCTGAGGAGACCTGGCCACAATTCCCATCGTATCCACAAAGCTCAGTGGTCCCCGTTTGGTCCGTCTCCTTACTTCAGAGGGTTGTTGTGAGGATAAAATGAGAGGAAATTCCTGTGTGCTGCCCTGAGCTGCAAATGTGGCCATAGCAATCTCTTAGTAACAAAACTGCTTTGTTCTCATTCCCTCTCTTTGCTCAGACAGTAGAAAATAAAATCACCAAAGAAGGGATGTATGGGGAACGAGCCTAGAGGTGGTCTTGTTTTGTGATCTAGATTCTGATCTGGCTTATGCTTAACACAGAGTTACAGAAATATCTTCAGTGGTGATGGTGATGATATTTATTTATTCATACGCCACCCATCGTGACGCATACATAGAGAACAGCGTACATGTCTCCAAAGGCTCTTCTTCTTTCCTCATACCAAGTTCTTCTAAGAGATGCGTTTGGCAGTTTGTATACCCATGTACAATAAGCAAAACAAGAGAGATGTATTTTCTCATTTCACACATATTCTACATCTGCTAGCTATGCTGAGGACTGAAAATCTTCCCCTTGACTGCTGGGTATCTTTTTCAGCCTTCCTCTCACATACTTCGCTGACATAAGGACTAGAAACTTCATTTATTCTTGTTTTAGGACTGCTAGACAATGGAGGAGTCCACGTGGGGAAGCTATCGACAGAGGTAAAGGTTTACCTGACCACAGCTGCATCAGCACCCTACTGTGGTGAGTGCATCCAGAGGGCTGAGATTTTCTTGATATTTCACGGCAACAGTAGAGAATATAAAAATCCCACGGAGAGCCCCTTACAGATGTAGGGTAGGGAATGGGCTCTCATGACTTGTGCACATTTGTTTGAAGGCCTGCATGGAGCCTGCAGATGCGCATCTCTCTCCCTATGATTGGGAACTGTGTTTCTTCACAGTCACATGGGAGACCTCTAGACACACAGAGCACCTATCTAGGCTTTGTGCAGGCTATCAAATAAACTTGTAGGGTGGAGCACAATGCCATGATCTACTACCAATCTTTGGGGGGCCAGAGCGAGGACCTTTGGAATTTTGAGGAAAGCGCATTGGGTGTTAGTCGGACAAAATGGCTGCCACAGAGCCATGGCCTAACACAAAATGGCAGGAGAGAGGGTGTAGCATAAAAGAAAATGGCGTCCACATTTAAAAGAAAAGAAAACTAGATGGGGCCACAAAACGTGGGGGCATCACCTTCCCATTGGTCCCCAAAGGGAAAAAACCTATGCCAGCCATTGCCATACTTACAGATAGATGCTATTTGCACCTCTTTTCTGTTCAGAATGGAAATTAAAACAGGTGTCCTGTCCCAGAATCCAATGAACTGTGGGTAGGTTTAAGGGGGCATGTTCACTGTAGGAGAGCCTGAGCCAATGCAAACAGGAATTTAGCAGGAGGAGCAAACAGTCTAATGCATTATGGATTTTGAGGGTATATTTACTGGGACCATTCGCAGGCCCCCTAAGAGGTACACTCAGTCATGCTGATTCCATGCTGGCAACCCCTGATCCATGCAGATCTTTAGATAAATGTGTAGGTCATGAGTGGAACAGCTGCTATGATCCTGCTCCCCCCCTGCACATGTAGCATGTACAATTTAAAGATCTGAAAGGGGCTCGTGGGGGCTACTGCTTCACTAATGCTGGCTGCGTGAATTGATTTCTCTTCACTTGATGGCTGGAATTGAATGTGTGAATTGGCTCCAGTAAAAAGCGTTCATGGTCAGAGATAGAAAAGTTCAGTCTGTAGTGTTAAGGTCTCTGATGCTGAGGAAGCAGCTCTGAAAAATCTGTAAAACACATCCAGAGCTGTGGATTATGTCAGTTCCTAACCCTGACTCTAACCTTTAACAAAGGAGCAGTTAAATGGCTTGAACATAGGCGCCGACTCCATGGGGCTTGAGGGGGCCCGAGCCCCCTCAAAAATTCGTTTGGGGGGGCTCCGCCCCCCCAATAATCTCCGGCGCCCCTCCAGCAGAGCGCCATCGCCGCCCCTCCCCCAGCCCAAAATGCACAGGGAGGGGCGGGCTGCATGCCTCCTGCCCTCCCTCCCGAGCAAAAGCTCCACCCAATTTCCTTTGGAGCTGATTAATAGGCGCAGCACGCTCTCCCCTATTCGCTCACGAGGAGGCGGCGCCACTTTATTTGCATATTCATGAGCTTATTTATTATTCATGAGCTTTCCCGGGCCCCCCCAATATTTTTTATAAGTCCGCGTCCCTGGGCTTGAAGAGGGGTAAATTATGGATGGCTTTGCAGAAGATATAGCAGCCATCTTCTGTTCAAGCCGGAGTCTAAAGATATTCAGTGCTTTTTGCCCAAACTGTGATCTCTGTTGCCTAGTGTATCATAGCCTGGTAGAATTTCGCCTGCAGACGAGGAGGACTTCGGACACCAACATTGAGATCGCCTTTCTCAGCAGCAACTCCTCATTCAGCACCAGCATCATCATGTAAGTAACAACGGACAATTTTGATGTGCTTCTCACGATTCTCTCTGTCGCCTTTTCCTTTCAAGATTTGCTTAGCTGACCGTGCAATCCTATGCATGGTTCTTCAGAAGTAAGGCCCATTGAGTCCAATGTGACTCACTCCAAGGTGAGCGTGTACAGAATTGCAGCCTAAGTATCTTCACGAGACTCTCTGCAACAGTCACATTTGTGGAATATAACAGCAGCACAAACTTCCACCCAAGAGTAGACCCTTTACCCTTCCCCTAAACAACAGAGGATTGTTACTTTGAACCTTCATCAATTTCCTGGGGAAGATCAACCCACTGAGATCCTTCACCTAGAAGCACATTATTGTATTATGAGCCACTTCCCTTATCAGCCCACTCCTCCCATATTTCCACCAAAGTCAGCCAAGGAACACACAGTTGTTGACCAAAGACACGTCTTTATTATTCATTAGTTGGCAGGTGAAAGCAAGCAGCAACTCATGCGATTCCTTCCCAGGGACTGCAACCATCGTACTTGAAAGTGTTACTCGCAAGCTAGTAGCATCCTGCCAGAAGAATGCCTGATTGGCAAGATAAGGGGCCACATGGGGACACTGAGCACCATAGAGCCAGAGAAGAGGGTGTCAGCCTCCAGCTTTTCAGCCAAAGGGGTGGCCCAGTCTGAAGATGGTGCTTCTTTCTCAAAACACTGCCATGCACATCCCTGAAACAGCCCATGGCATCCACATCTGCTTGCAGAACCATGTTGTTGCAGAACTAGGGCCCCCTTCAGAGCCAACATTTCAACGTGGGATGAATCCAAGGTGACCGAGCTCATGGAAGCCTTTGAAGGCTTCCACGCAGGTGTAGTCTCTGGCTGTGGGTGTGCAGCCCATCAGGGGACAGTACCTAAACTGATAGAGGGGAGTAGTCCCCTGTCGCTGCAACTACTCCGAAGGGTGTGGACCAGGAAACAGCTGTCTAGACACCAGACTGGTGTGTGTGGGTATTCGGAGCTGTGGAAACGACTGTGTCAGCTTTGACAATAAAGCTTTAACTATCTACCATGTGCGTTCCTTTGGATGGAGAGGGCCCTTGACGGTCAGGGCCAGGCACTTCACTCGTAAGTTCTCTGAGACGCGTTTTCAATTTATGTTAATAGCAAATGTGTGAGCCAGGAGATTGCATCTTCTTTGAAATAAAGAAAAACACTCCCATTGGCATGCAGCAGGAGAGAAACCGCCCCGTCCCCAGGACACCTTGGACTATGAGCAGCACTGGGTTAGGGTAGTTGCAATATTGCTTAAGTACAAATTGAACAGTAGGGGGCACCAACAGGTTAAAAAAAAGGTGAAAGTTGCGGCGCTTATCTTGTTTTCAGGCCAAGGGAGCTGGTGTTTGTCCACAGACAGCTTTCCGAGTCATGTGGCCAGCAGGACTAAAGCGCTTCTGGCGCAACAGAACACCGTGACAGAAACCAGAGTGCATAGAAACGCCATTTACCTTCCTGCCACAGTGGTACCTATTTTTCGAATCGCTAGGTTGGCAGGAGCTGGAACAGAGCAACAGGAGCTCACTCCATTGCAGGGATTCGAACCGCCAGCCTTCCAGTCGGCAAGCCCAAGAGGCTCAGTGGTTTAGACCACAGCGCCACCCGCGGCCCAACAAACCACCTAGTTCTCCACCCCTAGAGGTGGGCATAGGTGTCGAATACTTTTGCAGTGCCCTATCAGAACATTTCACTGCTTGCTCATTGCTGAGAATAGGGAGATTAGTTTACATTTTCCTGGGTCAGTCTTGTTCTCTTTCTTGATTATTGGGGCCACCATTCTTTCATTCCACCCCTTGGATAATTGGCCTCTCTTCTTTAGAGCTGTAAACATGGGACTGTAAATTGTTGTTGTAGTAGTTGTTGTTAATGTGTGTAATATATATATATATAAAGATTGTTGAGGGAAGGCGAGCGGCATCCCTCTTTCCTGCAGGAGGCTTGTCATCTGACTCCTTTGTTCTTTCTGCCAAAGAGAGAAGCGCTCTTCAGCTGCCAGCCTTGCAGGCTTGTTTACTATGCTAAACCTGACAGAGCAAAAAGATTGTGGAGCAACTTCTCTCATTTTACCGAAAGGGAAGGTGATGGGACTTCCCAAACATAATCTTGGGCAATTTCACCCTCTTTTTGCACCCGGGAGGAAACCTTGCTGCTCCCCCACCTCCCTTTTTTTTACTCTTCCCTTTTGTAAAGCTTAGGAAACTCTAAACAGTCAAAGAAAGAGGAAGGGACACACAAATACATTCAAAGAAATAAACCAACAAATGGGTTCTGAGGGAAATGTAAAAGTGAAGGTGCACCCAGGAAGGACGTGAAGAGGTGCAGGGATGAACCTCCCATAATCTCACTGCACGTGCAAAAGACGACACACCCATCAAAGGACTGGAAAGTAGAAATATAGGGCATGCACACTGGTAGAGTTTATGCTACTATTTCCTAGTGGGCTCAGGGTGGGGGTAAATCAGGCATGTCCACAGCCTGTTTTGGGGGCCTAATCCAGCCCACCGGCGGGTTCAGTCTGGCCCCTGTGGTCGGTCCCCACACATGTTCACTTCATCAAATCTGACCCTCTTTGAAAAAAGTTTGGGCACCCCTGGGGTAAATGGAATAGGGGGGGGGACATGGAACAACAGCTGGGGAAACATGAGCTGTTTACAGAAGGCTGGTAATATTGTGTAGACACTGAGGTCCCGCTCCGAGGGCCTTCTGGCGGTTCCCTCAGTCAGTGTGAGAAGCCAAGCTACAGGGAACCAGGCAGAGGGCCTTCTCGGTGGTGGCACCCGCCCTGTGTAACGCCCTCCCACCAGATGTTAAAGAAATAAACAACCATCTGATGTTTAGAAGACATCTGAAGGCAACCTTGTTTAGGGAAGTTTTTAAAGTTTGATCTTTTGTCGTGTTTTTAATATTCTGTTGGGAGCAGCCCAGAGTGGCTGGGGAAACCCAGCCAGATGGGCGGGGTATAAATAATAAATTATTATTCCCAAAATATGTGAATGGGGCATATAAAGGATTGTCTGTAAACACCTTCAAGTTTGGGTGAGCAAACAAAACCCACACATTCATCCTGCATGCACAAAAAGTCCCTGTTGCTCACTCACACCCCCTTGTTGTGTTTCGCAGACCCAAGCAGCAGACCGTAGGCAAAGGCCTCCTGACCCACTCTGCCCCGCTGTGCCAGATGAAAAGCGTGATGCTGCAGCACCGTCACAAGACCTGGAGGAGGAATAAAGACGAGACTCCTGTTTGGGGCCAGTTCTGTACTGCTCCCCTGCCTGTCGACACCAGGTAAGCAAGATGCATGATTGCTAAGGACAACCGGCAGGGGAATTTCACCGAGTGAGGAATGGAAAGCCTTTTTGTCTTTCTTTTATGGTGTTTGGGGTCCACGCAGATAATCAAGAGGTTAACCTGAGGGATATCTTCCCTTTTCATTAGGGGTTGCTCTCAAAGCCCACACTTGTATGGGAGAAACTGGTAATATAAAACAAGCCATTGCCTCCCAAAACGAGACCTGTCACTACAGCTGCCTTGCATGTCCCGCCCTTTTACATGGTTATGGATGTTTTGTGGTATTTTATGCATTGTGACCTTCCATTATTTTTATTGATTATAGTTTAGTAATTCTTTATTGTAATCGTTAAGTGTAAACAGTTCATTATTGGCTGACATATAATTCTACTGTTTACTATTATATTCCAATTGAATATTGCTTTATTTGATACAAGTTGTATATTTTAAAGTTATGTTTGTATTATATTATGACTTTTTGGTATTGGATCAGATTATTAGAAGGTGCGTGATCTTTGCTGTCTGTTTTGCTGTTTCTTCAGCTTGCAAATCGCCTTTTCTATAGTAATATAGAAAAGAGTTATGCAAATTAAAAGTGAAATGAAATGAAAATAAACGCTGGCAGGCTGACAAAACAGCCTGAACAATCCTGAGGTGGCCGCTTCCCCTTGCCTCATGGGTGGGCCGGCCCGAGGCCTGAGGCCCTGTGGCTCTGGCCTTGCGCAGGACAGATGTGCAGTGGGTAACCAGCTTGATGTGCTGCAGATGTTGGACTCCAATTCTCAAAAGGGCCAATAAAAGTTGTCCTATGAGAGCTGTTGTCTAATCTTCTAGTCACCATGTTGGCTGATTTAATATACCTTTACCAAAAAACCTCCCAACCCTATCACTGGATTTGTTAGCATCCTTTAACTTCAGTCTTTTTCTTTTACAGTAAGGAGATATTCTGTCTCCCTCAGCTGCTGACTCTGACACAAAACAACCCACTTCTACATGGCCTCACCGTTGCCTGTGATTAGCACAATTGAGCTAAGAGATAGCAAGAAGAGTCCATAAGGGTGGAGGCATATATTCTAAAATAAAAAATGTGATAGAAGACCGGTTGCCGGGGAACTAAGTGGATGCAGATACAGAAATTCTCTCAGTTCCCGTGTTCTCTGAGTGTTTAGGAATGGGATTCTTTGAAGCAAATGTGAGCTGCATTTGTTCACAGCACATTCCTGTCCGTAGATTAGACATAATTAATGTTGCGTTCTTTACATGTCGCTTTGCTTGATGTTTCGTAATGCTGTTATCCTGAAACTCCCTGCGAGAGGAAGATTTTATTATTCCTTCCCTCTTCTACATCACCTCAATATACTAGCTGACAGCAAGCTGGGAGTCAGCAGACTATGAGAGACTGGGAACACTTCCATTCCCAAGTCATTCCAGGAAGAGTTTGCCGATTTCTAGTGATGAGTGTTACCTGTAGAGATCGTATTGTTTCCGATAACAGCTGCTAAAACTCAGCCATTTGTAAAACAAGTGCAGTCATCACTGAGGAGTGTCTGATATCATGATTTTGGCTCAGGTATTCACTGATGCTAATAGTCTCCTTTGATATTCTGTTTGTAGCTTCTGCTGCAGCTGTTATACTTTCCTAACATGTCAAAGCAAGCAGCACGTAAACTATGTATTATGACATCAGATTGTTCAAAGTGGTAAGAAGGAAAAAGGATTGCACGCTTGAGTACCCCCAAGGGGGGGGGGAGCACTGGATACAACTATGTGATTTACTGAGTCAATAATTAAAACATAACAAGTGGAAGAGGATTATGTGGTTTATATATTATAGGTTCTGTGCTGTGGCATACCATCAGGGGGAGGAGCACTGCATTTGGGGTGCCTGAATTGGCAAGGAAAGAAGTATTGGGTTGTGATAGTCAACAACAATGTTGTGTCATTGAGTGCTAGCTGTGAAACCAGGTGAAATAAAACTGGCAATATCATAATGCCATTATAAAAATCTATGGTGTTATCACACCTGGAATACTGTGTCTAGTTCTGGTTGTCTTGCCTGAAAAAGGATATAGAGCTGGAAAAGGTTCAAACAAGGGCAACCAAAATGATTGAGGGGCTGGAGCAACTCCCTTACGAGGAAATACTGCAATTTGGGGGCCTTTCTAATTTAGAGAAAATGTAAAGCGGGACATGATGCAAGGTGAGGTAAAAGGTAAAGGACCCCTGGAAAGTTAAGTCCAGTCAAAGGCGACTATGAGATTGCGGTATTCATCTTGCTTTCAGGCCAAGGGAGCCGGCGTTTGTCCACAGACAGCTTTCTGGGTCATGTGGCTGGCATGACTGAACCACTTCTGGCGCAACAGGACACTGTGACAGAAGCCAGAGCACACAGAAATGTCGTTTACCTCCCCACCGCAGTGGTACCTATTTATCTACTTGCACTGGGCTGCTTTCGAACTGCTAGGTTGGCAGGAGCTGGGACCAAGCAACGGGAGCTCACCCTGTCGTGGGGATTTGAACCGCTGACCTTCTGATCAGCAGGCCCAAGATGCTCGGTGGTTTAGACCACAGCGCCACCTGCACATGGTGTGGGAAAGTGGATAGAGAGAGGTTCTCTCTTTCTCATAACATTAGGGCTTGGCCCCGTCCAATGAAGCTGGATGTTGGACAAAAGAAAATCCTTATTTATGCACTGCATAGTAAATTTGCTCCCACAAGATGCAATAATGGCTTCCACAGTGGATGGCTTTAAAAGTTGTTGCTGTTGTTTAGTCGTTTAGTCGTGTCCTCCTCTTTGTGACCCCCTGGACCAGAGCACACCAGGCATTCCTGTCTTCCACTGCCTCCCACAGTTTGGTCAAACTCATGCTGGTCTCTTCGGGAACACTGTCCCACCATCTCGTCCTCTGTCGTCCCCTTCTCCTTGTGCCCTCCATCTTTCCCAGCATCAGGGTCTTTTCCAGGGAGTCTTCTCTTCTCATGAGGTGGCCAAATATTGGAGCCTCAGCTTCAGGATCTGTCCTTCCAGTGAGCACTCAGGGCTGATTTCCTTCAGAAGGAGAGGTTTGATCTTCTTGCAGTCCATGGGACTCTCCAGAGTCTCCTCCAGCACCAGAATTCTTTAAAAGAGGAGTAGGCAAATCCATGCAGGATGGAGCTATCCGTGGCTGCCAGACATGATGACTATGTTCTGCTTCCAGAGTTGGAGCCAGCAGGCTCCTGAATATCATTTTGGGAATCCCAAGTGGGGATTGTGAGCTTCCTATCTCATAGAAGCATCTGATTGGCCACTATTAGAACAGGATGTTGGACTAAATGTGCCTTTGGCCTGATCCAGTTGAGCAGTTCTTCTGCTTACAACTGCCAACATCCCTGGCCTTTGGCCATGTCAGATCTTGTTTCCGGATGCAGCATCTAGAGAGCTGCTGAACTCTCCGATTCAAACTTTATCCTAACAGTTTCCCTCAATGTTCTTGAATTGCCCTGGAGTCGCCCTTTGGCGCACATCTACATTCTGTTCTCCTGCACCCTGTTTACAGAGCCACCAATTCCCAAACTACCAGTTTGTACCCACTGGGGCAGGAAGGGGTGGGTGGTGTGTGCGGCCCAGCCTGGGTGTCATCCCTGACCGGGGGGTGACATCGTTGCCCCCCAGGGACACTCGCCGCAGGCAGCACCCCCCTGGGACACTCACTGCTCGCCGCAGGCAGCACTCCCCATGAGTAGCTGACCCTGCCCCCCCCCCGAGTGCACAGCATGGGTGCTGGAGCAGCTAGCTCTGCCTCTGTTTGTACCCCCAGTTGAGGTAAAAGTCACTCTACTGCAAGAAAGGTCAGTCATATACGTAGGTTATGACTTCCTCCTTCCAACCATCCCCTCTTAAATTTCAGTTCCAGCTAGGCAGCGTTTATCCTTCGTCAGCCAGATCGGAAGACATAAAGAAGAGAATACAGTGGTACCTCGGGTTACAGACGCTTCAGGTTACAGACTCCGCTAACCCAGAAATATTACCTCGGGTTAAGAACTTTGCTTCAGGGTGAGAACAGAAATCGCACGGTGGCAGCAGGAGGCCCCATTAGCTAAAGTGATGCTTCAGGTTAAGAACAGTTTCAGGTTTTTAATGTAAGATGTTAGCTTAAAGACATGCCCATATTGTACTCCTGCTGCCAGCAGACTACAGACTGTGTGTGATCGAGATCGCAAGTCACTGTGTGCATTATCCCATAATCTTTGCTTTAACGTCTTTAGGGCACCTTCATAACCCAGGTAATACAGTTGGGGGGGGGTGACAGACCAATAGAGCTGGCTTTTTCTGCAGTGTTGGATGGTAGGTTGAGAGGAGTTCCCTACCAGGACAGACTTTGCTCGTGTGCTCAAGACATCAATTCCATAAAACATATTTTGTTGCACTGTGCAAAATATGAGCAAGCCAGGGCTGAACTGATATTACCCTTGCTGGTACCTTTCCTGGGAAAATCAGAGGCTCACTATGTCAGGTTCCTATTGGAAGACCGCACAAACGCTAGAACATTAGCAGTGGCAAAGTTTTTATCGGTGGTTGCAAGAACCAATGATCCCTATATTCTGAAAAAGATGCTTGTTTAACCTGGAGGTAGGCTGTATGAATTGTGTATTGCTTTGTAACGATTTGTTGGGTCTCTGGACCGTAATAAAGATTGATTGAGTTTCAGGTTAAAAACGGACCTCAAGAACGAATTAAGTTCTTAACCCAAGGTGCCACTGTAATTCCCTCCTAATATGTTTTGCAATAGAAGACTACTCAACAGCCCCTCAACGGAGAGCAAATTCCATTCATTAGCTATAGATACCATTTCCCAGACGTTTAATTCACCTCACAGCAGAACCGTACGGCAAGTGCTCAAGAATACAGACAATCAGAAAGAGCCCGGTGCCACTGCAGCTCAACAATCTGTGGGAAGTGTTCCAACATCACACTTCAGTCTCATGCATGCACTTCCAAGTGCGCCATGCTGGTGCTGGTGCAATCCACGTGTCGACACACAAGTAATGAGCACCATTATGATCAGCCATGAGGGACCATATGGTGACGTCTTTGAGAGTCCAAACTCTTTCTCTAGAGTTCTGGGGTCTGCGTAGGAGCCAGAGGGGCTCGTCTTTCTGCAGAGGCCTGGCGATTACTCCTCAGGAGGCTTCCAGAAGCTGCAGGACAAAAAGCATATTGTCATTCTCGTTAGAACTTTTTATCCACATTGTTATGTGTTTGTGGGTTCCAGAGTTTGTGGGTGCAATACACCCATAATTTGTGGATCTAGTAAATGTTGGCGTTTAATCAGTGCTTGGAGTATTGAAATTGGCCAGATGCTGGATTGAGCCAAACCTGTGCTCAGGAAATTGCCTGGGAGATACAGTGGTACCTCGGTTTTCGAACGTCTCCGTTGACAAACATTTTGGTTTATGAATGCTGTAAACACAGAAGTAAATTCTTCAGTTTTTTAACAAGCCTCAGAAGTCGAACATGCCACGTGGCTTCCACTATGTGCAAGATCCGGAGGCCTAGCTGTCAGCTGTTGAGTCTTTGTTTTTCAAACGTTTCAAAACTAGGACCCTCGTACCTACGGGACCGCCTCTCCTGGTCTGCCCCACGGAGGACCTTAAGGTCCATAAATAACAACACTTTGTCAGGTCCTAATTTGCAACTTCCTGAACTGGCTTTGAAAGCTTATGCTGAACCTACACATCTAGCAGGTATAACATCCAGGCAGGCCTGAGGCTCAAACCTCACATTTGAAGCTGCTTGGATCGGGGCTACTTGCCAGGGACAGTGCTGAGGGGGGCTGCACTGAGAAGGAATGGTGGGAGCCTCCCCCTCCCCCGTATCTTCCCAAGAGCAGGAGGACAGTATAGATTTGGAATAGTGGTTTGCAGAGGGGCATAGTTCAGAAGCTGAGAAATACTGGATGGGGAACAGCTAGCAGAAGAAACATTAGAAGAGAGAGAGCTAACAGATTCACAGTTTCTGGACAGCATTCACCCCCCTTCTCCAAGGACATGGAGAGCTCAGAAATTGTTAGAACTGAAAACACAGAAGTGACAAACTCAGGTTACAAGACGTAGGAGTGGCGTAGATTAATAGGGACGAAGGGGGAGGAGTGACCCTTAATTGGGAGCACCGCCATTTCTAGGAGACGCGCTCTTTGTTCTCTCACTGTGATTATTAAAGATTCTAATTGGTAAGACGCTCCTTTCGTTTGATCTTTTGTTATTGCCATGGGGGAGGAAGCCAATTCCCCGAAGCCTGACACTACTTCATGCTGCAAGGAGGACTCAGACTAGCCTTTGGGAGTCTAGATGTGCGTCCTTCACATCCTGCAAGGAAAACCAGCACAATGGTGTGCACAGCATGCTGGACACATCAAACACCACCTCCCAGCACACACAGTTGTGTTTCTTCCTAACGTCACAAAGAGTACTTACTTACACAGGGTGATGTGTGCCCATGTTAGAAGTGCCCTCACTTCATATATTCCCCTTCGCTCAAATAGTCCATAAAGGACCCTGTCAACTCAGCAAAATCTTCCAATACAAGACTGGTAGAATCCTCACCAGACAGGTCACTGTCAGGCCGAGGTCTCCTGAGATGGGCAGGAGGGGCAGGAGGAGACACAGTGCAAGGGGCCGCAGGAGCTGTCTGGACAAAGGTGGGCGAAAGGCCCGAGGGTGCTGCTGGACCCTCGCTTTCCTCTGGCTCTTTCTCCAGCTCCATGTCAGAAGAGGCAGGTCCCAGGACGTGGTAGAGGCTGGGAAGGCGGATGTCAAACCGCAAGCCGAATTTAGCAAAAAGCTTCTCATTCAGGGCATACAGTTTCTCTGAGATGTCAAAGCCAAGGAGGACTGAGAAGAGGCGGGCAATATAGCGCTCTCTGGCCAGGAGCAAGTAGAGATCCTTCCTTTGCCAAGTGATGAAGCTACAGTCAGTCTCTGCTGTCAGTGTTACCTGCAGAGGGAAGGAGAGAGGAGAGGTGGCTACAGGTGAAGTTCTTTTTATTTTCAGAGTCTTCAAAAATTACTTAAAATTATGAAATAGTGGACATTAACATTTTAATCTCTGAATCTCACCGTGATTTTAGGAGGTGTTTTGACATCACAAAGATGCTCTCTGCCGCTCTGCAAATAGCTACACAACAAATCCTAAAATCCATAATCATATGTTCTAGCAGAGTTCATACATACAAGTGTCAACCACAGCTTAATAATATGTGGCTGAACTGTATGTACAAACTCTGCTGGGACATAATTTCATACAGTTTTTAGGATTTTTGTTAGACGTTTTCTTAGATTCGCAATGATAGGTTGTTTAATTTGTTTATTGCCAGGAGAAGTTTGGTGAGGAAGCCTCTGATAAATGTAATGAATAACATGTGCCTTCCCTGTGTGTGTTATGCTTGCACAGGTGTAAATAAAGCAAATATCACAAACCACCGTACGGTGCCAATTCTCTCTGACACCCAACAACACCGTTCCTGCATTTTATCTGAAATCATTTAAATGAGAGCTGCTTCTTTTGTTTTGACAGGTTTGGGGAAATGTAAAACTCTGGCAAGAGAGAAAAGATGTGTGTTTCCCCAGACTTTTGAAATGTGCACAGGATTTCATTCACTGGAGTGGGTAAATGAGACGTTGGCATGTGCAGGATGGCAAGAGCTCAGCCACGTTATCCCAGAGGCCTCCCGGGTCCAGGAATCTCCTTGGCCAAGACCCAAGGAATGGTGGCTTGGGAAGGAGAAGACGGACAGGCGACACGCCATGTCCTTGAGTCTGATATTTAAGGCTGCTGCCAAGCAAGCAGTTGCTTCGGCCTCCTCACTGAGGGGAGCCAGAATAGGATCGCTTTCCTAAGGGAGGACTGAAAGACTTCAGGGGATGAGAAACTCATTTTCCAAGCAGCATTTTCCAGCAATTAGAAAAATTGGTCAGCTTATAGTGAAGTCCTATTATGTTATTCCAATGCAATAAAAATCAGTTTTTGCTGTTTTCTACAAGAAACGCAGTCAAACCTAATAGGGAAAAAGGATCGGCTTCTAAGGGAAGCAAGAGGAATGCTACTGTGCTTGTTTCCTTGATACAGCCTCAGGCTTTAAAAATAATCTGATGCTTCAAGGAAATTTCAGCCAGTTTTACAAGCTTGAGGGCAAAATTAGAGACGTGACAAGCTGCCAAACTGTCTCCCTGTTGTTGTTTTTAAAAAAGCACACACAGAGAAAATGTTGATTATGAGCAGAAAAATATCCAGAAGGGAATGGGTTAAAGTGTGTGTGTGTGTGTGTGTGTGTGTGTGTGTGTGTGTGTGTGAGAGAGAGAGAGAGAGAGAGAGAGAGAGAGAGAGAGAGAGAGAGAGAGTTCACACACACACACACACACACACACACACACACACACACACACACACGTGTTCTTCAGAGCCTCCCATGGCTGTTTTTTGGTTTAAAAAAGAAAAAGAAAATTGGGGAAATATAATGTATGTCATATTTGTAGTTTAGGCAGCAACAAAACAGTACAGAACGTATAAAAGAAGTACGGTATGATGTCTGCGATGTTGAGCCCATGAATTTGGAAAACGGCAAGCGTCCAAGACCATTGCAGCCTTTGCATTCACAGGCAGCTAAGACTTGAAGCCTCCTGGAAGGGGCCCAAATTTGCCACCTCCTTTCTTCCTAAAACTGTGTCCCATATCTTATCTACATCCCCCCTTAACTTTTGTAGCACAGCTATTCCATGAAGACGTTCGCCTCAGAGGCAGCTGCTGGGCGCTCCATACAGGAATAGATATTTGAGATTTTTCCACAGCTTGTCACCGTGCGTTCTATTTTAAAGTTTCCTGCAGGCCATCACTGTCCCATTGAGTATAGTGAACAATCCATTTATCAGCCCAGACGACAAAGCTCTTACTGTGTCACAGATCCTGACTCTGAATTCTTAAAAGGACCTCAGACACAGTGCGGCACCATTCATTCCAAACATTTATGCAGGAATTGTACTTGGGCAATTTGGGGAGGCCTTACTGTGTGTTTTAAAAGAATTTTTTGATAGAGCAATCTTATGGCGTGTGGAGTTGTCCAGTGTTAAAAATACTGTGACGTGGATGTCCCATAATAATGAAGACGTTAGCACCAAAGTCAGCTTTCCTCTGGAATGTCATGGCCATTTCAAACGTATACAGCTGGTCTCAAGAGAATTTAAAGGCAAGCTGAACCCAGGACACCTCAGCTTTGAATCCCAACCCTTGGGCTTTGGGGATCCAGTTGCTTTGGAGATCCAAAAAGTTATTTTAACCCAATTTGGATTTTCACCTTTCTTTTGTTTAACGGCAGATCTCCATAGATCACCACAGACACTGCTTTTGAAAGTCTCCTCGCTTTCAAAGTACAGTCGTAGCTCAACTCCTGAACGCATTGGGAGGCGAACGTTCCTGCTCCCGAAAGATCGAAAACCAGAAGTGAATATTCTGGTTTTCGAATGTTCTTTTGGAAGCCGAGCGTCTGGCGGGGCTTCTGCAGGAGCTTCCTGCAGCCAATCAGAAGCCGCGCTTTGGTTTCCAAACATTTCAGAAGTCGAACGGACTTCCGGAATGGATTCTGTTTGACTTCCGAGGTACAATTTGTATGCAGCTTGCTATGAGGCACCAATGGGGTAGAGATTGGATTACTAAGAAACCTAAGGCCAAAGATTTATTGAGTGCAGGGAATGACTAGAGCAGTTCTTTGCCTCTATTACACCCTCCCATCAGAGGTCAAGGAAATAAACAACTACAGTCAAACCTTGGCTCCCGAACAGCTCCGTTTTCGAACGATTCAGCTCCTGAATGCCAAAAACCCGGAAGTAAATGCTCCGGTTTTCAAACATTTCTTGGAAGCCGAACACCCAGTGTGGCTTTTGCTGAGTGCAGGAAGATCTTGCAACCGATCAGAAGCCGTAATTCAGTTGTCAGAACGTTTTGGAAGCCTGGAACGGGCTTCTGGGATGGATAACGTTTGACAACTGAGGTTTGACTGTATCTGACTTTTAGAAGACATCTGAAGGCAGGGAAGTTTTTAATGTTTGATGTCTCACTGTGTTGTAATTTGTTGGAAGTTGCCCAGAGAGGCTGAGGGAACCTAGTCAGATGGGTGGCATATAAATAAGTTGTTGTTCTTGCGGTTATATGATTCTGACCCAGAAAGTAAACAAAGAAACAAAAACCACCACACACACAACACACAATCTCAAAAAAAAAACCCAAGATGCAATTGTGTTCTGTGAGGTTACCTGAAATGTTCCCTCTTCCGAAGGAGGCAGTGATTCCCACTCCGGGGAATCCAGGAATTGATATGGGAAGACATAATGTAGAAACTGTCCGTCCTGGCTTACTCTAACCCTAATTGGGGCAGGGGGAAGGAAAAAGACACATTTTAAAGCAGATTCGTTTTTTAAAAATTCTTCCCAAAGTTTATACAGTGCATTATAATACCAGCTCCCACCCCAAGGTGGATCTCAACAGAAATTAGTCTTGTGCCACTGGCCTCGCATCTGACGGTAGGGGCACGTGGAAAATGATCTGGCAGGTATCTGTGAGAGCAGGTAAGTGGGCCTCATGCAGTTGTGCAAACATTTTTAAAAAACTATGCATTAATTTGTTGGATTCACATCCCACCTTTGCATTAAGGCAGTCAAGGCAGTTTATAATATAAAATATTAACCTATCCTAACAAATGCATACCCTCCAACATTTCTCCGATGGAAATTTGGACGTCCTGGTACAAAATTTGGACGTCCTTGGAGATAATACAAGAATACTTGGCTAGTCTAGATGTATTCAAGTCTCCAGGGCCAGATGAACTGCATCCAAGAGTATTAAAAGAACTGGCAGATGTGATCTCAGAACCACTGGCAGTCATCTTTGAGAATTCCTGGAGAACAGGCAAAGTCCCGGCAGACTGGAGGAGGGCAAATGTTGTCCCTATTTTCAAAAAGGGGGAAAGAGAGGACCCAAATAATTACCGCCCAGTCAGTCTGACATCGATACCAGGGAAGATTCTGGAGCAGATCATTAAGCAAACAGTCTGTGAGCACCTAGAAAGGAATGCTGTGATCACCAATAGTCAGCATGGATTTCTGAAAAATAAGTCATGTCAGACTAACCTGATCTCGTTTTTTGACAGAATTACAAGCCTGGTAGATGAAGGGAACGCAGTGGATGTAGCCTACCTTGATTTCAGCAAGGCATTTGACAAGGTGCCCCATGATATTCTTGTAAAGAAGCTGGTAAAATGCGGTCTTGACTATGCTACCACTCAGTGGATTTGTAACTGGCTGACTGACCGAACCCAAAGGGTGCTCATCAATGGTTCCTCTTCATCCTGGAGAAGAGTGACTAGTGGGGTGCCACAGGGTTCTGTCTTGGGCCCGGTCTTATTCAACATCTTTATCAAAGACTTGGATGATGGACTCAAGGGCATCCTGATCAAATTTGCAGATGACACCAAACTGGGAGGGGTGGCTAACCCCCAGAGGACAGGATCACACTTCAAAACGACCTTGACAGATTGGAGAACTGGGCCAAAACAAACAAGATGAATTTTAACAGGGAGAAATGTAAAGTATTGCACTTGGGCAAAAAAAATGAGAGGCACAAATACAAGATGGGGGACACCTGGCTTGAGAGCAGTACATGTGAAAAGGATCTAGGAGTCTTGGTTGACCACAAACTTGACATGAGCCAACAGTGTGACGCGGCAGCTAAAAAAGCCAATGCAATTCTGGGCTGCATTAATAGGAGTATAGCATCTAGATCAAGGGAAGTAATAGTGCCACTGTATTCTGCTCTGGTCAGACCTCACCTGGAGTACTGTGTCCAGTTCTGGGCACCACAGTTCAAGAAGGACACTGACAAACTGGAACGTGTCCAGAGGAGGGCAACCAAAATGGTCAAAGGCCTGGAAACGATGCCTTATGAGGAACGGCTAAGGGAGCTGGGCATGTTTAGCCTGGAGAAGAGGAAGTTAAGGGGTGATATGATAGCCATGTTCAAATATATAAAAGGATGTCACATAGAGGAGGGAGAAAGGTTGTTTTCTGCTGCTCCAGAGAAGCGGACACGGAGCAATGGATCCAAACTACAAGAAAGAAGATTCCACCTCAACAGTAGGAAGAACTTCCTGACAGTAAGAGCTGTTTGACAGTGGAATTTGCTGCCAAGGAGTGTGGTGGAGTCTCCTTCTTTGGAGGTCTTTAAGCAGAGGCTTGACAACCATATGTCAGGAGTGCTCTGATGGTGTTTCCTGCTTAGCAGGGGGTTGGACTCCATGGCCCTTGTGGTCTCTTCCAACTCTATGATTCTATGATTCTATGAAAATATTATCAGGCCAACTTCAGGAGCTGATAGGCATTTGGTTCCAGGCCTGAGTTTCTCTTAAATAGCTCCGGAGTGGGTGGGTGGGGTGAGGGGCCCCCGACATGTCTCTCAGGGTTGTAAAAACAGAAAGAGATGGCAAGGAGCTTCAAAAGAACCACTCCAAATGGAGTGAATGGTTTTCGACATGAGTTGCGCAGCAAAATATCACTTAATAAAGATAGGAATCGAAATTTCTGCATAAAACTCAAAAAGAAACGCCAAAACAACCCCTAGAAGGCAGGATACGTGCTTATTATAAGCAGCAGATGTGTATAGCGCAGGATAGACAGCGATCCAGTTGTGGATCATTTGTACCAGCGAACAGGCCGAGTAGCTCAAGTTCCGCTTAGGCAATTGCATCATCATCATCATCATTTAATACAGTATCATCTACGCATATGACATTTTACAAGATTAAAGGCTGCATTGAGAATTGTGTGATAATGGCAATTAGTATTCTACATTACAGTGGTACCTCGGGTTAAGTACTTAATTCGTTCTGGAGGTCCGTTCTTAACCTGAAACTGTTCTTAACCTGAAGCACCACTTTAGCTAATGGGGCCTCCCGCTGCCGCCACACCACCGGAGCACGATTTCTGTTCTCATCCTGAAGTAAAGTTCTTAACCCGAGGTAGTATTTCTGGGTTAGTGGAGTCTTTAACCTGAAGCGTCTGTAACCTGAAGCATCTGTAACCTGAGGTACCACTACTGTATTCTATATTTATACACCGCCTTTCCCCCCTGATGGGACAGTATGGTCTTTGGTGCAAAAACTGGCCACGGACTCTTCATTTCTCTTTCTTGCAAATCCCCTATAGCCATCTCCTTTCCCTTACGTTTTATGTGCCCCAACCCTAATTCCTCCAGGTTGTGACAACTACAAAACAGTCTCCAAATTCTGCATCACAGCATAAACTAAAACAAGCCAATGAATCAAGCAAACTAGGTAAAACCTGGCCCACGGTAGAAATATTTTTCTTTTTTAATGTAAAATTCCAGATCCCTTGAGTGTGGAACACTTCAGACTTAACCAACATATGACAGAAAAGAATGGAATAGATACAACCCAATTACAGTAACTGTTCCCCACCATACAAACAAACCCTGAACCAACCTTCAGCTGCCACATTTAAAGCTTGTATTTTTTTTAACCCTTTGAGAAGCTGAAGCATCATTGTTGTTTGCCAGCTGCTTTATCTGCTTTGTCAGGTAACCTTACCTGAAAACAAGGAGCCATGACCTTAATTTTACAGTACACCTGTCTCCCTAAATGCTGAGGGCCAGATTACATGACTGCAGGGCCACGTGCAACTTTAGCTCAACAGTCCTGCAAAGCATCCTCAGGAGGAGACCATTTGCAACAGAAAAGCATTATGGATGGGGTCCTTAAGCCCCCACCCTCCTTCCCCTTTTCCCATGGATAGCCATGTTTAGAAGGTAAAAAAAAAAAAGCCTAAATCTGTAAGAAGGTAAAGGTGGGCTGCACAACTTCAGCATAAAAGCTGGGACTTCAGAACCTCCAAGGGTTCCTATTTTCCAGGGACAGTCCTGGATTTACAGAAGACATCCCGGTTTCTGATTTGATCCCGGAATGTCCCGGTTTTCCTTAGAACGTCCCTATTTCCATCGGAGAAATGTTGGAAAGTATAGAGTTATGTGACCCCCGAGCCAAGGAGATAAGTAACTAGACAACCTTTAGAAGACATCTGAAGGCATAGGGAAGTTTTTTAATGTTTACTTTGTTATTAGTTTTTGTATATGTTGGAAGCTGCCCAGAGTGGCTGGGACAACCCAGTCAGATGGGCAGGGTATCAATAATAATAATATTATTATTATTTTTGCATAGGACGTCCCTATTTCCATTGGATAAATGTTGGAGGGTATGGGATGGAATGCTTCTTCATATATACACACATAAGGAGCCCTCCATTAAGAAAACTAGATCAGAGAGGAAGTTCTAACCTAGTCTTCTCAGTGGCATACAAGGTCTTTTTGGAAAAAATGACAAGAAGGGGGTATTCCCTCACATGAGTTGAGTCCTCAAATGCAGAGTAAAGTGATACAGCGAAGACACGGGTTTTACCACCTATGTGAGAACTCGGCCAGAAGAAACTCAGAGAATGCATGGGTTTGTTTGTTTTTCATGCCACTCCATCTATTTTTCAAAAGCACCAGTTGGGTCAGTTTTCTAATGCCAAGAAAAAATATTGTCAGGGGAAGGTGAAGCCTACCTGCCAGACAACAAGAATGACAGACGATCAATTGAGGTCTTGCCCTCCACAGCATAGTTCTGGTCTTTGGCCAGGGGCAAAACCTGTTCCTCACAACACTTGACGATTTCTTTGTAGACCTGAGGTGGCACTTGCAGAGGCTGGCACAGCTGCTTGTAGAGCATGTCAAATTCTTCAGGGAAGGCGTGTTGACGGAGCTGGTAAACTAGGTGAGCCAACTGAAGCAGACAGATCAGAACTAAGAGCAGGTTCCAGATGAAGATGTCCAGGCCACAGGCATCTAGCCAGCCCCAGAGCGCAGCGCAGAGGAAACCAGCGGTCAAGAAGCCAAAGATGAAGATGGAGCCAACCGTTCCACTTCCTCCCATGAATCCCAGGAGAAGGAAGAAGCCAGCAAGGTGATAAATCGCTCCTTCCATAGACTCCTTCCATCCCTCACATAAAATTGGGTAGAAAACAATCCGATCCAAGAGGGTGCTGTTTGTACTCATTTTCCTTGTCTCCTAACCTCTGCACCAATATGTCTTGAAAAATTATATTGGAGAACTTGTAAAACCAGTTCCTAGAACTGGAGCTGAACAGTAGCTATGTCTTTCTCAACCTGTGGGTCCCCAGAACATTTTCAAAATTATTAATGCAAACCCCAGCAACCCCGTCCCACAAAGTGGAAGACCAAATGTGGTTTGCAGGAGTCCAGTATCATACCAATCAGCTGCACCAACTTGCAAAAGCACCAGAAATTCAATCTGGAAGGAAGCAACGCCTTTCAGTTTGATAACTCCCTGGAAGAAGAGCTGGGAAGAGTTGCCTGCGCCTTGCTCCCTTGCCGGCCGAGTGAGAAAATGAAAATAGACTTGGGGAAAGAGCAGCGGCCAGGGCAGAAGGGGCGGGGAAGGGAGCAGCGGAGGGTACTTGTGTTTAATTTGGAATGTATAGCACGGAAAGCAGAGCGACCCCAAATAGATAACCATGTTTGGAATTGAAATCCAAGAAGCAGAGGCTGAGAGGCGAAGAGAGGCCAGCCGGGCGATGGCCACTTAACATAACCCAGAGAACTAGATTACACGTAGTATTGTCTGGGTAGATGCTTTCAGTCTGTTCCCAGAGCTTGTTTGGCAGAACAAATCCCCTCTCATATCACAAGGCGGGGGGAGGAATTCCCTCTATCATGAACTGCAAGCCACAGAAAACAAGATAAGGTAGGATTTTAGGAAGGGGGGGCGTGTTGGCTGCAGACCACAGTACCCAAAGCAAGTGGCGACAGCTGGGATTTTAAAAATTAGACAGAAGCTGTGGACCAGAGTCTGGTCAAACAAGCTGCAATATTTGGAGGCTGCAAATTTTATAAATGATTCAAACAGAAGACTGGAGTGGTCAACCAAGGAAGGTTGCTTGACCTTTAACAGTGATAAATCAGAAGAACAGCTGCTTTGCGCTCCCATTTCTTGCTTGGTGTTCCCCAGAACTACTTCCTTCCAGCCACTAGAATGACACAACAGATGCGGTGGAGCGGACTTTCCACTTTTAAAATTATGCTACCGATCTCAAAGCCATCCTTGTGCTGGATCTGACTGCAGAGAGAGAGAGTACAGCAGAGCTTTCCAAATTTGCGTCGTGACATTTTAGTGTGTCGGCTTTAGTGTGTCGCATGAATGCTCCCGGCGCTCCTCCTGGGGCTGGAAATGGGTTATTTTAACCTTCCTTTTGCTAGTAAAACTGAATTACTGTGTCACGAACTGAAGCACGTCTAAAAAGTGTATCACCGACGTGAAAAGTTTCGAAAGCTCTGGAGTACGGGGGTCTGAGGGGGACAAGCATTCCTGTCTTTCTCAGTGAGATAGGAAGACAGCTGAGCTGCTGTCACAAAGCAATGTCAGACAAGCCTTACCTTACATTATCAATATACCGGTAGTTTTTCTGAGCAGGAATGTGAGCTGGTTTATGTGTAAATACTCCATTGGGCAGGGAGGGGGGAAACGGAAAGAGATGAAAATTATTCCCTTAAAAATGGAGTAAAATATAGTCTTTTCCCTTTCTTTCAAAATAGAGTGATCCCCAAGAAAACAGAAGCTGGCCGTCCTGCTATAAGGCATTTTCATTTATGATTTTATGTGAAGTGGAAAGAACTATCAGGCAACAAGGAACCCAGGATTACGATGGTATTCAGACTTCAAATCACCCTATAAAACCCGCAGAGTTAAACTGATCTCACACTTCTGAGCACATAACAGTGTGGTATACTTTACATTTTTCTTGGCTTCCTTGAAAAAAAGTGGCAGGATGCAAGGATTGGAGTTTTAAGAGTTTGAAATGCAAAACAATGTCCTAAAGAAATTATGGTTGGTGCACACCTTAAAGATAATCGTTTTGTGTCACCGAATACAAAATATCAGGTTGACCCTTTCATCAAGGGGGACAAAAGACACCTCACACACTGCAAGATAACATGTCCTTGCAGATTTAAGTTATCCAAAGTAAGTTTTGGGTGCAAAGATTTCAATATTCTCAGAACATCTGAAGTGTGTTTAATCCTGCCTGGCCTCCTTGGGAACAGGTACGCAGGGCCCAATTCAAAGTGCTGGTGCTGACCAATGAAGCCTTCCATGACCCAAGACAAGACCTGAAGGACAAACCTCTTCCCACATGAACCGACCCAGACCCTGCACTTGTCAGCCAAGTCCCTTCTCTGTGTCCCCCTCCCTGAGAGATCTGGAGGGTGACAGGAGAACAGGCCTTTTCTGTGGTGGCCCTCTCTCTCGAGGCTCGCCTGGCGCCATCATTAAATGTCTTTAGGCTCCGGGCAAACATTTGTCCTTATCCAAGCCTTCAGCCATTAAATATTCTTGTTTAGTCATTTAGTTGTGTCCGCCTCTTCGTGACCCGCTGGACCAGAGCACGCCAGGCCCTCCTGTCTTCCACTGCCTCCCTCATGCTGGTAGCTTCGTGAAGAGTATCCAACCATCTCGTCCTCTTTCGTCCCCTTCTCCTTGCGCCCTCCATCTTTCCCAACATCAGGGTCTTTTCCAGGGAGTCTTCTCTTCTCATGCGGTGGCCAAAGTACTGGAGCCTCAGCTTCAGGATCTGTCCTTCCAGGGAGCACTCAGGGCTGATTTCCTTCAGAATGGAGAGGTTGGATCTTCTTGCAGTCCATGGGACTCTCAAGAGTCTCCTCCAGCACCAAAATAAATATAAGATTGTCCTAATAATTTATTCTAATTTCAGAATTTAGTATTTCCATACATAAGGCCTTTGTGTGAGAGTTAGAAATTCTAATCTATTATCAGCCTTCAAGGAAAAATACTAGTAGAGAATACAGAAAATATATCAGAATGCAGAAGTCAACAGTTGTATCCAGTGCTTTTTTTCCTGGGGGGACACAGGGCTATGCATACCTCTAAACATTTTGTGAATCTTTGTACTTTTGTCCGTTTACTGTATTTATTGTTCCCAATTTGAACTATAAAATGGTGATTTTCTTCAGTCAAAATGAGAGTACCCTTAAACACTTTTTTTAGAAAAAAACAACACTGGTTGTATCCATGGTGGCTTTGTCTGAGCAAAAAGTAGTTTTCCTCTTGCAAGTTGGGTACCAGATTTTTAGTGAACCCCCCTACTGATTTTTAGCGCCCATGCACCACCCCAAAAGCTGTTCCTGAGGGACCCTCTAGATATAATAGGATATGACAAGGACACTGCAATGGGGAGGGGAGGTGGCGAGAGACCAATAAAAATCTGGCGCCTCAACTTCTAGGAGCACATTTTGCTAAAGCAACACTGCCAGTGGATGCGATTCCACAGAAAACGGAACTCCATCATGCAGCTGCTCTCAGTTACGGAGAAAAACAAGTGTTACATTGAGCTAATTCTGATTCAGTAATATTGAGCAGACTAGTATTCTCTGAAATTTACAAGAACTGAAATGTCTTCAAGTGTCCTTTTTTCTGTTTTACACGCATCAGAGTCTGAAGGTGTCAGAGGCAGCTTTCATTTTATTTATTTATTGACAAAATAATTCCATCTACAAACTTTACACAGGACCTGTCCTGCACTTCAATATAAGGTCACTTGGAAAGCTTTGCATCTTACTCTGAAATCCCTGACAGAAAGATTAAATACAAATCTAACAAATAAAAGAAAACCAACCCAGCTTCACCACCCAACTACTCAGTTGACATTTGTGCAGCTTTGCTATGGATTTACTACAGCAGCCCCTGCTCAAGAGAGGTAAATTACACAGTGCTGGAACCCATGAATTATATTTTTCACACACAAAATATTATTATGTCCATCTACCAAGCTGGGTAGCCATGCAGCCTCCATACAGCAAATCTGCAAATTGATTTTGACCTCTGCTGAAAAAGGAGCTTGGCAGATTGCAATGGAAACTTGAGTACGTGCACACAAAACTTGCCCAATCCCACAGCATCTCTGAATACAGCCAACTTTGTTTTTATTTTTGATTTAGCATATTTAATTCCAGTGAACACATGGGAGGGTGGTGACATAGTTTCCCAGATACAACTGCATCATACAGGAGCCAGTTTTGTTGTGCTCAAATGAGAATGCTAAAACGTTTATTCAGGAGAATCTCTCATATTATCACTTAGGCAGGATCCAGCCGTGGAAGAAGACTGTAACGCAACACGCTCCTCTGATTTTAGAATCCATCGTATTTTTCCCCAATAAATTCATCTTCTAATAAATAAACACCCATGTTCAAGCAGCCATGAAGAGTAAAGTCCCCAAACTAATATTTCAACAGCAAATCACCTAGAGGGAAAAGGGAGAAAAGGTACAATAAGAAGCAGTTTTAGCTATATATCTCATCTATTAGCAATGATGTTCCTCTAAAACTTATGTTGGGAAGTTAATGAAAGCAATACCTGCAAGTAAAACATACCAAGGATTAATTATGCCTTATTTGTAGTTATTTTACGTCTACCATCATCACCACTACCTGCCACCACAGAACTGGCGGTTTTACTTAACGACAGTGACTTTGAAGACTTACTGGACTTGGAAGGTTAACACAATGGACCATATACTTCAAACTTTTGACAGAATGTTTGTACCCAAAGAATCCCTAGCAGACGCCTAGCTAAGGAAGGAGAGTCTGCAACCTGTTCCAGTGCTAAATTTCTCTTACATTTAACAAAATCTACCTCCTGGCTTGTTACAAATCTAAAAGCATCAGTCATCCAACGCTTGCTTTTGTCAGGCATACAAAGTAGACACTGACATTTTTGCCCAACAATTTTTAAGGTGTTTGGTAAAGTATATTCAGAGTACTTATGAAAGGCTCTCTCATCATGTTTTCGTGTTCAAACAATACACTATAAAAGGAAGATTATTTACTCCAAACTCCCTGTTTTAAATTCTTTACAAACCTAAATCTGCAAGGGCAAGTTTACTATGATAAAAGGTATTATCATGGTAATGACCCCTTGTTTGTTTTATTATTACATTCATATACCACATTCAAGTGGACGCGGGTGGCACTGTGGGTTAAAATACAGAGCCTAGGGCTTGCCGATCAGAAGGTTGTTGGTTCAAATCCCTATGATGGGGTGAGCTCCTGTTGCTCGGTCCCTGCTCCTGCCAACCTAGCAGTTCAAAAGCACGTCAAAGTGCAAGTAGATAAATAGGTACCGCTCCGGCGGGAAGGTAAACGGCATTTCCGTGTTCTGCTCTGGTTCACCAGAAGCGGCCTAGTCATGCTGGCCACATGACCCGGAAGCTGTCTGCGGACAAATGCCGGCTCCCTTGGCCAATAAAGTGAGATGAACGCCGCAACCCCAGAGTCGGCCACGACTGAACCTAATGGTCAGGGGTCCCTTTACCTTACCACATTCAAAGAGCTCAAAAGTGGCACAGACACTTCTCCCCCTCTCCATTTTATCCTCACAACAGCCTTGTGAGGTAGGCTGGGCAGAGAAAAAATGACTGGCCCAAAGTCACCCAGCGGGCTTCATGGTTGAGCATGGATTTGAACCCTTGTCTTCTAGGTCCAACACCCGAGCCACAACTCCACCCTGGCTTGTCATCATTATGATCATTCTCCGGAGAAACCTCATGGTTTCAGTGTAGTGCTCAAACACTGCATTTAGTTTAATGCTGCAGTGGTAGAACAAAGTTCTGAGACTCTATAAAAACTTTTTTTAAAAAGAAGTGCCACAGCATATTACAAAATTTAAAGGGGGAGTAGACCTACAGAAGTGTTGTAGATATCACAAGCTCTAACCAGCTGATGTCCTTGACATCACACAACAATCTCCATCTTCCACACAACAGTCAGTCACAAATGCAGTGGTGAAGAACTGCAAATCCACACACCATGGTTGAATTAAGTAGGTCGGGTTCTGAAGAGTTGCAATTCCCCCCCGAGGGGTTAAACGGCTGTAGCAGTGCTACCTTGACAGCTCCCAGCATGCATTTCCCCTGAAAAATGGCTCCATTGCAAGAGGACATCCATTTACCTCCCAAACATTCAGATGTGTGCTTCATCTTGCTCATATCTTAAAACCCAAGGCTCTCATGCACTCCTTGTGGGCCTCAATAAGAGCACCACAGTGTTCTTCTCCTTTTTCGATGATGCTGCAAGACAAAATTCCCCAATTAAGCAATTTCACAAATCAGGTAGTTGACTTGTTCAGATTATGCTTTCTTTCTCCAAAGGAATGAATGGTTGCAATTTGCGTCCCATTCAGATCACCTTTCTGCTAAGGTTACAGGAAAGCTGCATGTTGTTGGTTAAAAAGAATCATGTAAAATGTCTTTTCTGTTTTACAGAATGCAGTGGCTGATGTTTTGATGTGAAGAGAGGAGAACAGGGGTCCAAGAGGCTTCCTAACCCTTTTCCCCCAGAGGTGTTTTCCCATTGAAGCATTACCACTAGCTACTCAGAAAGGATGGAAATATAAGGGATGGGAAATCCCTGTATGGGACAGCTACGTATTCCTGCATTGCAGGGGTTGGAGTGGATCAGAGCTTTCCAAACTGTGTGTCGCGACACATTAGTGCGTCAACTGCAGCCTGTAGGTGTGTCAAGTGAACACTCCACCCAGGGATGGAAAGAGGTTAGTTTTGTCTGTTTGCATTTCTTAGCGCAGAAAGTATTGATCTGATGTGCAGAGATCTTTCCTATTCTACTTAATTCAAGAGGGTTCTGGAAGCTTCTGTGTGTGAAAGAAACAAGCAGAAGGTTCATGACTGGATTATTCCCTCTGCTGAGTACAGCTGGCTTAAAGTGGTTCTGTTCTCTCTTCTGTCAGGGCCATGCTGACTATAAAAGAAGGGCCAGAAGGAGCCTGGGTTTCATTTTCTCTATCTGTTTTCCTTCTGGTGTGGTGTTCCGTACCTAGTACAGTGGCACCTCAGATTAAGTACTTAATTCGTTCCGGAGGTCCGTTCTTAACCTGAAACTGTTCTTAACCTGAAGCACCACTTTAGCCTATGGGGCCTCCTGCTGCTGCGCGATTTCTGTTCTCACCCTGAAGCAAAGTTCTTAACCCGAGGTACTATTTCTGGGTTAGCGGAGTCTGTAACCCGAAACGTCTGTAACCCGAGGTACCACTGTATGTTTAGTGTTCAGGTTTAGACTTGTTACAAGTTATTTGTAAGTGAAGTCTGTTGCAGCTGGATTCCTTATGAACAGGGCCAATCCTGAATGGACTGGATTTGCGGCCGTTATGCTCCTGAAATATTAAGCACCTCGTCTATTTTGGGGGGATCCTGCAACGTGTTTTGAGTTTTTACTCTGCTAACCATACACTGGAATCCGTTCTGGAGAATTTCAATGGCAAGTTTGACCTCTGGTTTGCTAGTCAGACCGAATTACCGCGTCGTGAAAAGACGCGTGTCTCGAGAAGTGTCTCGCCAGTTTGCTTCGCTCTGTCCCCTCCGAGTCTACGAGTCTCGCCCATGGCGAGTCCCCCCAGGAGGAGGCGGCGGCGGAGGGAGGCGGCCATTTCCCGCAGGGGCTCCGCTTCCTCCTCCTGCTCCCGACCCCCCCCCCCCGTGGCCCCGATGCTCCGGGCAGCCGGCCTGAGTCTTCCGAGGGCCAGACTGAAGCCCCCCGTTCCGGCCCCCGCTACCCACCAGGCGTCGCGCGCCCGCTTGGTCTCCGGGCAGGCGCAGCAGGGCTTGAGGGAGGGCGGAGGCTTCTGCTCGGCCGCTCCGGGAGCCGGGAGACCCGGGGAGTCGCGAGGAGCCACGGTCGACATGGCTGCGCAGAAAGACGCCCGCCTCCCCGCCCCACTCACTTCCGCCGCCGCTTCCGCCACACTCGGCTCGCCATTGGACGCCGAGCGAGGGGGGAGTGCGCCTGCGCGCGCGCCGCAGAGCGGACCAAGACCCGAAATGATAGAGGCGGGAGGAGGCGGCTTAGAGAACTGCGCGAGGGGCTATTGCAGCAAAATAAAATAAAATAAAAACACACGACGGCTCAATCGCCTTGGCTTGCAGTTTGGCCAAAGGCGGGATGGAGAGGAGATAGAAGTAGGCTGAGCCAGCCAGCAGCCTTCAGGTCCCGCATTTAATATTGCAACTGCAAGAAGAGGTTTTTTTTATCCACCCACCCCGTTCATGCCCACTTTTCTTTTCTTTTTAAAGAGTGGCCGTGCCACGCAGGAATGAAAAAGGATAAGGATAAAAGGAGGCAGGCGAAGGGGCAACAACTTCAGCGAGAAGCAGAGTTTGTTTGTTGGTTTTGAATGGAATAATAAAGCACAATATTTAGCAAACCCCCAAAAAAGGAAGAAAAAAAGTATTACGCTCCAAAATGCTTTCTGACACAGTTACTGTATTTGGGACTGCAAGCTTTTCATAACAAGCAGCCTGCCCTCTTGTCCTCATAGATTCATAGAGTTGTGGAGGTGGAAGGGGCAACGAGGGTCATCTAGTCCAGCCCCCGCAAGGCAGGACTCTTCTGTGAAGTCCCGTGATGCGCCCTGACGATGATGCTCTGCGAACAAATGCAAACATAAAAGCTGAGGGAATTCTGGACTCCTTTCCCTCCCTCTCCTCTCCTAAAAGAAAAAGGAAAAACCCAAAGAGAAATTAGCAGCGCTGTCTCTGATATGATCAAGACCTGACCCACTACTGGAAGACAAATGCACTAAGCAACACATGGATACAAGCATTACAGTGGTACCTCGGGTTACAGACGCTTCAGGTTAAATCTGCTTCAGGTTACAGACTCCGCTAACCCAGAAATAGTACCTCGGGTTAAGAAATTTGCTTCAGGATGAGAACAGAAATTGTGCTCTGGCGCACAGCAGCAGCGGGAGGCCCCATTAGTTAAAGTGGTACCTCAGGTTAAGAACAGTTTCAAGTTAAGAACAGACCCCCAGAACAAATTAAGTTCTTAACCCGAGGTACCACTGTATATCCGATGTCCTAAACATCGCTTTGTAAAAAAAAGGGGGGGGGGAACTGTCAGGCAACCCAGGTCTCCCTAGGGATGAAGTTCCACAAGCTTAGAGTTGCAAAGGAGGCTGAGCAGAAAAAAAAACACCACAACCCCGTGATACAAAATTGGCATTGGGTTGCAACAAAGGCCCGCCTGGTCAGTCTGCCTGCGGCCACAACTCCGTGAAGAAGCTTTGCACTCCTTTTAATTTGCAGGCAGCAAAGCATCGCATCAGCATCCCAGGTTATTGAGAAGAGGCGCAGGGTGTGCACACACATCCTGCCTAGAAGAGCATCCTTTCTCAAACTTTGGGGTCCCAGTTACAGATAGGTAGCCGTGTTGGTCTGCCATAGTCAAAACAAAACAAAATTCCTTCCAGTAGCACCTTAAAGACCAACTAAGTTAGTTCTTGGTATGAGCTTTCGTGTGCATGCACACTTCTTCAGGTATGCACACTTCTTCAGGTATCTGAAGAAGTGTGCATGCACACGAAAGCTCATACCAAGAACTAACTTAGTTGGTCTTTAAGGTGCTACTGGAAGGAATTTTTTTTTGTTTTGGGGTCCCAGTACGTTGTTGGACTACAACTCCCATCATCCCTAGCAGGAAGGGCCGGCTGTCAGGGATGATGGGGGTTGTAGTCCAACAGTGACTTGGGCACTAAGGTCGAGATAGGCTACTCTAAACTTCAGAAGAATCCTTATTTGCATCAGCCACTAGCCATAGCAATAAAACAAAATAAAATGTACTGAAGACAGAGGTAAAAACTATAGAAAATACATTTTGAGGGTTTACAACAATAATCAAATAATTGCCCACATTGCCCTCCCCCCAAAAACTTGCAGTTTTTGCTATCACCAGATCATCTTGATCTGCTAAAAAAAAAGGACACAGCAGCAATGGTTGAGTGACCTGGCATGGACAAAAATTTGTTGTTGTTGTTTAGTCGTTTATTCGTGTCTGCCTCTTTGTGACCCCCTGGACCAGAGCATGCCAGGCCCTCCTGTCTTCCACTGCCTCCCACAGTTTAGTCAAACTCATGCTGGTAGCTTCAAGAACACTGTCCAACCATCCTCTGTCGTCCCCTTCTTCTTGTGCCCTCCATCTTTCCCAACATCAGGGTCTTCTCCAGGGAGTATTCTCTTCTCATGAGGTGGCCAAAGTCCTGGAGCCTCAGCTTCAGGATCTGTCCTTCCTGTTATGTACTGAAGTTCTCACCCTGGGCCAGCAGGGGGATTCTGTAGGTAGTTTTCACTCAGGTCCACATCAGTTATTTTAGGCGGGGAAACTCTGGGTTGTTGTTGCTACAATGTTGACAGCAGGCTGCCTATAAAAGCAGGCCGGAGGAGCTGTTTGCGGTTCAGTTCTGTCCAGCTTAGAAGTAAATAGCTGCTCTGGAGAAATTGCTGTGTCGTCTGCTATGTTCACCCACAACTTAACACTTCCAGTGAGCACTCAGGGCTGATCTCCTTCAGAATGGATAGGTTTGATCTTCTTGCAGTCCATGGGACTCTCAAGAGTCTCCTGCAGCACCAAAATTCAAAAGCATCGATTCTTCGGCAATCAGCCTTCTTGATGGTCCAGCTCTCACTTCCATACATCACTACTGGGAAAACCATGACTTTAACTATACGGACCTTTGTTGGCAAGGTGATGTCTGTACTTTTTAAGATGCTGTCTAGGTTTGCCATTGCCTTTCTCCCAAGGAGCAGGCGTCTTTTAATTTCATGACTGCTGTCACCATCTGCAGTGAGGGGGAAGCACCTTCCTCCTCAACTCTTGCAAAAGAGTGCAAGCTCCGCAACTAGAAAGAAGAGGAGGGACACCAAGAAGACTGGAAGAAATTTAAAGACTATTTGAATAAATATTGTAATATTAAATATATGTAATCACTTGAAAGACTCAATTAGGCCTAGGATTAAATTGGGAATAAATAAATAAATGTATGATAAGAAAAGTTAGGAAATATGATTATGACTGTGATATGGTTTTATGAAATAATGATATTGGAAACTGCTATATATAATTACTAAGAAACTCAGATGGAAGAGATTTGAGGAAGTCAAATAATATGTTTATGAAGATGGATTTTAATTAATTAATTGAGTTTTAGTTTATGTGGTGATTTGTTTTCTTTTGTGTTTTATATATTTTTTTCTTTTTTCCGTTTCATTCTTTTTCCTTTATTATTGTTAACTTTTTCTTCTGTTATGTTTATGTATGGAAAATAATAGATATTATTGTGAAGAAGAAAAAAAGAGCGCGGGCTCCTCTGCACTTTTCCTATCTCTGGGGCTTCAGGTGTGCGCGCAGGCCGCGCCCCCCCTCCCCGCCGGGCGGCGTTGCTATGGAGACGGCGTGGGCCTAGCAGCCGCGGCCAGGCGCCGAGATGAGCCGCTCGGTGACGGTGGGTCGGGCGGCGGCGGCGGCGGCGCCCCCCGGGGCTCGCTCCCGCCGGGCCGTGGCGCCCAGCCGGGCCTTCGACTTCCTCTACGGTGATTGGCGGGGAAGGGGCGCCGAGGGAGCCGAGCGCGGGGAGGGAGGGAGGCCGGGGAAGCGGCGCCGGGAAGCTCGCCTGCATTCCGCCTTCTCCCTGGCGGGGACGCCGGGCGGCTGGCAGGCAGACACCAAGAAGAGCAGCTGGAAACAGACAATTAAACCCGGAGATACACTGAAAACACAGATCATTACTAGAAAGACAGCGCAGGAAGTGGCATTCTTATTATTATTATTATTAATAATAATAATATTTTTTATACCCTGCTTTCCCCCCAGAGACAGGGACTCACCAGCAGTTTACAGATAAGAATAAGAAGAGCTAAAAACAGAGCAGGGGGAGGAGGGAGGGAGGAAATCATTTAAAACCCCCAACCACAATTAATCATGGAAATACATTAAAAACACAGATAATTACTAGAAAGACAGCACAGGAAGTGGCATCATTATCATCATTATTATTAATATTCCCTGCTTTCCCCCCAGAAAGGGACTCCCAAGCAGTTTACTGTACAGATAAAAATAAGAACAGCCAAAAACGTGGGGGAGGGGAATAATCATTTGAAAATACAATTAAGCATGAATAGAATTAAGACTAAAGCACACCCATAAAGATATTCCAAGTGGTGTTTCAGGGAGCAGCGCCCACAACAGGCACACACAACCCCAACGTGCCGTAATAAAGGTGGATTAGACCTTCCCTTCCAGAGAGTGCAGAAGACAGGAGGTCATATTCATTTCCTGACTAAAAAAAAAAGTTGTCACCAATGATATTTCAATCAATAGTTGTAACTCATGTTAGATCACGTTGGTCTTTGCCACTCCCACCCGCTGCCCTGGGTGAGTGCTGCAAAGTGGAATTTGTGGTTTTTTTCTTGCTACCTTTACACCTCTGCTCTAATGTGTTGGCTGCAAACATCAATTTACACAGATAACTACGGTATGTACCTGTTTTACTATGTTTAGGCATTTCACTCCCCATCCCAATGTGATTGCTGGAAATGCAAGTTGGCATGGGATTTTATTTTCCCTATAGTTATCCTGTTATTGCCCCCCCCATAAAAGTCATTTGGAAAGCTATTATTGTCACCAGTTTTTCTGACGCGTTGACACATTTTGACATTTAGCTCTTACCATTCGCTCACCGATGTAGGTGATGCAAGCAGTAATCAATATTATTTACCTGTTTTCTTTTTTTGTATCACAGCCTTTTAACAGCTCCTCATCCAAATAAGCAGGAAAATTATGATATTTCCTTTCAACCTTTTTTATTGTGGTAGCACATCTGATTTGATTGATTGATTGGTTGATTTAATTTCTATACTGCTTAATATATTAAAATTTTCTCTAATTGGTGTACAAAAAACTGAAGCAACAGAAAACTTAAGCAAACTATTACATTTTAAAATGTTACATTAATACCAAGTTACACACACACACACATATCTATATAAATTTATTTTCCTTCTGAAACATCTCTCAACCTCTGGGTTCTCACCCAGGGTCCAAAGAAACTCTCAGCTCACCCTTGAAAGTCTCTCAACAAGAAGAGTTTGTGGAAATGGCAGACAGCACCCTAGTCTTTCACTCTAGACTTCCTTTATGTGGGCAAGCCCAAGGTGGATGGTACTTCCGCAGGCTGCCCACAGCTGTGCCCCATTCAGCTGCACACTCGACAACCAGTATTTTTCTAAGGGTCCCAAAGAATGGGAAAAGGTACTCCCCACACTCACAGCTGTTTCTTCAGCTGGACACACACGCACCCAACATGAGTGCTGTAAACAGCATCACCACCTTTTTATTGTGGCATCCCCGTCTGATCCTCTCCCCCTGCCCACGTGGTTGCTGGAAAAAGGAACTTAAACCAACTATATTCCCCAATCTTACTTTATTTTGTTTAGATGTGTAGCTCCCCCCCTTCCCAGCCCTTAAACACCAGAGTGCTTACACAGCAAGGAACACACTAAATGCACCTCTCTAAAAATAGGAAAACAATGGGAAGTGAAACAAGCATTTGACCAGGAGTGTCACATAAAACAAACCCAGTGCTTAACCCGGGTCAACTATTATAAACAACGTTCCCCCCACCAGCCAGATGTGCCACAAGGAAACTAGGAGGGGCTAAAAGGTGCACGCCTCTTCATGTTCCGTGGCAGACGTGACACGGAAAGGGTGAAGAAAAGAGGCTGCCATGAAGTGCAGGGCAAATCAGGGGTCAGCACTTTGCTCTCCAGACTCCAGGTGAGCCCTACCATTGCCAAGGCTAGCCTGAGTCAGTCTTGGTGTCTGCGGTAAGGACTCATTGGTAGCAATGTTTCATCTGAGCCACCAGTTTCAAAGTGAAAGAGTAGCTGGGAGGAAGGGGAAAGGTCCTATACATTATCACTCAGCCTAATATTCCTTCATAAGTTTAATGAAAATGTTTCTATTGACTGTCTTTATATGTGTTTTAGATCCCTTGTATACACTTTCAAGTGAGAGAGACCATGCACAAGCAACTGTCCAGTCTCATCTGCTTCACGATGAAATGGTAGGTGGTTACAGCCTTTAAAGAGTTCTTGCAGAACTGTACTCTCATATTTCTATACAAAATACATTTGCTGAATGGCTTTTCAAGTTAATGGACTATGCAGAGATGGCGAAGCTGGCACAAAAGTAAGAGGTCAAGAAGATGAGATCTTTGTTGAAGAGGAGAGGTTCTTTTCGGACTGTTAGAGGGAAAAATTACAGCCAAATGAAATTGTGAGCAGGATTTGAACAATAGGCAAGGGAAGTAGAATAAATCAGTGATAAATATAAGTTATAATACAGTAGAATATAAATGGCAGTTATGGCAGCAGATAAAGAAGCACAACAGGAATAGAGATGTAAGGATGGGAAGTCAAAATGCAAGAAATTATTATATTGAAAGTCAATTGAATATTGTCAAATTTTGTGTAAAAAAACTAGTAAAATTATTTTTAAAAAATTAAAAAATACATTTGCTGAGAGCTGAAATTGGAAATATACTTCATAAGCAGAGAAACAGCTTTAAAGACAGGGCATTATTTATACATGACACCAGTACTGATGTGTATCCTTTGGCCCACCCACAGATTTTGGATCAGGGCTGGCAGGAGATAATGGCACCAGCAAAGGCTGCCAACACTGAGGGACACTGGAAATATGTAACTCTTTATATATAAAATTGTTACAGAAAGATTTTGGAATAATTACATGGACTTTAAATAAAGGCGGTAACTGCCCATGGCTACTGTGAAGCATTTCTTTTCAGATTCCCTTGTAATTTATAGTGTAAACCTAAAAGTGGCAGTTGATTCTCTGTGGATACACATTGGTAAGGTTTGGCAGTGAATGTGTTTATTTGTCTACTATACGTTACCAGGGAGAGAATTTCCAGAAACAATTGTTTGTATCCTGGAAAGTCCTCTCTCATCAGTGCAGCCTTGTGTCTGTTATTATCTAAGAAGTTAGGCATAGGAAAGCTATGACTAAAAGGAAGAAGAAAAAGGCACTAATTTAAAAAGCACCAACTTCTTGATTCAAACGGTTTTGCAGCTCTGACCAGGCCAGGGATGCAAAGGAGCGTTTTTCCTTTGCAGCCACTGCTTGATTTGAAGCCAGACTGCTTGATTCAAGCCCATTTGCAAAGGGACTTTTTTTGGTCAAGGCAAAGGAGGAACTGGAAGCACAGTTAGAGGGCTTTTCAATCTGTGCATTAAAGCGCTGGCATCCAGTGGTTGAGAAGTAGACAGCCCTGCCCATCTGTCAAGTGGTCAGCGGTAGCAGATGAGCTCAAGATCCTGGTTATTTCCCAATATTTATGTTTCCACACAAATACTAGCTCTTATGATGTTATTCTCCATATATTTACCTACAATATTTGCCTTTTCTATCTTTTTTCCATATAAAAAAGAGGAAAGTGCCAGCATTTAAAACCATGTTCAGTAACCTGATTCACTATCCACCATACTCTATGCAACTAGAAGAAATAAACCCTGTTCCCCCATTCATTGACCGAAGATGGAGAGGAAGGGCAGAACGGTGCATTGAGGCTCTTCAGAAGCTTGCTAGGTAAGGGCCCTCCGGAGTTGTAAATGTTTTTTTGAAACGACTGTTTAGCCTTAGTTCCATTTCCCCACAAAGTAGGTCAGCCCTTGGCATTAGTGTAGCTTAGCCCTAATTCCATCTAAAATATGGCTGCAGAAACAAAGAACCATTTCTTACTTTAATTTAATTTATTGGTGTGGCTCGTTCACTCCAGTGATGATGATGGTCAGACTACCCATCTCTTTGCCATGATCGCAAACTTCACGTACAGCAAAACTTTTCAGATGGTGGCTCTAGGAAATGGCCAAATGGAGGTATAACCAAATGGCATAATTTCAAAGTTGAGGTCATATAGCTTTTCATGCACAGTATATTTTACTGCAATGTATGTAGTGCAGCACAGAAGCTTTTCTCACCAGTTTCACAGACCAGACAGCCCTGGTTAAGGATCCTGCTTCATTTTTTATCCTGCCGCATTTGGACAGAAAATCCAAGAAAGCCAGATATGCAATATTTAAAGCAATGGAAACATAGGAATCTGCCTAATACTGAGACAGACCAATCATTGGCTTGTCTAGCCCAAAACTGATGGCATGGACTTGCAGTGTAACAACTTCAGACCAAAGGGAAGATGTCAGTGGTTGAGGTTTCTTACTGATTTCAAGGGCAGCCCCACAGAGAATGCATTATAGTAATCAAACCTGGAGGTAACAAGAGTGAGAATGACTCTGGTGAGGTCTGGCCTATTTTGGAAAGGGTATAGCTGGCAAACCAGCTGAAACCGATAAAAGGTACTGCTTGTTACTGCTTCTATAATTAGTGCCAATTCAAGGGCCCACCCCTAAACTTTTAGGGCAGGTGTGGGGAAACTATGGAACCGGCAGATGCTGTTGGGCTCCAAGTCCCATCAGCTCCAGCCAATGGTCAGGGATGATAGGAATTGTAGTCCAACATTGGGTAAACCACAGGTTTTCCATCCCTATTAACAGGGAGTCAAAGCCCATAACATGCTGCACACCTAATTTCAAGACTGAAGGACACTAAATACCAGCACTTCAGTCTTGCCTGGATTGATTTCCATTTCAGCCACAAGTGAAGAAGAAGAAGAAGAAGAGTTTGGATTTGATATCCCGCCTTTCACTCCCCTTCAGGAGTCTCAAAGCGGCTAACATTCTCCTTTCCCTTCCTCCCCCACAACAAACACTCTGTGGGGTGAGTGGGGCTGAGTTTAGTGACAGAGTTTAGTGTTTCTGCTGCCTCTCTGAATATGATGCAAGTGTGAGAGGGCACTAGGTGTCACTAGCATAATGTTGGTTCTCTAGCTTCAATCTCTGTGCATCTTTACCCAAGAATTTCAGCTAGAATAGATGGTGAAAAGCACGAGGGAAAAGACAGGATTCTGTGGGTTCCAATGGGGGCTGTGCATTAATCTCCCAGCGCTGCTTTCTGAGGTCTACCCTCGGGAAAGAAGGTTTTTTTTAAAAAAGAAAGTTAAAGAACCCCTGACAGTTAAGTCCAGTCGCGAATGACTCTGGGGTTGCGGTGTTCGTCTCGCTTTACTGGCCGAGGGCAGCCGATGTTTGTCCGCAGGCAGTTTTTTCCGGTCATGTGGCCAGCATGACAAAGCCGCTTCTGGCGAACCAGAGCAGCGCACGGAAACGCCGTTTACCTTCCTGCCGGAGCGGTACCTATTTATCTACTTGCACTTTGATGTGCTTTCGAACTGCTAGGTTGGCAGGAGCTGGGACCGAGCAATGGGAGCTCACCCCGTCATGGGGATTCGAACCGCCGACCTTCTGATCAGCAAGCCCTAGGCTCTGTGGTTTAACCCACAGCGCCACCCGCGTCCCTCTAGAAAGAAGTAGTGCCTTTTAAAAAGTGTTTCGCACACCCAGAGAAGTCCAGGACAATCAAGCGGGTCATACTTCCTCTGTGCATCTTGAGACACATCTCTGACCATCTCTGGGTGACCAGGGCAGTTTCCATCCCAACTTTGGGCCAAAAGTCCCATTGAAAATGATCTACATAATAACCAAGGGAGTCTGGAACAACTCTCCCTCCAGGAGATCCTTAGGCAGGTGCCCGATTTATACATTGTATTCTAGCAGGAGATAACAGTTTCTTACCACACCTTCTTTTTTAAAAATTAGATCTCAACCGTCACTTCAGATTCCAAGAATTGAATATGAAGATCCTGATGTTGGTGGAAGGAATCGCTGGAAGTATTTTGAACGGTGGGCACTGAACAGAGCAAATCATACTCGATTGCAATACGTGTTTTTATCATGACCAAATAAATGAGTATTCCACCAAAATATGTGGAAAGGACATTTCTGTATTTCAGTTTCCCAAGGCATGGGAGTGTCTTGATCATATCATTTGATTTCATGTGTGTGTGAAGGCTGTCAATCACAAGAAGCACCTCTTGTAATCTATATCATGTTAGACACCCCCATGTCTCCATCCAGGCAAGGAAGAGGCATCACCAGAGTTTGAAGACATGTTGCAGCCAGGAGGGCACAGAGCAGGACTTGCTAAGGGTGTAGACTGAGCGGGGGCACGGCTGGGAGAGTCTCATGGGTGAGATAGAAAGGCCAGAAGGACCACAAATTGGCCCTCAAAGGCATCTTAAGCCATATCCTACCTCTAAATATGAGAATAGGGCCTGAAAAGTGTCCATTACAACTGCAAGGTAGCTAAATAATAAGCTTGTTAATGGACCAGACAGCCTAGGAGAGCTGTGCTGAGGAAATGTTCTGCTTGTTTCCTTCCCTGAGTTTGCCTAAACTCACTTTTCTCTCTTTTCATTTTTTTAAAAAATATTTTATTAAATTTTCAGATAGATAATAAACACTTTTCTCTCTTTTCAGACCTTTCATCCCATTTCATAAGCCGATGCCACTAAATGTTGTCTATGCAATGTCCAAGTAAGTAATGATATGCTGGCCTAAGTTTGTTCTCACACGGTGATCCCGTTGTTTTTCAAGAAGCTGATGTTTCTAGTATTGAAAAGTCCAAAAAAGAAAGAAAGGAAGAAATTTTCACCCGTAGGAGAGGGTTGGCTGTTCTTAGTTATCTGGTAATTGGTTGGTTGACTGACTACATGATTGGCAAAGATAAGGAGGGAAACATAGACTTCCCAATCCCTATAATGACCCTGTGGAAGGCATGCAGATGCCAGGTCCAGTTCACAGGTCCAGTTATACCTTGACAAATTAGAAAGCAAATTTCTGTGGGGTGGGGACTTCAGGTAATTTGGGGTGGGGGGTGGGAGGGAGTTGTGCTCACTTCATTAACTGCTGAAGGGGTGTTTTTGCTATTACAGTTTCAGGTAGCACTTCCTGGAAAAGCTACAGTGGCACATCCAGAGAGTTTCATACTATATTATGACTGTAAAAGTTGTATAGCAAACAAAAAGAACCTTAGGTCTCAACAGATTGTCAGTGTGGTGCAATGCCAAGAGTGGGGGACTGTGACCATAGAGACCTGGGTTCAAATCTCTGCTTAGCTGCACTTGGGTACTCTCATGCCAGCTTTCCCCAACCTGATACTCACCAGATGTTTGGGACTACCATGCCCATCTTCTCCAGCCATTGGCCCTGCTGGCTGGGGCTGAAGGAGAGTTGTAGCCCCCCCAAAAAAACATCTGGAGGGTAAGAGGTTGTGGAAAACTGTCTCACTCAGAGAAACTACCTCACAAGATTGTTTTGAGGACATTGTACAGCCGTACCTCGGTTTTCCAAAGTAATCCATTCCAGAAGACAGTTCGAGTTCCGAAACGTACAAAAACCAAAACTTCAGTACAGAAAACTCAATACGGAAGCTGTGTGGCATGTTTGACTTCTGAGGAATATTCAAAAACCAAAGAATTTACTTCTGGGTTTACAACGTTTGAAAACCAAGATGTTCATCAGCGGAGACGTTCGAAAACTGAGATACCGCTGTACATTGGTAATATAAACATGCGATAAACAAGGCAATGAAAAAATAGTTTGTTTCATAAAATTTATATACCGCTTGGTTGTAAAAACAACCGCTTGGTTGTAAAAACAACAAAAAATTCAATAAGTATGGTCTAATTTAATATAAAAAAAGTTTTTTAAAAACAACAACAATGACCTTAATTTCCTTTTGAGTGGGTGAAAACATTTTGAAATGTATTGTTTTGCTCTCCTTTGCTTTTTAGGCCAGAGGCATACATTGACAAGGTGAAATCCAGGGACAAGCCAGCTTATCTCATTTCACGAACTGTGGGTACACAGACGGATTATCGGGATGGTGAAGCTCAGACAGATCCCTACAGCCCTGAATATGTGGTGCCCCCAGGTTCCATCCCTGAGCTCCTGACCCTTGTCACGCTGACCTGGGGTGAGTTGAGCAAAGGACTGATGGTTATATGAGGGCTCTTTCCAAATTGCATGAAGCAAAGACACAATTTTCTGAATGTTAGAAGATGGGTTTGCTCCCACATTCCACAGTGATAGTGCTTTTTTCCGGGGGGAAAAAATTAGAGGTACTCTCATTTTGATTCAAGAAAATCACCATTTTATAGTTCGAATCGGGAAAAATAAATTCAGTAAATGGACAAAAGTACAAAGGATATGCATTACCTCATATTACACAGCTGACAGCTCATAGTAACTTCCATTACTTCCAAATCTCCCATTAGATTCACACAATGTTAAGCGTACCCCTGTGTCCCCCCAGAAAAAAAGGACTGGAACTGTCTTACGGACTCTGCTCTGGATTTGTGGAGGGTTTACTCCTCAGCCTTTTCTTCTGAAGGCATCCTGCAAGTCAGTGGGCATTTAGGATCAGAGATTTCCTTCTTCTAGATCAGCTGTTTGTCCCAGGCTGACAAGCTCCATCTGTCCAGTAGCACATTTATACTGTACTTATATTTATAATATTTATATTTATATTTCCAGGGCAGCTTACAACAAAACACTATTAAAAATACAGTGTATAATAATTAAAAACAATAAAAGACAGCTATGGAACTACAACGTTCTTTATATCAGAGTTAGCATTAAACAATTTACAACCCAGAGTTAATGCCTAATTAAAAAGCCTGACTGTATAAAATGTTTTCATCTGGTGCCAGATTCAAAGTCTATCAAAGCAGCAGCAGTACAGAAGGGCAGCAGAAAGTGCAAATTGCATTTGTCTTAATTAACATTACAGCAGCAGAAAATATGCTCACATCTTCTGTTATCCCAACTACGTACAAGCGATGACCAAGCAGCCTCTCTATTTTATTGGCCAAGTTCTGCAGGAGAAACCTGAGTCTTATCATGATTACTGTAATGAGAGCACCTGCAATTTAGTCACTTTTAAAAAACGCCGCCTTTTGGCCACCTCAGAAGTGTATGTGTTTTTCATACTTCCGTTTAGGCAGCTTTTTGCATTGTGGTTTATAAATTATATCACATTGGTAAAAAATAAGCTATACGCTCTTATTGTTTCCTGCCCTTTGAAGGACGGGGCCTTCCAGCAACCCAGGCAGAAGTGGAAGTGATTGAACGAGCCCGAGAAAAGCGTGCCTGGGAGGCCACGCTCCCCCCGCTCAGCGATGCCACAAAGATTGCAAAGAGGCGGAGGATGATGGAGGAAATGGAGAGGAAAGAGTGGGCCTTCCGGGAAGTAGAAATAGAGGAGTAAGTCTTTAATTTTTACCTTCCTGTTTTCGTAGCTCATGGTCCCAAGGAATCTCTGCTCAAGTTCAAAACAAGCAACCAAAACAGGTTCTGAACAGAAACTGTAACTTCAGGAGACCATCGCTTTAACCACAATTCAAAGTGTTGGTGCTGACCTTTAAAGCCCTAAATGGCCTCGGTCCAGTGTACCTGAAGGAGCGTCTCCACCCCCATCGTTCTGCCCAGACTGTGAGGTCCAGATCCAAGGGCCTTCTGGCGGTTCCCTTGCTGTGAGTAGTGAGGTTACAAGGAGCCAGGCAGAGGGCCTTCTCGGTGGTGGCGCCCGCCCTGTGGAATGCCCTCCCATCAGATGTCGAGGAAATAAACAACTATCTGACTTTTAGAAGACATCTGAGGGAAACCCAGTTTAGGGAAGTTTTTAATGTTTGATGTTTTATCATGTTTTTAATATTCTGTTGGGAGCTGCGCAGAGTGGCTGGGGAGGCCCAGCCAGATGGGTGGGGTATAAATAATAAATTATTAGTAGTATCATCGTCATTGTTATCATCATCGTATCCATGATGGATAAGTTAATGGTCCTCCATGTGCAGGTGTCCCTAGAGATTAGTTTCCAAACTGAGCCATAGTTAGTGGTATACAGTTGATTTAGATTCTTTGTCACCATGAACCCTAGATACCTAAGTTTGGTATGGCGTACCAGGATTTGAAAACCCTCATTATCCTAGACTGTTCCCCCAGTGGGATGTTAAAAAACATCGTATCTGATTTGCCAAAATGAAATTTCAGGCCTGCCACCTCTTGAAAAGACCTCATAGGCTCTTGACAACCAGGTACTTCTTTGTAATTAGCGGGAAATGTTTGTGGGCGTGGCCACATAGCTGGCAGGCTGCGTTTATTTTATTGGGTCATTGGTTCTGCAAGCCATTATAAAAGGTGCATGATAAAAATGTGCACTGGGTATTTGGAACAAAAAAAAGAGAAACATTTGTTATAGGTAAATCATCTAAATCAGGCTTCCTCAACCTTGGCCCTCCAGATGTTTTTGGCCTACCACCCCCATGATCCCTAGCTAGCAGGATCAGTGGTCAGGGATGATGGGAATTGTAGTCGCAAAACATCTGGAGGGCCGAGGTTGTGGAAGCCTGATCTCTTTAAGGATGGCAGTAGTGTTTGAGATCTGTTGAACCCTCTTCTTTTCCTATTCTTTTTTTGAAGACTGCAAGAAGTTAGACTAGAACTCTTAAAGGCTCTGCTGAGGAAAAGGGAAGAGAACCGCAATGAACTGATGGTCACTCGCTTGGATGCTCACTGGTTTAACCTCATGCAAGAAAAAGAAGAAAAAATTAAAAAAATTCAGCATGAACATATAAAAGGTAAAGGAAATGGTAATGGAGTAGAAAGTCTATACCACTGTCTGCTTTCCCAAGCTATAGAAAGCTGATACATATTTTCATTTAGATGTGTATCTTGTCTGAAATTCCTTCTCAGCAATCCGAAGACTGATAGCCAAGGGGAAAAATGTGGAAGGAAAACTGGATAAAAGAAATGTCATCAGGGACTACACTGAATTTGATTCACAGCCTTATGCTCCTCTATCAAGAATTGGCTACTTTCCAGACAATAGAGCCGACCGTTTCATAGTGAAGAACCCCTTTCTCAACACCTATCAAGGTCAGTCATGCTAAGGAAATCTTCTAGCCCATTTTCCCTTTTCCTGGACACATGTAAGCTACAAAGGACATGCAGACTTCATTCCCTTTCTGTTCAGGGGAAGGTCAGTTTCAGGTGCTCTGTTGTAATCTCTGTGCCTGATAAGGCCACATTGGATCAAAGTGAGTCACTCTCTTTCATCACAATTCCAATTTCTCTGTTCTTCCTCCACTTCCGCTTCCACCCCACCCCAATGCTTGCATTCTCTCTTTCCTAGGATTACTTGAGCTGGAGGCATCTCTTCCTGACTCCATCACTCAGCCCCGAACGGAAACTCCCAAAAGGAACACCACCACTAAGGATGGGTTTATTAAACGGTCGGCTAGACTAGAATTGGAACTGGCACAGGTTTATCAGGTGCAGTGCTTTATGTGAGGCCATTGCAACTCTTCCTACCTGAAATCTGTCTCTTACTTTGCTTCCTGAATACCAGCTTTAGGCCATTCTAGGCAAGAAAACTGTGTGCTGAGGCATAGGCGCCATCTTGGGTGTCAAGGCTGTGGGAATGTTGTGGAAAGTAGGAGAGGATATATTGATTAAATATTATCCCTCCTCACTCAAGCTAGTGAGCAAGGAGCAGAGCACATTTCCTTGTACATTTCAGGAAGCTAGTTGATGGATTCGTGAGAATCATTTAAGTTAACCAAACCAGTCTGGCTTGTCCAGTCTGGATTGTTCCTGGTAAATTTCTCCTTTATTTCCCTCTTAAAAATAATAACATGACAGTCTTCTTTAAAAGTAATGGTAACGTTTACTTACATTCAGTTCATAGTAGTATCCTGAAGGCAGGCTTTAGCTTGTAGTTACAGTTACATTTATAGAGAAAAGAAGTCTGAGCTAGGCCTGTAAGGATGAGCCATGTGGAAGGATAAGCCCTGTGCATCCGAAAGAAAAAAATGGGAAAAGGCGAAAAGAGGAAGATGGCTGTGTCACTAGCCCTTTTGTAGGGTCTGCTGGAGTCTCACCCATCTACCTGGTCACACACAGGGGGAGGAGGAGGCTCCAGAGCAAGTATGACAAGAATGCCTTCCTGTCTGGAGCAACATTCCCGTGTGTGTCTACTCTAGGTAACAGGAATTATATTTGACTGCTTCAGTGATGATACATCCCACAAACGGCACCCACAAAATTTTTACTGTGAGTGCCTGGCCGGGCTACCAAACATATTGTGTGCTGCGACAGGGCGCTCCATCTGCCCTTCTACTGCGGCAGCGACATGTGACGTCATGCAGGTACATGACATCACATACACACCACACACTGGGCCCCCACAATGCTGGGTGGAACCTGGCGTGCCTGTGCTGAGGAGGAACCGTGCCACCTATTTTTAGAGGTTGCAGGCTGCTATTCGACTTCTCTTGTTCCTTTTACCTTCATACCATCCTTCTTCATTCTCTTCTCCTTCCCAGCCTCCCCTCATTATCCCATTACTTTCTAGCAGATTGGGGAAATATGTGAAATGAATAGTGCCAATGTAAAACATGGACCAGCTGTTATAAATGTTTTGTACTACTGCAACAGTTTTTTGGGTGAATTAAGAAAAGAAAATTAGTGAAGAGATGCTCTTCAGGTCACTTAGACTTAGTTCCTCCGATGCTACTAACTTCTTTTCCAGATATTGCAAGACAGAAAGAAAAAGGTTAAGGAGCCGCGTAAACCACTTCGTTTCCTTGAGAAGATATCAAAGATCCCCGCTCGTCCTCCCACTCCAACACTGGAAGTGCCTTCACTGGTAGGGGAAATATTTCTGACACTCTGAGGGGCCTTGGCCTATCTCCAAGGCGGGCTGCAGTTTTGGTGTGGGTGGAGGAAGATCAGAAAGGCAACAGGGAGAAATAGTGACAGGCAGACAAGGGTCAGAGACAAGGGCGGAATCAGACCAGGCAGAAGATCAAGTTCCAAGGCACAACGGAGGGTTGGAGAGCTCAGAATCAAGTGGCAGGTCAGAGGCAGGCAAGGACACAACCTGACAAGGTGACGGTGGGCCAGGAAGGAAGGAGAGTGCAGGCCACCGCAAGGGCTTGCTCACCGTCCTCCCTGCGCTGGGCAGCAGCACTGGAGTGGGAAAAGGGGACATTCTGGGATCAAATCAGAAGCTGGGGAGGCTTCTGTAAGTCCGGGATGTCCCAGGAAAGTTGAGACACTTGAAGGATATGCTAGAGTCTTCCTGATCTCCTGATCCTCTAAGGATCCTAAGCATCCTTAGAGTAGATTTGTGCTTTAAAAATCTGAATGCCCCAATCTTTCCATTGCCATGCTTCCCTTCTCCCCCCCCCCCCCATATCTGTAAACCAACTAGGCTGGTATACAGGGATTAAAGTCAATAAATGTGAGCCACATTCTCAGAAATCTAGGTAATATTGTACAGATTATTCAGCGATGTCCTTTCCTGAGTGTCTTCCTGCAACAAAGCAGTTGGCAATGGCAAACTCTTCTTGTCTTTTGCAGATTGAAGAAGAGAGAGAACTAGCTGTGATTACACTGCAGAGCTTAATCCGAGGCAGAGCTATCCAGAATATGGTATTCTCTTGGTTTTTCTTTTCTTTTCTTAAGCATCTAGTGGCAGATTAAAAACAAAATAATGAGAGAAAGGTGCTGATAGGCCAGCACAAGAATCTTGGGAGAAAGGAGAAATTGGGGTGTGGGGGATGGGTGGCTGCACTTGGAACAGAGCTTGGGTGGATCTTTAATAAATATGTAAGTAGGGATGCGGGTGGCGCTGTGGGTTAAAGCACAGAGCCTAGGACTTGCCAATCAGAAGGTCAGTGGTTCAAATCCCTGCGATGGGGTGAGCGCCCGTTGCTTGGTCCCTGCTCCTGCCAACCTAGCAGTTCAAAAGCATGCCCAAAGTGCAAGTAGATAAATAGGTACCGCTCCGGCGGGAAGGTAAACGGCGTTTCTGTGCGCTGCTCTGGTTCGCCAGAAGCGGCTTAGTCCTGCTGGCCACATGACCCGGAAGCTGTACGCCGGCTCCCTCGGCCAATAAAGAGATGAGCGCCGCAACCCCAGAGTCGGCCACGACTGGACCTAATGGTCAGGGGTCCCTTTACCCTTTACCTTTAAGTAAGCCTGCAGTCCAGGGAGAAGGAGAAATAAGAAGACAGCTCAACCACCCTCCTTTATTTTGTTTTGGAATGATGATATTTCTTCCCCCAAGCAAGATGTACCTTCTTTGGGCTAGATTCAAGTGGGTTTTTTATGTTATTCAGCTGCCTTGCTGGGCTTTAGAGAAAATGAATCCCTTGACCTCCCATAATCTATTTAGGACATGCTTGAGTCCGTTACTAGGGAGAAATTCATTATAAATAGAAGAGGAGCCTGGTTGGATCAGGCTGATGCCCCACCTAGTCCAGCATCCTGTTCTTACAGTGGTCAGCCAATGCCTCTGAGAAGCCTGTAAGCGGGAGCTGAGGGCAAGGGCTCTCTCTCTTCCTGCTTGCCTTCTGGGAATATTTCACATAGCTGTATTGATAAAGACCACCAATGTGCTTTTGCCTAGTGTCAGACCTGGTCACCCCTTGTCTGAACACCAGGATCTCCTTTCCTGGTTTATTTCTCACAGTCAAGTTCAGGTTCCCACCCTGCTTCTCTGGAGTGGATAATCAAAGTGTGGAAATTAATGGTTCTGCAAAAAAAACTTGTCAAATACATGAAAAGCAAGTGTGATTCCTTTCCCAATATATTGTTTCCTTTCTTTAAAGACATTGTGACTCTGAGGGGGAAACAGAACACTCCCCATAAATTCAGATTTGTTTCCCTGTGTTGTCAAGCATAGCCTGGTTCTTGAACATTGGTTGTTTCTCTACCTGGAGAAATGATTCTCTTATGAGGGAGTAGGCGGCTATATTTATGTTTTATTTGGATTTTACTTGTTCTGTTTGTTTATAAAACCATATAAAAACTAGGGTAATTTATATTTTTAAAAATGAGATGACAACAATAAAGTTTGGTGGAAGAGAACATTCAGCGAAGCTGCATCTTCGTTCTTTTCTTCCCTGTGACTTCCTGACAGATGTTTGAAGGGAAGGAAAAGCGACTGGAACTGATCCGCGAGTTGCGCACCACTCATGCGCTTCAGGAGGATGGGCAACTGTTGAAGAAGGCGGAGAAGCAAGTGACGTTGGCCTTGCAGAGGCAGCGGGATCTGCATGAACACAAGGTTTGGCCATAAACATAGAGGCAGCGGACCAGTGTCTTGTTTAAAGTCTTTCCCTTCTGTCTCCTACAACAATGTCTGCAACAGAAGCTTATGATGGAAGATGGCATTTGGTCATCTGAGGGAGGAATATAATCTCATAGTGAGTGCTTTGTTAAAGATAGGACTAACTCGGAGTTTTGTATGCTAGTGTTACACAGAGGAACAAGACGGCTGGGTTAGCCAGTCATTGGAGTCATTACTTTAGGCAACTCGCGCCGACTGAGGAGGTAGCTGTTAGGTGGCTTTGCAGCTAGTTGCCTGACCAAACCCAGAGAGTGCTCATTAAAGGTTCCTCATCATCCTGGAAAAAAGTGACAAGTGGTTCGCTGCAGGTTCTCTCCTGGGCCCATCAACATCTTTCTAAACAACTTGGATGAAGGAATTGAGGGGTTGCTCATCAAATTTGCAGTTGACACCAAACGGGGAGGGGTAGCTGATGCTGTAGAAGGCAGAACTGGGTTTCAAAATGACCCCAACAGATTGGAGAACTGGGCTCAAGCTAACAAAATGAATGTCACTAGGGACAAATGTCTAGGTTCTGCACTTAGGCAGAAACAACCAGCTGCACAAATATAAGATGGGGGACACCTGGCTTGCCAGTAGTACATGTGAAATGGATCCCTTCTTCCTTTGGGGGTTCTCCAGCTGCTTGCTCCCACCATTCCTGTGTCCAACCAGCCCATGACCCCGGCCCTGCAGGTGTAGTTGGACTCCCAACTCCCATCAGCTCCAAACCACCAACTAGTGTGGGAATTGCAGCCCTGCAACATCTGGAGGGCACCACGTTGCCTATCTCAGTGCAGCAGCAGCAGCAGCACACCATTCCAGATTACTTTCACGTCTCCGGAAATAGCATGCATAATCTTTTCAAGGCTGGGTTCTGATGCTCAGGCCTGGAGCTCATTTCCTGTGGAAAAAGTAACTCGTTTTATAGAACGGAGAATAATTCTTCCTTGTTGCATTCAGATGTCTCTCATGGAAAAGCACTTGGCTCGGGTGGAAGGAAGAGCCCTCTCCAACATGCTAGACTTCCTCTCCAAAGAGCTGATTCGGCTCCAAGACGAACGGAGGATCCACGCTTTTGCTATGCTTGCTGAAAGGCAACGCCGAATTCGGGAAGCCGAGGAGAGCGGCCGCCGGCAAGTGGAGGAGCGGCGCAGGCGTGAGGAGGATGAGATCTTTAGACAGGTATGTGGGGGGACTGCAGTCCCAGTCATGGGGCTTTAGGTTTGTCCTGATACCTGCACAGTAAACTGAGTCAAGTGTGCTGTCCCTGTGGGAATTATTTGTAGAGGACTGTTTCTTCAGGGTAAGAGGGAGCTAGACTGCTGTGGGGATGTGCAGGGCTCTCACAGTCAAGGGAGCATAGATAGCATACTTTTTATCATCGTGTTTCATCCCAGTATTCAACATGTACCCATGAACCCACCCGGACCCTGAGATCACCTTCTGAGGCCCTTCTTCTTGTGCCTCCTCCTTGAGAGGTCCGGCGGGTGGCAACGCAAGAAGGGCCCTTCTCTGCAGTGGCTCCCTGTCTGTGGAATGCTCTCCCCGGGGAAGTTCACCTGGCGCCTTCATTATACTCCTTTAAGCGCCAGTTAAAAACGTTCCTTTTTAACCAGGCCTTTGGTTGACCTGATTGACATCCTTTTAAAATGTGGCTCTTTTTTGAGGGGGAGGGTGTTATTGTTTTTATTTTATATACAGTGGTACCTCTGGTTGCGAAAGGGATCTGTTCCGGAGGCCCGTTCGCAACCCTGAAAAGAACGCAACCCGCGTTTGCGCATGCATGGGTCGCAATTTGCGGCTTCTGCGCATGCACGAGCAGTGAAACCTGGAAGTAACCCGTTTGGGCACTTCCGGGTCACCACGGGACGCAACCTGAAAATGCTCCACCTGAAGCAAACATAACATGAGGAGGTATGGCTGTATTGTGATCTTTTCTGTGAAGCGCCCTAAGACCTCCGTGTATAGTGTGGTATATAAATTCAATAAATGATCATAATAATAATGTCTAGATTCTGTCACAGAGTACACATTCCATACTTTGGAGTAGACTCTGACCATTCTGCATACCTGACGGCTGATCCTTGGGCTGAACGTCTACGTGCGAAAGTAAATCTGCAGATAGATAACTTAGTCACACAAACGCAAAAGCGAGCTTTGTGTTATTTATTCTTATATCTCACCCTTCCTCCCAGCTTGGGTTGGCTGGCAATGATCATTAGGCCAAGTGAGGCCAAGTCTTCAGGTGGCAGATGCTCTGGGAGGGGAGCAACAGCGGAAGCCCCCAGCTCACTCCTCCCCCCAACATCTTCCTCTCTTGAAGGACAGGACAAGTCAGCCATACAGCCTCTCTGAAGGCCCCTAAAGTAGTCTGCCACCTCACGTGTAGAGGAGGAGCCTATCCCATTGTGCATATTGAAGTGAGCTCGTGCGTGTTGGAAATGAAGAACCTCCACCATCTTGGCCTCAGGTAGCAAATGTATTGGACTGGCTATAGGAAAACAATAGTTGGAATCGCATCAGTCCCTTCCACAATAGAGCCCTTTAGGGCTGGAGAGGCGGTGCTTTTCCACAATAAATTGGAATTGCAATTAAAAGTGTGATTCTACACAGCATTTAATCTAGTGCTATTTTAACTAGAAATGCCTCCCCCCTCCCCCCGCCGGCCAAGAGCTTCTGAAATGCCTACTCAGAAGTAAGTTCCATTCAGCAGAGGTTATTGGCCAGTCAGCTCTTCTTGTTGCTTCCAGTTGATCCTGAGGCTGGCAGATTTTTGAGAAATTTATCATTGAACAGCCCGTTAATTGACACATGTCAATTTCTTTGGGGTGCGGCACCAACTAAAAAGGGGAAGAGATCGGTAGCTAAAAGAATCTCTCCCCTACCCTCCAAGAAATAAGCTGAAATGAGGCAGTTCAGAAAAAGGCTATTTAATGGGAAATTACACACTAATCCATCAGCCAGAATCAATAAAACGGGTGCAGGCAGCACAGCGAATGTGTTTCATTTAAAGGTACAAGATGTGAAAAGCCTTCATAGCCCCCACCCTTTGGACAGGCACCTGATACAATTGCATTGTAGGATTTAAAAGTCACTACAAATCTTTTTTTAAGGGGGTTGCAAGATAGGGGGCATGAAATGCAGAAAATACTGGAAGTCTACAATTTGGAAACATCATTTGAACACACTGTAAAATGGCATACAAAGGTCCTAGTGTGGAAGCACCCGACCTGTAAATGATTTGTGCTCACTCATCATAGGAGATGGTGCTAAGAAGGATATTCTGCTTGGGGCTGTTTCCAGGTTGTTAAGGTGCACCAGAGTACAGTTGACTCCTACCTGGAAGATGTCATCCTGGACAGCATGGAGACGACGGCTGACGAACAAGCTAGAGAAGAGATTCAAAGAGTGGCTGTGGAAATCAACGACATCGCTTATGAAATGGAAACACGGTATATTCTCAAGGGAACAGCGGCATATATCGCAATATAAAGTATTGTGGCACCTTAAAGTCTTAACCATTCTTGTGCAGGTTCGTATCCTGCCGGCTACATGCAAAGTGTAATATTTTGGTTCCCTGCGGGTTGCTCAGTGGGTAGATTTTATTGTGGCATAAAGGTTTGTGGACTAGAGCCCCTTTTGCCAATAAAGTGCACTTCATAAAAGTGTATGTCACAGTAAATCTGTTGTTCTTTGAGGTGCCACAAGACACTCTCCTGATGTTGTTGCAACAGACTAATTTAGCTATCTGTGTGAGATGCTGTGACCCTTAAAGCCTAGCAGATGCTAAAAAAAAAGATTTGAAATGGCCATCTAACCTAGGAAGAAGCTAGATTCAAAAAGTATTTCACTGTGAGTGTGATGTGAACAGCAGTTCTCTGTGCCCACCTGTGGTTTTTGTACCATATTGCAAACTTTTTAAGTTTGTGTATATTCCTTTGTACAGAGTTGTTCCAACTCGGGCATACAGTTCGTATATATTTTATTATATATTTTTCACACCAGCGAGATGCCTCTCCTGCCTCCATTTGCCCTGGATCCTGCATTGCTCCTCTTTCCTGAAAGATAGAGAGCAAATGCAGGTCCTGTCCTTCCCCTGGAGTAGCGCCCATCCGGATCATGGTGTGGAAGTGAGGTACCACCCTGCTCCTGTCGGATCTGGTCTGACGCCTCTTCCCATCATGTAGGAAGTGTCCTCACTGACAGAACGTGCACAAATATTACTGTTTCTCTCTTTTTTAAAAAAAAAACAACCCTCCTGATGTGAAACAAAAAAGAGCAGAGGAATTGGGATGAGAGAGGAAATGAAGATAATGACAAAAATATAACCTTTTGTACAAATGATCTCCTCTTTAGTCGAACACATCTTCAGTCTGAAGAAATTGTGGCCGAGCTGGTTTATAGTTTCCTGATCCCTGAAGTGAGGAAAATGGCCATCAAGGAGAAAGGTAGGAAGCTTGTTTATCTCCCAAGATTACTTATGTCTTAAAAGGGGATGTGGGTGGCACTGTGGTCTAAACCACAGAGTCTCTTGGGCTTATCGATCAGAAGGTTGGCGGCTCAAATCCCCACAACAGTGAGTTCCCGTTGCTCTGTCTCAGCTGCTACCAACCTAGCAGTTTGAAAGCATGCCAGTGCAAGTAGATAAATAGGTACTACTGTGGCGGGAAGGTAAACGGTGTTTCCGTGCGCTCTGGTTTCTATCACGGTGTCTCATTGTGCCAGAAGCGGTTTAGTCATTGTCACGGCCACCCAGGACGGGTCCCAGCTCACAAGAGACCTCACTCCGTTGCAGTTTATTTACAGGAAAAGTTTATTGAAGATTTCTGCTTCTCGTACAGTTCAGCATCGTGGCCGTACGTCTGTCACGTTAGACCGCTGAAGTCCCCTCTGACTCCTCCCCTCTTCCACACCAACTTAATAGCCTGGCTCTAGACCACCTCTTCCTCTCCTTTCTTTTCCGCAGGGTCTTCCTGCCCCCCTGGGTTCCCTCTCTCCGTGACTCGCCTGAGGCTGAATCCTCTGCCGCCTCTTCCCCCCTCCTTCTGGCTTTAGGGCCGGGCTCCTCCCCTGAGCTCTCTCCACTTCCGCGCGCCTCTACGTTTGAACTTGGCGCGCGTACGTTGCTGCTGACCTTTCTTTCGACCGCTACACCACCCCTTGTTCTGCTCTCCACCCTTTCCGGCTGAACACCTTGCTCCAACCCCCTTTCTCTGTTCTCTCCTAATCCTGCTCCCTCCGAGAGGCTGACGACTCCACCCCCTTTACTCCGTTCCGGCTGAGACGCCTCTTGCTGCGTCTGTCTTCCACTGGGCTCCTCTCCGCTTCTCCCTTCTCCTCCCTTTTGCTTGATTAAGGTAACCCCCTTTTGAGAATCCTCTGACTCGCTGCTCAGACTCGTGGATTCCCTCAGAATTCCGTCATCTTCTTCCTCATCCTTCTGCCCCTCCTCCCACTCGCTCTCCGTCTCCTCTGTCATCTCCTCCTCTCTCCCAGAAACCCTGACATCCATCCCCCCCTCGAAGCCCCCCCTTCCCCCCTCCCGCTCGCCGGGTGCAGGTTGAGGAAAACGTGGTTCTTCCGGGGTCGGTTCAGGATACAAGTTGTCCACTTCAACGTTCTCCTCTGTCATCTCCGTATATGTGTGTTCGAACTCGGGTTCCCCACCCACAGACCTCACAGTCTCTTCCTCCATCACTGCTTCTCCTGGCGCTGCCTGCCAAGGACCTACCATCCATCTCTGACTCCATGCCTCCCTTGGCTGATCCACCCACCAACAAGGGCCTGTCTCCTCCCCCCCCAGTCTCGGATCCCTGGTCGGGCTTGTTTCGGGCGTATGGCCCTCGGGTGAGGAGAAACCCTCGAACGTGCTGTCTGACAAAGTGGGCGTGAAAAGCCAATCATCAAAATACTCCTCGGGCATGGGCTTGTGCGGAAAAAGTGCATGGAACTCCTCCTTCAACAGGGGTTCGTCCAACGCGTAACCCGGCACCCAGCTATTGGCAGAGGCCGGAGTGCCTTCCCTGGCTAGAAAATATTCAACTCCCTCCTCCCCCCATCTCGAGTCCAGTATCTCTGTGACCTCGTTAAGAGGTTCTGGTCTTGGCGATTCCCCCCCCTCAGGCGCCCTCCTACGTGGCTCTGGGAGTGCTCCTGACTCTTGAAACCTGTGTGGGGTTTTGTAGGGAGTGAGCACCGATCTATGAAAGACCGGGTGCACCCTGGAACCCTCCGGAAGGGCTAGACGAAAAGCCACCGGATTGATCTTAGCCTCAACTTGATATGGCCCTAGCTGCCTGTGTCCTAACTTCTTCTTGGCCAATGACCTGGCCGGCATCGCGTGGGCTGCTAACCACACCCAGTCCCCAATCTGGATGTCCTCTCCCGCCCTCCTGTGCTTATCGGCCTGCACCTTATACGCCTGTTTTGCCAGCTCCAAATGTCTCCGCAGCTCCTCGTGCACCTCTTGCAACTCCGCTGCAAACTGGTCGGCATCTTGAGGCCCCCCCCCTCCTGGTGCCGCAAATCTCGGGAAGGTTCTGGGATGACGGCCATTGTTCGCGAAGAAAGGCGTCACCCCGGTGGATGCGTGTTTCGTGTTGTTGTAGGCGAATTCAGCCATCGGCAGATAGTCCACCCACGCCGCAGGTCGCTGGTTGGCGTAGCACCGCAGGTACTGCTGCATGATCGCGTTGACCCTCTCCGCTTGACCGTTGGTTTGTGGATGTCTCGCCGATGTCAGGTTGATTTTGACGTGCAAGATGCCCAGAAGCTTTCGCCAGAAAGTGGAAACAAACTGGCGCCCCCTGTCGGACAAGACGGACTGCGGAAGTCCATGCACTCTGAAGACGTGATCGATGAAGAGCTTTGCGGTCTGTTCTGCCGTCGCCACCTTGGCACAAGGGATGAAATGCGCCATCTTGGTGAACAAGTCCACCACCACTAACACCGCCGTCTTACCTCTGGAGCTGGGCAGGTCCGTAACAAAGTCCAACGCTACCCTCTCCCACGGTTGCTGCGGTGTCTCCAGCGGTTCTAGCAATCCCGCCTGCTTCTGGTGCACTGGTTTGGACCTCTGGCAGATATCACACCTGGCGACGTAGTCCGCCACCTCTCCTCTCATCTGGGGCCACCAAAAGTCTCTAGCCACCAACTCCATCGTCTTCTTTTTGCCGAAATGGCCTGCACTAGGGGCGTCATGCAATTGTTGCAGAACCTTGGCTCGAAGATCGTCGGTGGGCACGTAAAGGGCACCCTTACGAGTCAAAAGTCCATCTTGCAATTGGAACTCATCGTTGTCTCGCGACCCTCCGCGTAGCTCCTCCATCTTGGACTGTGCAAACTGATCCCTTTGCAACGCGCGTCGCACCGCGTCCAGGTCGACTGCGATGGTAGCGCACGTCCACGCCTGCGGTGCGAAAATGTGCTTTGCTGCGATTGGAGCTGCTTCCTCCAAGTATTGCGGCTTTCGGGACAGCGCGTCTGCAATAACATTGGAGTCTCCTGGGATGTATTCTATTTTGAAGTCGAAATCCGCAAAGAACTCCGCCCAGCGCATGTGTCGCTGGGTCTGTAACTTAGCCGTCCGCCAATACTCTAAGTTCTTGTGATCCGTGCGGACTTGCACCGTGTGCTTGGCTCCTATTAAGAAGTGTCGCCACGCTTTGAAAGCTGCATGAATGGCCAACAACTCCCTGTCCCATATGGTATAATTGCGCTCCGTCTTGCTGAGCTTCCGGGAGTAGAACGCACCCGGTCTCCAGTTGCCTTGTGAATCCTCTTGCAAAAGAACGGCCCCAACCGCTCTGTCTGACGCATCGGTCTCTACCCGCATGGGTCTGCCGGGATTCACGTGGAGCAGCTGCTCTTCGGAGGCGAAAAGACCTTTAAGCGTCCGGAAGGACCGCTCCGCTTGTTCGGTCCAGACGAACTTCTTCTTCTTGGAACTGAGGGTGTCAGTGATAGCCGCCGTCGCGTTCGCAAAACCTTTAATAAACTTGCGGTAAAAATTGGCAAAGCCGATGAACCTCTGGACCTCTTTCCGATTTCGAGGGCTTTTCCAGTCCAACAGCGCTTGAACCTTAGCCCTGTCCATGGCCAGTCCCTCGTCGGACAACTTGTAGCCAAGGAAATCAACCTCTCTGACATCAAACTGGCATTTTTCCAACTTGGCGTACAGCCTGTGGTCCTTCAGCCTCTGCAGGACCTCCCTCACGTCCTTATCGTGATCCTCCGGCGATTCCGAGAAAATCAGGATATCGTCGAGAAAGCAGACACACTTCTTGTAGAGGAGACCTGCTAGCACGTGGTGCATAAATGCTTGAAAAACGTGGCTGCCATTTTGGAGACCGAAAGGCATGACTCTGTATTCGTATGTGCCCAGAGGGGTGAACATGGCGGTCTTCCACTCATCTCCTTTCCGGATGCGGATGAGATTGTAAGCTCCACGTAGGTCCAGCTTGGTGAAAATCTTGCCCCTCCTGACGGTCGCTAAAAGGTCGTCAATCTTGGGCATGGGGAAAGCTTTGGGCTTAGTCAAGCTGTTTATGAACCTGTAATCCACTATAAGCCTTTTTTGGGGCGTGTTTTTCTTCTTCACAAAGAACACAGGGCTGCCACCCGCTGCTTTAGATTCCTGGATGAAACCTCGCTTGAGGTTATGGTCTATGAACTCCCGAAGCTCTTGCATCTCGTCTTCCGACATGGAGTACAGCTTGGCAGCAGGCAGTTGCGCCCCTGGCACTAAATCAATCGCGCAGTCGTAAGGTCTGTGAGGCGGCAACTTGTCAGCTTCCTTCTCACAGAAAACCTCCAAGAAGTCCTGGTACTTGTGAGGCACTGTTTGCACCATACCCAGATGCAACTGCTGCTCGGCTTCTCCTCCCTGATCGGTCTGAAAGCAATGCTGAGCACAATACGATGAACAAAAGGTGATCTGCCGCTGGTACCACGCAACCGCGGGACTGTGCCTCTCCAGCCAACTCATGCCTAACACGATGGGTGTGTCCGATAAGTGGGTGACATTGAAACTAATAAGTTCTCGATGGTTGCCAATCTGCATCATCATGGGAGGGGTTTGCTGCACCACTTGCCCCCCCAGCAACTTCCTGCCGTCTACCGTGACCACGTTTAGAGGCGTCGTTGCAGGCAGGAGCGCCATGTTGTGCTGCTTAACGAACTGCAGTCCCACGAAGTCGGCGTTGCTTCCCGAATCGATCGTTATTGGAACCTCGAGGAGTCTCCCATCAGGCAACTGGAGTGTTGCTGTGAGCAGAACTGCCGGTCTGGGAGGCAAAGGGTCCACGCTCTGCAGTGATGCTGGGGGCTTGTCTACAGATCCGCCTGGCTGAGCCCCAGCAGCTCTGCTTCCAGCCAGGCACTGTCGTTTCCCTGAAGCTGCTCCCCTGGTTGCACCTCTGCTGTTACAGTTGCCAGTGCTGCAGTGTGCTTCTGGAGCCTCTGGGGGCACTCTTTCGCCATATGGTGCGCACTGTCACAGATGTAACACTTCCTGGTTCCTCTAGGAGGCTTCGCTTTGGCTGCACCAGGGACAGGGCTCTGGGATGGCTTCTGAGCCCTAGCACCACCAATCTCCATTGGCTCCTCGCTGCCCTTCCCCATTGGCGAGGGGTGCGCACGGCTGAAATCCCTGTGCACAAAAGGGAGAGTCCTCGCTTGCGCACGCGCTTGGGGCCCGTCCTCCTCGTGCCACGGACGTCCCTCATGTCGAATTCCAATAGCTAAAGCCCGTTGCACCACGTCTTCTAGGGTCTGGGGTCTGTCCCCCCTAGCGATCTCATCCTTGATGGGGGGGCTCAATCCCTCCCAAAAAAGATCTCTGACCGGCTTACTGTCCTTTGGCCAATCTAAGGCGGTGAGCAATGCAAAAAATTTAGAGTGGTATTGGCGCACAGTCGCTTTCCCCTGCCTCAGCCCGTGCATTTGACGGCGCGCAATGTCCACATCCACAGAGGATTGAAAACAAGAATCCATCGCTTTGATGAACGCAGTTGAATTGCGACGGGCCGGTCCATCTTCGCGCCACAGATTGCGTAGCCAAGCCCTGGCCTCCCCATGCAGGTGCGAAACAATGAACCCCACTTTCTCCTCCTCATCTTTAAAATCGTGACGGAGTAAATGCAGTGCATATACGACGTCCGCTCTGAAATTGGGATAGTCTTGCAAGTTGCCATTAAAATGCGGAACCAGGGCACCCCCCCTCCGTCCAAGCGCAATGCCCTCCGCTCTGGAACCTGGGGCCCCCGCCCTGTCCGCGTGTTCCCACCTTGCCTGCAAATCCTGGCACGTCTTCTCCAAGTCGTCATTCTTCTTCTGCGAAGCAATGACTGCCGATGTGAGAGCGGTAACCTGATCCCGCAGTGCAACCAGCTGCTCCTCAGCGCTCATGGCTGCTCCCGTTCGTGAGCTTCGCAAAAAAAATTTTTTGCTTTCTGAGAGGGGACTTACTGTCACGGCCACCCAGGACGGGTCCCAGCTCACAAGAGACCTCACTCCGTTGCAGTTTATTTACAGGAAAAGTTTATTGAAGATTTCTGCTTCTCGTACAGTTCAGCATCGTGGCCGTACGTCTGTCACGTTAGACCGCTGAAGTCCCCTCTGACTCCTCCCCTCTTCCACACCAACTTAATAGCCTGGCTCTAGACCACCTCTTCCTCTCCTTTCTTTTCCGCAGGGTCTTCCTGCCCCCCTGGGTTCCCTCTCTCCGTGACTCGCCTGAGGCTGAATCCTCTGCCGCCTCTTCCCCCCTCCTTCTGGCTTTAGGGCCGGGCTCCTCCCCTGAGCTCTCTCCACTTCCGCGCGCCTCTACGTTTGAACTTGGCGCGCGTACGTTGCTGCTGACCTTTCTTTCGACCGCTACACCACCCCTTGTTCTGCTCTCCACCCTTTCCGGCTGAACACCTTGCTCCAACCCCCTTTCTCTGTTCTCTCCTAATCCTGCTCCCTCCGAGAGGCTGACGACTCCACCCCCTTTACTCCGTTCCGGCTGAGACGCCTCTTGCTGCGTCTGTCTTCCACTGGGCTCCTCTCCGCTTCTCCCTTCTCCTCCCTTTTGCTTGATTAAGGTAACCCCCTTTTGAGAATCCTCTGACTCGCTGCTCAGACTCGTGGATTCCCTCAGAATTCCGTCATCTTCTTCCTCATCCTTCTGCCCCTCCTCCCACTCGCTCTCCGTCTCCTCTGTCATCTCCTCCTCTCTCCCAGAAACCCTGACAGTCATGCTGGCCAAATGACCCGGAAAGCTGTCTGTGGACCAACGCCGGCTCCCTTGGCCTGAAAGCGAGATGAGCACCACAACCCCATAGTTGCCTTTGACTGGACTTAACCGTCCAGGGGGCCTTTACCTTTGTGTCTTACCATAAATTTTGGATATTTTTTTTCCTTTTAAAAGAAGAGGCTCGTGCTGCAGTGTGAGCCTTTCCATGCCTGCCCACTTCCTCCACTACTGTCCTAGAAGGCAGTGGGGGATTCCTGTATAGGAGTGTACTCTGCCTTTGCCATTTTTAATTATTTTGCTCTAATTCCTTTGAGATCTCCTTTGCATAGCTCTCTGCCACCTTTAGAAGGCCCTCCCCTGGGGGCCTCTGTTTCCTCAAATGTAATCCAGGGTGCATTTTCCCATCCTTGTTCTGAAATGAGTGTGGGAGCCAGCTCTGGCAGAGTTTTGTTTCTGTGTCACAGGAGTCTCTCAAAGGGTGGACTTGGCAAGCCACCTGAGTCTCTGCTGGGGATGGTAGCAGCTCTTGCTTGCCAGAGCTTCCCTTTGTTTTGGCTGGCTTAGCTGAGCGGAGGCTGGCCCCTTGGTCAGGAAGTTTCTCCGACACACCTGTCTCCTGCCGAGTTAAGAGAATGATGTGGGAGATGAGGGAGCCCCATGCACCATTCTCACTGTTGGCCTGCCTTGGATCTACCACTTTCTCCTGCACAGTGAGACAGTCCCAGAGAAAGCACATTCACGCAGCTCATCAGATCATTCATGGGACTACAGAGACGACCGTGGGGCAGCTCTTTGAGCTCCAACAGGCCACTGGTGTCAAACTTTCTCAGCTAGCAATCCCGAGTGCAGATCTGCCTCCTGCAACAGCTGAAGAACAAGGCGCTCCTGAGCCCCACGAGCCGCATGAATCCCACGAGCCGCATGAGCCACAGATTCCAGACAGTCAAACAGAGCCTGAAATGCCCCCTGAAGGTGATGGTACAGACCCAGAAACGGAAAAGAAATAAGGTATGCTTAGAACTGTGTTCCTTCCCAGTCCTGCTCATGAGGCATCATGGTCCCACCTAGGCACAAGAAGGCCCATCCTGGGGCTTTTTTTTGGGGGGGGGGGGAAGGTTGGTTTCAGGGAAGCTTTGGCCTTTGTTTGTAGCCGTCACTTGAATTGTTTGCTTTTCTGTGTTCCATCAGTTAGCAAGCAGAGTGGATGTACCTGCAGCAAAGTTGGGGGGTGTGGGGTGGGCTTTTGTTGGTGGTTGCCGATACTTGCCTGGGAATTTTTTTCTTGCCCGTTTTCAGAGTGATGCTTCCATATGTCTCTCTGCCCCCCCCCAATTTGGTCAAAGAACTTTTTCGTTTCTTACCCAGGGGCAAGAAAGCTTGCCCTGGACTCCAGTGAAGTCTCAGAAATTCTGAAATAGTGTGGAAAACAGTTGTCCTTTGAATGGATACGTAGCCTATTTTTATGCATGTTGGCTCAGTCCTACTGTGGTCAGTGGCGCTTACTTGCAGGAAAGAATGCAAAGGATTAGTTGTCATTACATAGCTAATATGAAGCTTACCCTTGGGTTGGATTTTTAACAGATTTTGTGAGAACTATTTGATCAGGGTTACAGATATGTTTCCAAGTGAATTCAGCTGTTGTAAGTTGAGTATTTTTTATTAAGTTCGAGTTTGTATGTCTCTTGTGTGAACCGATAGTATCTAATTGGGCCATAAATCTGATGTTTATAGTATTACAGTAGACCTTCTGGATACGAACTTAATTTGTTCCAGAGGCCCGTTCGCATCCCAAAAATTTCAGAGGCGCACTTCTGCACATGCGCGCGGCATGATTGAGCGCTTCTGTGCAAGCGGCAAAACCTGGAAGTATACACTTCTGGGTTTGCCATGGCCGGCTTAACCCGAAGATTCTGTATCCAGAGGGATACGTAAGTAGTGGTACAACTGTATAGGGATTCTTTAGGAGAAATTGGGTGAAGTTTCATTAATGAGGTGTTTTCGTGTTTAAGACCCATTATGCAAACTCTTGCACATTGTTTCATAATGATGTGTATTTTTTACAATGAGTTTTACAATTCTCATTATTCATTGCTGATGGTTTGTATATCTTGCTTTTCTAGTTGCCCCTGAGGAACCAGCAAAAGGCTTGAAGTACCTTGGACTAATATTCACCTCTGAGGTCTTCCCCCCATTTTTTGCATTGTGCCCTCCTTTCTTTCTAAAACATCTTTGTGTTTACCATATCAAACAAACCGAGAGCAACAGCAGAATAATTTTTTAAATATTTTCATAGACTGCAGCGTTAAAATCTTGAAATCCAATGGCAGCAAGAAAAATAACAGCTTTGCAAGAAAAGCAGAACAATTAGAGATACTTCAAAAAACATACATTTGCCACCCCGAAGTTTAGGGTTAGGGCTGTTGTTTTTTTTGCAGCTGCGGGGAAAAGACAGCACACAGGAGAGTTTGGAAGTCTTGTATCTTCTCATCATAGAATAAATCACACCCAACTACCAAAACTCTGGGACTAGAGGGAAGGTCTCGCAGAGAAGCCCTACAACCTCTCTTTGTCTCCTCTTCAAGCTCCAGCAGCCTTGGAAAGACTTGGGCAAAGGAAACCAGAGAGAGAGAGAGACAAGCAAGTAAGGAATCTGCAGAAGAAGGGATGTTCTTGTGAAAGACAGAACAAGAATAGGGCACACAAGAAGAGACGGAGTAAAAGAAGTCAGGGCTGGAACATATTGCTGCCCTGTCATCTTCCAGCTTTGGTCCAAGGAATGACTGGGTTGACACTGCAACAGTTGCTCATAGGACAGGGGCCATTTCCTGAAGATAGGGAATAGGAAGGTAAGACTAGTCCAAGGTCCTAGGCATGGCCAGCTCAGGGTAGCAGGGCACAAGGCGCAGCAAAAAGGCAGCTTGGCAACACCCTGGAAAGCTCACAATGGGCATCGCTTGCCATGACACACTCGGGGACAACTGCTGAAACTTCAAGGCTTTCTGAAGGCAGGCTGGATGGCACTTTAACCTCCCCCACCTTGGGTTTTCTGTTCTTTTCAAGGACCATCACCTTGTTCTAGAACCACGGACTGCTGTGCATTGAGGGATTAAATGGTTGAGTGTCCTTTGGGTTGGAGGAGTCCACACCTTTTGGCCTAGATGGTCTACGAAGAAGGAGTAACACCTCCTCCTAATGCATCTCTTCTCCAGATCTGCCTGTGAGCCAGATGGAGGATATGGGCAGAGAACGCAACAGTTGTGGGAGAGCCAAGGGCAAACAGAAGCGGAGTAGGGGTGGGAAGGTGAAGCAATAGGGAGAAAATCAGAAGCAATGCAGGGGTGGCTGCCACCTCCCTCCCCCAAGATGGACTCTTCTTATTGGCCATCCAAGAACTGAAAATGGGAAGTGCCAGCCTCCCAGGATGACTTCAAGCGTCTTCCCACAACCTCTGATCTGCCCCAACCTGGCTGTCGCTTGTATGATTAATAAAAATGAAGAGGAGTCTTTTTTGCAATATATTTTTTTAATTTATTGAAGCAGTAGTCACATGACCTTGCATCTAGCCTTTTAGTATAGTAACAGAATAGATCTGACCAGTCATTCGGCTTGAAAATGAAATTTTCTTTTGCGCAAACAGACATCACATTGAATACATACATTATCCAGGACTGAAACCCAGCTCAGAGATAGCAACGTGCCGATTTGTTGGAGGAACAGCCCCACAAGACATGGTTATTATAAACTCTTCACACCATCACCAGATTTACTCAGGGGCTCAAAGAAAGGAAGTGCATTATAATATGTCTCAGCACATCTTGCAGATAAAGTAGGGTCATGGAGGATGATAACTGTCAAAGGGTTCCTCTTCCTTTCCATCAAATCAAATGGTTTGGTGGAAGACAGAAGCTGTTATCTCTTGCAAAAGTATCACAGATTAATACAGACCATTTAAGAAAACATGCTAGCTCCCTGTGTTTATTATATAAAGAGTCAAACGCCCCTTGCTGGGCGGGTGAGGAGCAGTTCTGGAAAAAGGTGAATAGGAGCAGAAGAAGAGACGACTTTTAATGGAGGTGGGATACAGAAAAGTTCCAAGAGTTTTGAAATAAAGACCACACACTTTGTATTTTTAAATTTCATGTCCAGGCTAACCTACTTTTTATTTAATGCAAATTACAGTACCAGTTAACTATTTCCGAACCAAGTCACACAGAACAAAATGTATTTACAAAGGAGCAGAAGGGAGGAGGCAAAATAATAAAACATTAAGCATACTCTCCACAAAAAAGTTTATATTTAAAATGAAAAAATTAATCAGTCACAGAGGCATTCAAGTAGTAATAATGTTATACATGTTTTGCTTCTTCTTTGAATCAAGACAGCTTTGTACGTGTATGCAATAGTTTGTATACAACCCACAGTCCATTATATATAGATTTTAGATTTTCTGCTTTTAAGATGGAAGTGATCACGGTAATTGTGTGCACAAGCCCAAGTGATCTATCAGCAACATAGTAACAAACGCAAATTTTACAGGCAAGCATATTATTTATATATATAAACGTTCATTTATATATATAAATTGTTTTTTTCTCCAAAAAAAACCAAGAACAAACAACACAAGGAAGGAAAATATGTATCTCAAGCTAACCCTTTAGGTACAAGTCTTTATTACGCCTTTTCATTTTGCTTTTATTGCCTTGTCACAAATGAAGCAAGAAATTAGCCTCTATAGAAATATTGGGAATTCAAAGGCTTTCTGATGTATACACCTGGCAAATGTAGGTCCTGGGTTACATACTAAACTGTGCTTTTCATTACTGGCTTTGACCTCTAGTGGCTGGGATTTATAATGGATAATAGTTTATTGGTAGCATTTCTTAAGAAGCATTACTAATCTGGGAACATTTCAAATTAACACTAATTACGGACATTCACCATCACTTGGCTTATTTATAAAAAGAAGTATATGCTCAAGTATCAGTTAGATGACTTCAGAGTAATCTTTGTTGATTCCACACACCCCTTTGTTTAAAGGAAGGTACTTCAAAATTAAGATAAGTGTCTTGATTGACTTTCAGCTGGGGACACAGAATATTGTTAATGCCATCTCAGGGACATGCACAGTTGCAATGCAGACAAAGGATAGATCAAGAGACCATTAAGGTACTTCATTTAAAAACAAGCCACAAAAACAGACTTCAGAGTGGACTGTCAGAAACAAAATGCTATCACTGACCTTTGTGTCACCAGAAAAAGTGCAGCCTCTGCCTTACTGGAATGAACACATGATGATTACAAAAAGACAAAAAGCCAAAAACAAAACAGCAACCTTTGGTTTGATAAAAAGTTCAGCATTTTGCCACCGAAGAAGAGAATCTCACGTGGAATACTAACAAGGTCAAACACACAAGTGAGCAGAGTTTTCAAAGCAAGGCCTTTGTGCTGGGCACAGAAATTAAGGTCAACTTCAAAATGACTTTTATAAGAAAATAAAACTTCGGGGTGAGAGGGAGGGCAAGTGATAATCTACAACTACAGACTCTCAATACCACAGATTAATCTCTGGCCAAAAAAAGCAGAAAGGATGTGTGAGTGAGTGAGACCCCAATTCTTCCACCCCCCTGCTGCCCCCACCCCCATTCCATGACAGCTTCTTTGCAAAGCCCTATTTTGCCTCTACAGAAACAAAGACTAAACTAAAGCTCCTAGCTAGAAGCTGTTGTCTACAAGTAACTCTGGACAAACGTACTGGGAAAAGACGAGCAAAATGTAAACTTGCCACTTAGATGCCAAGATAGCAAACGTAAAATGAAACCGGTCACTGCTATTGTGGGCAAGGGAGAGAAACTTTTAAACACCTACGAACAAAGCCATGGTTTGAAATAAAAATAAAAATTGAATGAATTTTCTTTTTAATTATACTACTGACATGAAATAACTCAAAGAAGGGAAACAAAGATTTCCATGTGTGAGACATCTGGTACAAAAAAAGGAATAAAATAAAATTTAAAAAAATTATGGAAGCAAAGGCACTCCAAACTATATAGATATACTATACATCGCTAGAGTTATTGTTACAATAATACAGGCCGGTTATCTACTGTACAGAGTTAAAACTATATGGCTTTAAAAAGCTCGTCTACATTTTGTCTGATTATTAAAACAGATTTAACTGCCCTGAATGGTAACGTTTTGCTCATTAACAGCAGTTCCTGGGTCCACATATTTACATACAAAGCAATACAACTCAAAATTTTAAGAACAACTAATGTACAAACTTGAATTTGGTGAGGAGCTTTTGTCTTGTTTATTTACAAAAATGGTATTGAAACACCTGGATCTAGATTTGTATAAAATTTTGTCTGCAGTCCCGCCATGATCCTCGAGAAAATAAAACCATCAGGATCTCAGTTTACACATACATACACACATACATACACACACAAAACAATTTTTTTTAAAAAAAAACGCTTTTCATTCTTCTTCCCTGCTAGCATCAAACTAACAGAAAGTAATGCAAATCCTAAGACACCGTCTCTCTCCTGAGCCTCGACTGTCCTGCTCTCCTGACTGCAAACTGAGTTTTCTCTATGTCATCCTCCTGCTTGTTCAAGTGTCTCAAGAGCTCTGATCGCGAGGGCTATAAATCAACATGGAAGACACCTATAGGCTCCTTTCCTGCAGCAAGGTCCCCTTCCAGACCTCTCATTCGCCATGGGCCCATTTATAGAAAACTGGAGTGTTTAAACAAACATGGGTTCCATACCCATTCCCCTTGAAGCTATTTTAATAACCATGTATCTGAACTTTCTGTTCATCCTTTTTTGAGACAGCCCAACAGCTCCCTCCTTGAAAAGCACCTTTAATCAGATTAGACTCTCAGACCCAGCTTCATAAACGTGAGAAGAAAGAGGAGGCCCTGTTGCCTTCCGGTGGCTGCATCTGCACAATGCTGAGTTTCCCCCGGGCCAAATCAGCAAATCATGTTTCAAAAGATTCAACAATGAAATAAACTCCCACAAGCACCAAGATGACTGAGATTCATTTGAAGGAGTGTAAGGCTAGGTGAGCACATCTCTCAACCCAAGTAGAAAGCCAGACGTAAAGAGCCTGTCTCGGTTGCTCCGGCAGCAATGGCATTCCTTCTTGCAACTTCCCTAACGCCTTTCAAGAAGTATTGCTTTCGCTTCAAAAACAGAGAGACTTGACTTTTTGCCACTACAAAATAACCCAGAACACAGACACTAGAAACAGGCATTTCTGCTTCAGTCAGACCAATTATAGATTAAAAAATAAAAAGCAGCACTGTATCTATGTATATATTTATAATATATATATATATATATGTATATGTATATGTGCATATATACACACACACTTAGCTTTCTATAAGTCAGCAAGAGCAAGTAAACTGATTTGTCTACTCATTAATATACTACCATTGTGGAAGCATCACAACAGCAACCGTGGAAGATCAATAAATAAAGGTTAGAAAGAAGGAAGCTTTAAAAAAAAGGTGACATTAAATACAAATTCTAGATTTGGATTTTAGAATCACCTAAAAGTAATGTGTCGATTTGAAAGCTCTAATTGCAATGGAGGTTTACGTCCATTCACGTTATAAACCCTGGCATTGTTTTCCTGTTTGCTTCTTTGAGAAAGAAGCCAGTTTAGAGTTTGAAAAAGAAGGTGGGCGAGGTGCAGAAGTCCCTCTCCTCTGGTTTCCTGTCTGATCTCTGCACCTGGAGGGAGGGTGCACTTGCTCCCACCTGTTGAAGAATGCAAGTGACGGACTATGGGCTCTTTTGTGCTTTACAGAACCTTTAATGTTCAGGGATCTTTAAGGTAGGTGAATGAGCATTTTTCATTCAAGCCGATAGTCTGTGTGTGTATATGTAACATACATATCTGCAGAATTCTCCAATGCTAGAACGGAATTTAAGATCAAGATTTGCCCTTAAGCGTTATTCATACAGCAATCGCCCCACCCCACCCCTCCCCTCCCCTGGCTTTGGCAATTCAGTGTATTTTAGACCTCACATTTTCCTTCCTCCTCATCCCAACTTAAAGATAGTTAAGGTCTCCTGTGTATGTTATTCACGGTGAGCAACTCCTGCTAAGCTCCCAACCAAATTCAAGTTGTGCACTACACCAAAAGTTGAAACTTCACTTAAAAATACAAGGCTTAAAAAAAGGAGCTTCAGCAGAATGAGGGTTCTCCTTTCTGTTGTGGGAGGGCATGAGATAAGATTCCTGATTCTAAAGTACACAACAGCAATTGTTTGAAATTAGAAGATTGTCATGGGAAGAGACATTGGTGTGTTCTATTGCTCCACTTCCCCTCTTCCCACCCCCCTCTTCCCCTGCCCCAAAGGGCCGCAGCAGAGTGAGCACACAATGAAACTGGTTTGAATTTCTATTTTACAAGGTTAAATAAGAACAACAATAATAAAAAAAATCGAACACTATAATGAACAGGGTTTTTTTCCTTTTTTTAAATTTTCTTTCCAAATGTGACCAGCGTTGCTGAGCAAGACTCAAAATTACTGGCGATTGTTCCTGTACAGGTTGCTGCTTGTGGCCAGTTCAGGTGGAGTTGGAGGCTGATGCTGAAGCTACATTATTGGTCTGAACTCGATCTCCTGCATTGGCATCTGCAAACACCGCAAAAGAAAGCAAAGACACCGGTTAAATATTGGAAACCTGCTGCTTGCGGGCAGCCTCTTAAGCCAGCTGTGGCAAGGGGAGAGACACCTGAATGTCAGCGAGAAATTGGGCACTTTTTAAAAGGGCCTGTTTGGTACCTGGAAAACAAGCGAGTCCTCTTCTGGCAGGAGAGTTACAAGCCTGTAGAAGAGCAGACGTAAGCCTCACCTCAACCCCCAATGTTTGCTGGCTCCTTTTCGCTATGAAGTCCCTGAACAAGGCTTCTGCTTCCACATAATCAGGAATCCTGGTAAGGGAGGGATGCTGATCCTGTGGAGACTTCTCATTTATTTGGCAGAACATGCACAACAGCTCAACATGCAAAGGTCTGAGAGGAGCTGGTGTGCTGGGGGATATTGGGAGGGTTGTTTGCACTTTTAATCCTTGTGAGTTCCAGCAAACACGCAAAGATGGCAAAGGCCTGGATCAGACGATTCGGTTCAACTACAGCTGGACATGCCCCAAAAGTCATGGCTCTGGGAAGGCAACAGCAGGGCCTGATGCCAAGAACAGGTTTCAGGTGCCACACCCTGAAGGGTTGGGAAAGCAGGGGAAACAGCCAGCAGATTGTGAGGTACTGATAAATCAAGAGGAAACAAGCAATATAGGAAGGCAAAGGTGGCAGCGTGTTACAGTGATGCCTGGCTATATCTGGGGCAGTTCCTTGCATAAAACCCATTTGACTAATAAACCTTGGCCAATCATGGTTTTTTACCAAATAGCTGAGGTTTAGGTCTCACATACCCAACATCTTTTGAAAATAATTTACTGATGAACAGGTATTAAAACGATTGACTGATAAACAGACACAAATAAACAGGATGCTAAGAGGTGACACTATTTAATTCTACAGAGTTAGAAAGGTATTGGGAGCCCACTATGCTCCTTTCCCCCAACTCCTCTCCTGAATTCAGTAGACAATAAAAACAGGGTTCGGAACAGCGGTGTGATTTACTGAGTCCATAATAAAACACAGCAAGAGGGAAAGGATAATTAAGAAGGGTTTCATGGTGCAAATCAAAGCAAATACAAAATTTCATATCAAAAAAAGAAAAATGTTGGACTGCAATAAATCGAGACACTCGCATAGACCTGTAGTATCTGATGTTCGTGAGTTGCTCTATTTGGTAGCTATTGCTATCTGAAAAAAGTGGGAGAGGTAGCAACACTGCAAAGTTTACTGTGACAGGGGCTGTGACAGAGGACAATAGCTGTGTAAGTCCCCGAATTCTCATTCTCATTCTCTGGTTGGTGCTGCTAAAAAGAAAGAAAGAAGGTTGACCTGATCTCTCCCTCTTCCAGAGGAGTGGGGAATCCACTTTCTGCTGGATGGTGTAGTTCTCCTAAAGTCTACTACAACGGGAAAGCTTTCTTTTGCTTGAAACATACGCATTAAGTGCTGGCGGAGCTCTGCTTTTGTTCTGCTAAACTGCAGTTGCAGAGAAGGGCTGCTCCCCCACTATTTAGCAAAGAAAAACCAAGCACTTTTGTACTTCGCAAGTTCTGCTTGGCATTCACAAAACCTGCTGTCATTGCAGGAGCCTTTGGGAGAACTACATCACCAGCAGACATCACCTTCTTTTCCTCTTCTAGCAACAAGGACAGCTGTTGCTGCCACTGGAGGGGGGCAGTTGGTAAAAGGGTTGGAGCACATGAATTCATATTTTGCTCAATAATGAATTAGTTTTGCCCACTGATTTCTGGATAAAGTATTTCTGAGACAATCTGATGTAAGTGAGAGCCATCTCTACCAAAAGGCTATCCATTAGATCCAACTAGAAAAATAATGGGGGGGGGGACACTTAACTTTGTGTAATATAATTAAGTAGCTCTTGAACATTTTTAAGTCATATAAATACCCAAGTAGGAAAAAAGGATGAGTCAATAAATGCAGAACATACTCATTAAACCAGACTCCACAGCCAGCTATAGATCACCAATACATTTTTCATTCTCTGATGAATCTGTAATTGTCCCAACATACAATGGTTTAGGCAAAGGTTGCCTGTGCCATGCAGGGCTTGACTGTGCTATAGGGTTCCCAATAGGCAGTGACAGACCCCCCAGGTATAGGGTGGTATAACAACAACAACAACAACAACAACATGCAAATGAATGCTTGGGAGAGCACTTTAAGGTTCCCAATTATTCGCTGGCAGCTGGGTGTGGTTTTGGGGAAACAGCCTTAGGTAGCTAAGTATTTAAGTTTACAGAAGACACCAAAGCACTGAGGGTGATAAAATTCCAAGCAACCAGAATGCGCCAAAATGGCACCGCTAAGCTGAACAAATAGTGAACAAAGTGGCAAGAAGTGTAAAATGGTGAACCACTGAAGCAAACAAATGCTTATTTCATATACATTTTGAACTAGCGTCTATTATCCAGGAAAGAGACGTTGGGACCATAGCAGCTGGTGCTATTAAAACTTGACTTGTTATGCATTAGAAGTGAAAAGGACAAACTGTTCGTTAGGGTTTATTGAGAGAGAGATTGAAAATATAGCATTGTAATGCCCTTTTATGCATCAAATCAGTGACATAGCAAGATTGGGAATCCTGTATGTAGTTCTGGTTACCCCTCATTTTTATTTCTAACTTGGGTTTTGAGTTGGCTGGTATCAATTTTATTTTTCCTCTCTCATTCATCGGATCCAGGTATAACCATAAACACCCTGAACAAACACCTGGAGCCAATAAGTCGTCTGCATGAGTGCTAACAAACAGAAGTTCAGGTACTGTTGTAGAAAACTGAGATTGGTCAACACAATCTAGGGATGTGGTATTCATCGCATTGCCCCTGAAGAACCTGCTCTTAATCTAGCTCTGCTGCTGGACACTGAAGTAGCATCCAGGAGCTTGCAGTATTTTTACCAATTGTGTTCCTTCTTCAAGAGAGATGACCCGGCACATCTCAGTCCTAGCAGGGTCATATAAGAGATGAGGTCCTTCAGATACCCTGGACTCAAGTTATATAGGGCTTTATAGCTCATAACCAGTGATGGACTGGTACCCTGTGGCGCTGCTGTGACGGTGTTTCTATTCTCCCTGTGATTAGCTCCAGGGAGCAAACTGGCTGCTGCAGCATCTTGGACCAGCTGAAGTTTCCAAACACTTTTCAAAGGCCTCCACACACAGCTCATTGCAGAATCTAAACAGGATGTAACCAAGGCATCATGGCCAGAGCAGACATCTCCAGGAACAGGAACAGGGCACTAGTTTTTAATGTGCTCCTGGCCACTGCCTAAATCTGGCCATTAAGGGTTCAATCTGTGAATACTCCCAAGCTGCGAACCTGAGTTTTTCAGGGAGTGTAACCCCCTCCAGCGCATAATGAATCCCTAGTCCCTCATCTGCCTTTCAACTGACCATGACCTCCAGTTTTTTCACCCTCCTCCAGTCCGTTACTAACACCAAACCAGCTTCGTCATATTTAGATGGAAAGGAAAGATGGAATGGTGGCAGCAACCCCCAAAACTCTGGACAACCTCTCCTAGAGGCATCCTGCAAAAGTTAAATAGCAGTGGGGCAGGACAGACCCCGAGGGACAGAAGACCCACAGCGAGCACCATCCCTCAAGGAGTGCCTCTCTCCTTATGAGCCTGCCAGGCCCTTCTTTGTAGCCCTCCTCAAGCAGCCCAGAGGGTGGCAATATGAGAGCAGGCCTTTTCTGCAATGGCTCCCTCTTTGTGGAATTCTCTCCCCAGGGAGGTTTGGCTGGACCTTCTTTATACACCTTTAGGCACCAGGTGACAATGTTCCTCTTTAACCAGACCTTTGGCTGAGTGACATCTGATACCCTTCAAAATGTGTTGCGGAAGGGGGGGATTATCAGGTTGTCTTTGCTCTTATTTTTGTTATGTATTTTGTGTTTATTACATTGTAATTTTATGCTGTGAACAAGCCTGAGATCTACAGATATAGGGAGGTAGGCATATACAAGACATAAATAATCACAATAAGATTATACAAGCACCATAAATCAATGCCTCCAAGTCCCATCCCAGGGAGGTGTCCCACAAAGAAACCAGGGCCAATGGTATCAAAAGTCCAGGAGAACCAACTCCTGTTGCCTGGCTCCTGGTGTAGGTCATCCACTAGCACAACCAATGCTTTTTCTGTCCCATAATCCTGGCTGGAGCCAGGATTAAATGGATATGGATGATCTGTCTCCTTCAGAAAAGCTTGGAGCAGAGAAGCAGCCACACACTCCAGCACCGTGCCTAAGAATGGAATATTGGGGACTGGCCAGTCATCATACAAAACTGTGGGGTTCAGGGAGGGCTTTTTCAGCAGAGGTCTTATCACTGCCTCTTTATGGCAGGTCGCAACCCTGCTTTGCTGAACGTGTTCAGTCGCCACCCTTACCCACCTGGTTAGTCTTCCTCAGCTGCTTTCATGAGCCAGGAAGGGCAAGGATCCTGCACACATGTGGTGGCCCTCACCTCTCTAAGAAACCCGTCCCCATCCTCAGGCTGCACTATCCCAGTAAGTACAGGTGTTGCTGAATGCTGATGAAATTGGAAATCTGGAGTGGAAATTGCTGGCGTTCCCTTATTCACCCCATGTCTGAAATGGAAATCAATCTAGCAAACACAATTGGTATTGGCTGCTATTTTTTTTCTTTTCAGTTCGCAAACAAGATATGATCAGTAACTGAGGACACACCGTGTCAGGGAAGACAGTTGGGGGGGGGGGTGGAATAGTTTCGCAAGCAAACCGTGGCAGGCATGAAGAAAGTCTCACCTGAGGCGGCTGGAACATTTGTCGGGGTTGAAGCAGCTGCCTGATTCCGAGCATGAGCAGGTATGAGGGTCGAAGCCAGAGACGGATTACTTGACAGTTCTGGAAGGAAGTTGAAGAAGAGAGCATTCACAGCCAGCCCACAGGGAGCCTCTGCCTGTCACTTCACAGTGTCTCCTGTCCCACGTCAGCCACATGGCCATGTGTTGCCAAGAACCTATGATTCTAACTGGCTTCCCCAGAGTTGGAAACTGCTCAGACAACTTCACTGGGGAAAGACTGTCATCCTCTGCATCTTCTTTTCTGTTGAAAAAGTATTTCTCTGCCGTGACGTCTGCCAAATTGCCTATATTGCATTTCTTTCAATTTAAATCCCCCCCCCCTTGTTGTTTTTGTACAGACTGTGTATTTGTGCATTTCTACACCCACACACCCTGCGCTCTTGGAACTGTGAGCTATTTAAAACAAACAAGCAAAATGATTAGTACGATTACACCACTAAATCACACCAATAATGTTGAAGGGAAGCGAGTATGAACTATGAAACTGAAGCAGCTGGTATTATATTGCAATCACTCTACCTTCCAAATCCCTAAAAGAAACTGTCGTCATTAGTACTATTTCAGCTAGAGTACAGAAATGAACTGCTACAGACATGCCCTTGGAATGTGAGTTTCAAAAGAGTATTCTAATTGCTTAATGACTTCTTGTGACTGCATTCTTAACATCCTCCACTGTGGCGAGGACTGCCTACTGCCAGCTCTGTCTGGTACCCCAACTATAGCAATATCTGGACCAGGATCACTTGGCCACTGTAGTCCATGCATCCTTAACCTCGAGACTGGATTACTGCAATGTGCTGTGTCTGGGGCTGCCCTTGGGCCTGGTCCAGAATGCAGCAGCTGGACTGCTGGTGGGGGGCAGACATACAACAGTGTGTGACACCTATACTGAACTAAAACACCTGCTCTGGCTGCTCACATGGTACTGGGCCAGAGTCAAGGTTCTCATTGATCCTGTGCCCAGGATACCTTAAGGGCAATGATATCACAGTTTGACCACAGTTTGAGAAGATGAGGTATACCTTAATTTGGTTCTGGACTATGTTCCTGAAACAGTATACAGAGTGGCCAGGCATTATAGTCAGGCCAAGCAGACACTCCCGATGATATTTGTGAAGGTAGGTAAAATGAAATGATAACCCAGGTGGTTGGTTGCTTGATTGTTACATCAGACGTAGGGCAGCAACCAGGTTTAGATGTTCGCTGGTAGAAATGGGTCTGCTAATGCCCTTTGTTTCTTTCTAATGGCAGCCTCTTGCACATTGTGCCGTGTTGCTCTGGAGAGCTCCTTGGCAAGGGGAGCGCTGCTACTGGGGAGAGCGCTGCTACTGCAGAGGGGAAGCTCAGGTGTAGCATACGACTGCCCTCTTCTTGAAAGGAAGCGCAGGCTTGTCTGAGTGGGGGTTGATTTAGACACGCTGTTGTATCTACATGAGATTTCATAGCATACCTTTTTCAAGGGCTATTGCACATGGAGAGGAAAGTGTGCAGATGATATGCGTATGTTTTTATTTATGCAGACGGTTGGGCTAGATGACCCTTCTGGTCCTTTCCAACTCTACAATTCTATTAGATCACCCAGAAGAGTGCTGCTAATTGTCCCCTGTGTTCCAGAGGCCTGGCTGGCTTCAACTAAACGTCAGTGCTTCACATCACCAGTCCCATGCTGTGGAACATTGCTCCAAGAGAAATTTGGCAGCTGCCCTCACTTTTGACTTTCAGGTGTCTCTTGAATACCTTTATAGGGACAGGCCTTTACAAAAAGTGAAATTATAGAAGAAATGTAATTTAAAACTTAGTAATTTGCATCTTCATATCAATATATTTTTCCAAGAATTTATAAAATATTAAAAATGAACTCATACATAAAATTATCATGATCAAATGCTGCAGCTTATTACTATGCTTCATGATTTAGCTCTATGTCACCTATATTTGTTCTCATTTTGTTTTGTAATACATACATTTTCTCTTAATAAAGTATTTTTCAAAAATTATTCAAAGTATCCCCCAAAAAGGGCAATAAATCAGGACCGTAAATCAGAATTTTATGTCTATTTATATTGGTCAAAATGTAACAGACTGAATTGTAGAATACTTACGTCTTGCTGTTTATTTGATACTGTGCTGCCCCAGATGGAGGTGGAGGGTGAATTAGCTGGCTGTAAATTATGTTTAGTGCTGCCAGTGATTTTTTTTGTAGACCCAACGTTCATTTGGTGAAAAATGGTTGGCTGGGGCTTAGCTGTGTTATGGATAGGGTTGGTGGGAATGCTTGATAGTGAGGTTTATAGGTGGACCTTTGTCAAGGTTGGATTTGGTAGATGTTACAGGCAGTGGCGGCGGCTTCTATTTCAGTTATGTTGTTTAGTTTCTAATGATGCTTTATACCAGGAATTTTATTGTATTTGATTTTTATTTGTAAAGAATCCATGGGCCGCACACTGAATTAAATCTCCATTTTAAAAAAATTCAAGTGTATTTAATATTAGTTAATATCAGGGACGCGGACTTATAAAAAATATTGGGGGGCCCCCGGGAAAGCTCATGAATAATAAATAAGCTCATGAATATGCAAATAAAGTGGCGCCGCCTCCTCGTGAGCGAATAGGGGAGAGCGTGCTGCGCCTATTAATCAGCTCCAAAGGAAATTGGGTGGAGCTTTTGCTCGGGAGGGAGGGCAGGAGGCATGCAGCCCGCCCCTCCCTGTGCATTTTGGGCTGGGGGAGGGGCGGCGATGGCGCTCTGCTGGAGGGGCGCCGGAGATTATTGGGGGGGCGGAGCCCCCCAAATGAATTTTTGAGGGGGCTCGGGCCCCCTCAAGCCCCATGGAGTCGGCGCCTATGGTTAATATACACAATTAATATATTTAATTAAATATATGTACAGTGGTGCCCCGCAAGACGAATGCCTCGCAAGACGGAAAACCCGCAAGACAAAAGCGTTTTCCATTTGCAAGTTGCTTCGCAAGACGAATTTCCCTATGGGCTTGCTTCACAAGAAGCGCTTTTCTCCGCTATCCCAGACGGCTTTTGAAGGCAGGCGGGGAGGAGCAAAGACTTTCGCCCCCCGCCGGCCTTCAGAAGAGGTCCTGGACCTCTTCTGAAGGCTGGCGGGGGGCGAAAGTCTTTGCTCCCCCCGCCTGCCTTCCCGGGGGCTTTAAAATCGCCCCAGGACAGTGGAGAAGTCCTCCGCTGTCCGGGGCGATCTTAAAATGCTGGGGGTGGGAAGAAAAGCCCTTGTCCCCCCCCCCCCAGCCTTCAGAAGAGGTCAGGGGACAGACTGTCCCCGGACCTGGTCTGAAGGCGGTTTCCATAGGAACGCATTGATTGATTTTCAATGCATTCCTATGGGAAACCGTGCTTCGCAAGATGAAAAACTCGCAAGACGAAAAAACTTGCGGAACGAATTAATTTCGTCTTGCGAGGCACCACTGTAATTAAATACACACTAGATTTAATAGATTTAATTATTAAACAATTCCATTACACAGACAGAAGTATGTGCTTTCATTAACAATTTGTGACACGTGCAATTTTTTAAAAAGGCTTTATGGTGTTTTTTTCTTGAATGTTGCCAAGGGCCGCCCAAAAAGGCCCTGAGGGCTGCAGGGGCCACCCTGGCCTGAAGAATGCCCTGGCAGAGACCAAACGAGAAGGAGGAGGAGCTTCCCCATAAGATGGTGGAGAGGAAAAGCCAGGAGGGCAATAAGGACCCAAGGGCTACCGATCCCCGGGGGCGGGGAGTGACTTCTGGATTACTTACTTTTGAAGTCAATCACAATCTGTCTGCTGGTAGCCAGCCAGATCAAAACAGTTCTGACCGTCTAAATGGCTAACTGAACTCTCCTCTGTCTCTAACAACTCATAGAGACTAGGTGCCCCAATATTCATGGGCAAATGACCTATGCCCAAACTATCCCTATTTTTCCTGATACATCACTGCCTCTATCCCCCTCCCTGGGGGCTTCCAATTTGTCTTTCAGGGATGACTTTTTAAAATAGGCTTCTTTTTTTTAATGCCTACATGTGCCCTATTAAAGGTAAAGGGTAAAGGGACCCCTGACCATTAGGTCCACTTGTGACCGACTCTGGGGTTGCGGCGTTCATCTCGCTTTATTGGCCAAGGGAGCTGGTGTACAGCTTCCGGGTCATGTGGCCAGCATGACTAAGCCACTTCTGGCGAACCAGAGCAGAGCAAGGAAACAGCGTTTACCTTCCCGCCAGAGCAGTACCTATTTATCTACTTGAACTTTGAGGTGCTTTTGAACTGCTAGGTTGGCAGGAGCAGGGACCGAACAACGGGCGCTCACCCCGTCGCGGGGATTTGAACCGCCGACCTTCCGATCGGCAAGTCCTAGGCTCTATGGTTTAGACCACAGCACAAGCTGCCCTTATATTCCCCCCATCTGTGTAATACTGACGAGAATGCTCTTATAGTAATAATAATAATTTATTACTTATACCCCACCCATCCGGCCGGACCTCCCCAGCCACTCTGTCCAGAGATGGCCTCTGTAACCATCGACTTAAGCAGCAGTCAGAGTGGCAATGGCAATTTTTTGAGAGCTGAATATGTTCTTGCTAAAGCCCCTCCAGATAAGCCTGAGCCGCAACAAAAGGTCGTCCTGCCTGCTTGCCTGGGCCGTAGCCAACGAACGCATCCCATTTGTGCAAGGGTGTCCATTTGCACAACAGGTCTCTTCAGCCCCCTCCCCAAATCTCTGTAAAGCTGGGGAACCCCAATAATAGATTTAAGGGGCACATGGGTGGGGGGAAGAGGCAAGGGAGTCCCTTTGCATAGGTGGAAATACTTCCTCTAGTGACAGGCTTAGTAAAGGGACCCCTGACCATTAGGTCCAGTCGTGACCGACTCTAGGGTTGCGGCCCTCATCTCGCTTTATTGGCCGAGGGAGCTGGCGTACAGCTTCTGGGTCCTGTGGCCAGCATGACTAAGCCGCTTCTGGCGAACCAGAGCAGCGCAGGGAAACACCGCTTACCTTCCCGCCACAGCGGTACCTATCTATCCACTTGCACTTTGAGGTGCAGGGACTGAGCAACGGGAGCTCACCCCGTCATGGGGATTCGAACCGCCAACCTTCTGATCAGCAAGTCCTAGGCTCTGCGCCAGGCTTACACTGTGTTGAATACAACCATTAATTTCCCCTCCAGCCTGCCATTTACAGAACAGCAGAAATAATCCAAGACATACCAGTGATTTTAACAATATTAGTTTGAACTGCCTCAAGTAATTCAGTCCTGAGATAAACACCCTGTTCAGAGCAGTGTTGTGGTTACTTTCATATATGCAGAAATGGAAGTTGGGATGGTGGGTCTCGGGTCAAGAGGAACTGGCAGCATTTACTGTTACCAATGCGACCAGGAAAGGAAGTACCATAACCCAGGGTGGAGCAAATGCTTTACAGGCAGAAAAGGTGCGTCCCAAGAGCAGCAGCATTTGTGTGCTTGGAAGATACTATCCCAGCACTCTCAGCACCCTTTCGAAACCTGACAAGTGGCCATGGCCCTTTCACTGACTTTAACATAGAAAAGAGTATCTTCAAATAGGGCTGCAATATTATTAACTGGCTAGATTAAAAAAAAAAGCTTTAAATTACTTAACATTAATAAAAATAAATATAAAAGGTACTGCTGATTAAGCAGGTAACATTTTATTTTAAAAAATTATTTCCAATATAAAGACAGCAGATGGCAAATATTATCTTCTCTCACATGCAAGCGTAAATGCCTCTTCCAATGCCTGCTTTGACACATAGCAGCCTATAAAAGAAAATATGCTTCTTGCTTCAGATCTTTTTTAACCATGTACAAATTAAATTGATATGTTAACTATAGTTGCCATAAATTGTTGAGCTTCTTCTTCTTTTTGGCAAAGCTGTTTGGCAAAATTGCAAGAAGAAAAATGCTGTTTTTCAGCTATTTTGGGGGGGGGGGGGAACAGCCCTGCCGACATGGGCAAATCCAGACGCATGGCAACCCTATGTTAACTGAAATGCATGTGAGTAATTGTAATTGGGTTGCAGCCATCTTTCCAAAGAATCTGAACAATACAGGCCACAAATTATGCTTCTGTTTTACAACCCCTAACAACTGTACAGTTCTTGAAAACATGTGCAAGGCAACTGCGAAAACATACTTCCTTAGCCTGCATTTCAGCTGATCCCCAAAATCTGGACTCCTGGATGTCCTAAGCTACATACTCAATTAGCTTATTAAATACGATTCCTGGTAGAAATGTGAACATGAGCAGTAGTCTCTCTTCTCCCAAGAATATTTCAATCTTCTATCTAACAAGCGATTTCATCTATGACTAACTGGGGATTGAATGTCCCAGTAGTAGCGGCAATCATGACACATAAGCACCAGCCTATTGAGATTATGGATGCGTATCTATGTCAAACAGCCTTTCTTCCATCAAGCCCGATTGACTGAGGGGTCAAGAAGTCTCTCTCTCAGACTTTCTTTTTAACCCTTTCTCTACACCTTCTCAACACAGTTCACTCTTTGAAATATTTCCACTCTTTCCAGCTGCCCAACCTTTCTATCCATCCCTTCTGACCACTATTTGAGATGATGCCATCTTTGTGCCATAAGAAACTGCGGACACACAATCTTCCTTCATGCTCCCAGACTACCTTGAGTGGTGAAGTTAAAGAGTGCAGGTTTCTCTCGCCCACTCGGTAATTTGATGTTTGGGTCCCGTAATTCATCGAAGAAAGAGTGTGCGCAGGCTTCCAGCGGAGTCAGGCGTGCCGTGGGGGTATATTCCAGCAGACGGCTACATAGCGCTATTGCTTCTGGTGGAGTGCGGGGCCGGAAGACCTGCGGCAGAACAAGAGGGACAGTCCGTCAATACTCTTCTTTGCTCTTGTCGTTGAAGGACGGAGAATCTGAGGAACTAAACCGCTCAGAGTAGGAATGAGACATTAGCTTATAGAGTACTGAAGCTTAATCAAGCTTCTAGGGTTGAATGGTTAAGTGCAAGGAAGGTTGTTGTACTAAGGTGAAGTTACAAGGTCACAGGGTGGGGGAACACAAGACACAGCTGAGAAGAACTTTTAGGAAGAGAGAAATAATCCATTCCAAACATAACAGGAATGCAGTCAGCCATGCAGATGGGTTGGAGGAGAGAGAAAAGCAAATGAGCAGGATTTTCTGAAGACCACGTTCTGAAGCATTTGCTGAAAGCAAAACTTTTAAAGATTTCCACCTTTTAAGCAACCAACTGATTTTGTACTGGGTGTGGATTTATGCTGACTGGTAGGGACACTGATCAGGTCTCATAGTTTTGGTTTATCCTTTAATAATACACAGCAAGTAATTAATTAGGATAACTTCCAAATTTTAGGCGTTTGGGAGTATTGCCGAAGGGTACTCAGCCAGCTAGTTTTTCTCTCAGACATTTGCCTTTGGAGGTCAGGTCAAACAGCATATATTTCTACTATTCACAATCAGTCTTTTGTCACCAATGTTGCACTCCATCTACCTTCTCCTCTCTCACACACATAAAAATTAAATAACCACACATTCACAGGTTCCTTAAGCATTTTCTTTCACCTACGCTACAGGTGCAATACATGTCATGAGCCAACAGTATATGTAAAATCTTGAGACAAGGGTGGGACAAAAACTGGCAAATCCAACTCACAAAACACAATGGATGAGATTCAGTTGTGGCTGCTCACTTGCACAGTGGAAACCTGCTTTTGCAATGAGACTTTTGGTTCCCCTTCTTCCCCATCCCTGCACACACCCAAACTCCGCCCAGGAAGGATACTCAATCCTCTGGAGCAGATTTTTGGGTGCATGGAAGGCTGCTAGCGGGGAGAGAGGAAGGAGAAACCCCACCGAGGGAACGGATTCCCACGCATGTAAAGTTGGACCAAACCCCAAAGCAATGGCATATACCACATGCAAAATCAACTGCAAATCTGCTGAAACAGATTTTGAAGAGAAGATATTTAAATTCAGCAGAACATAAACTGCGTCAAGAATCTCCTCATCAGTAATAATGTTCTAGGCTATTGGTGGGATTTATCAAGAGTTCTGAGTTCGTACAGAAAGCTAGTTTACATATGTGAGGGAAAGTAAAAAAGCTAAAGAATTAAAAGACAAGAATTAAGGTAGGCAAACGATCGCATAAGCAAAACTCTTCTGCAGTGCCCAGATGTTGCAAGAACTATTAGCCTGAAGCAGGCTGCAGCTGACTTTCATGCCTGGGACAACTGGGGAATAAGTAGTAATACCATAGTCTGAAAGGAATCCTGTGGACCTCTAAAACAGACCATGATATTAGCCCCTCTCCTGCTCTAGCCTGCTCAGGCCAGGAGAGAAGCCAAAGCAAGTCCTCTCTCCCCACGTGGGTTGGATGCAGAGGTGCTCTTTTCAACCCAAGAAGAAATTACCATGTTTCACAGCCATAGTTTTTCTTTACTCTTCAAAACTACACACACGTCAATGTAGCATCAATGTAGAGGAGGGAAAACTGGTCTGGGAGAATCAACAGGGGAAGGAATGTTTAACTATTCCCTCTTGCAAATGTCATGAACACAAGCTCACTTGTCTCCCCCACCCTAAACTGAACTTGGGCTTAGTTCTAGTTTCAGAACCCAGCTGCAGAGGGAGACAAGGAAAGGCCTAAGCAACCTCACAAAACACCTCTGAAAACTCAGCACTTCTCCTCTGGCTGGGTTAGGAGAGGTAATGAGAGGCTACTGCATCGGGCTTTCCTGGTACTACTCTGGCAGCAACTCCTGAATAAGAGACAGTGGCACCTGTGCCCTCACATACTTCTTGGAGCTACTTTTAAGTGCAACCTGTGACGTGGGTTTATCTTTTACATTTCTACCAGGTGTCCCCTTCACTTACAACAGGGATGGGGAATTTGTGGCGCAGGTGATGTGGGACTACAGCTCACACTATCCCTGCTCACTGGCTGTTCTGGTTGGAACTGATGGCGGATGGAGTCCAACAACAAAATATCTGGAGGACCTCAGGTTACCCAGTGAAACAATTTCACTGCCACAAGTAAGAGAAAATGGCTGTGTTGTCCGTCTGTGATTGTGGGGGACATGACCGAGTTGTTGAAGCACAATAAATTAAAAAAACACACGTTTCATCTCATAAATTTTGGGGAAATCATCTCCATTAAAGAAGTTCAAATTCTTTTGTCCAGATACATAATCCATCAAGTTACTGAAAATCCCACATTCAAATCTGAATATACATTAAACCAAAACTTCCCCCAAATTTTATGAACCCCAAATATTGTCCTAGAGCTTGTCAAATAAAACTGTACCCCACCACCTTATGAAATCAGGTGGAAATTCAATCTAAGGTTGAAATGCTTTAGGTATACTTGCCTCCTTTAAAATAAAATGATGCTTTATATTTTTCTTCATTACTATCTTTAGATGAACTGCTAACTGTGGAACATTCCTTCCTTCCTTTCTTTTTTTACTTGTCTAGCAGAACTCAGACTGACTCTATCTTTCACTCCTTCCATGAGTAAGCAAAAGCTATTCACACTTAATATGTCCTATAATGTACTGTGGCATGTATTCTCGCTTCCACTATAACTGCAGGCCCTCATGAAGATCAGGTTGCCCTTTCTCTGCTGGGACTTGGAAAAAGTCATTTGATACAGAATGTACTACATTAACAATGCCAGAAAATTGAAAGCCCAACCGCTGCAAGAAACTAGCAGCTAAAAACTGAACAATGTTGAGAGAGAGAGAGAACATTTGGCTCAGTGACCTCAATGGCTGCTTGGTGTCAACTCTTCCATCCTCATTTTTGCCTCTCCTCCTCCAACAATAAACCTGATGATATGAAAAAATATTTATGTACATACCCGTACTCCTGAGGTGAAATGTCCTGTTCCTGACGAGTCCTAAAGATGATAATGCAGTGAAATAATCCAAACAGGGGGAGTCAATCCAAAAGAATAGTCCAGCAAGGAAAAATATATCCAATATTATCAGAAATCCATGGTGATGGGGAAATATTAAATGTTTAATACAATTAGAACCTTTAAACATCAGTCTCCATAGCAGCAAGTCCAACTTTTAAAAAAATGATTTTGCAAGGGTGAGGCATAGTATAGAAACATTTTATTTTAAATGCATGTTCCAATGCCAGTGACTTTAGTAAAAAGTAACAAAAAGATGAAATCAAATGTCTATGTAGAAGTAAAATTATACTGAATTTTCAATATTAAACTGCAGTCTTCTTCCCAGTCTTGGAGACAGATTTCCACAGACATGGGGGGAAACATGAGACATGCTCTCATGTACAGACTACTCTTTTTCTCTCCTCCCCTTGTCCCAAAAGCACAAGATGAGAAGTGTTTTTGAAACCGCACATGTAATAGATAAAGATCTTTAAGATTCAGTACTAAAAATAACTATTTTAAATTTCTATAAGCTATGTGTGTATCAGGCCGCCGCGGATTATTCTTCATTTTGGATTGACTTCCCCGCCAATGGATTGTTAGTGTTTAGCTTTTTTGGCAGATATCTCTTTAGGATGCTTCAGGAACTGGACATGACATTTCAGAAGTGCTGGTAAGATCTTAACTCTCCCCTGCCCTTGACTGTGGCTTCTTCCTTATGCCCTCATGGCCATTTAAAAGGGGGGAGGATTTGTCTGGTTTTTCCCTTTACAAGCGCACACTGATAATGAAAGAAGCACACTACCCTTGTTTCACTCTTCTTACTTACTGCAACCTGTTCTACTGCCTTATTCACCCACCAAGAACTACATAGAAGCATACAAACAACAAACATTAAAAGCAAGGGACTGTCACAGTTACAGGCTAAGTGGTCGATAATGCAGGCTGCCCACACTTAAGCACAATGGGCCGCATTGCAAGCTGGGGGTGTTCTCAGCGTTCTATTGTGCCTAGGTGCAAAGGGGCAGGTGGCAGAGTGCGCTGTTAGCTGTGAACCGTCCTCCTCACTATTATGTTTTGAGCATCATGGTTACTGTGTTTAATGTAGTTTTCAGTGAGGGAATTTCTGGGGCAAATAATCCGCGGATTATATTTTAGTCTGCGGACTAAAATTTAGCACTCGGTCTGAAAACCGGCCCGTCACAGTGAAATCTATTGCAATCTAAAATAAGTCTTGGTGAAGGAAAGGAAAAGCTAAGAGCACAAAAGAGAATGCAATAGGGCAGACTAACCTTTAGTATGCAGACTAAATACGGCCAGATAAAATGCACAGGAAAGCCACATGCAGAAAACAAAAACTAAAATAAAACATGTGAACACTGATAGGAACTTTTCAAGTAACTTTTAAATATTATCTCACTTGTTCATTAACATATGTTATCATGGTCACAGCTATTTTAGGTAGACTTGCTTGATTAGTTAAATAATTTTCACAGAGGAAACCCCACTGAAAAATGCATATCTACATGTGGGCCCTGCAACAAAATGTTCCTTTGTGGAGCAGCCCTGTTCAGCGCTCAAGCCAACCATAGTCTCAATTCCATGATATTCCACTTCCATTTTCCTTCCCCTCCATTACTGGAATGAAAAGTTAAGAATGAAGAGATGCTATTATCACCATGTAAGTTGCTTTGGGCTATTTTATAAATTAACAAATATAATTCAAGTAATCTTAAATGAATTGGTTGGGCAGAAAGTAGAGATGACAAGTTTCTAAATTCTGTTTTGAAACAGTGGATCACAATAATTTAGAAAGAAGTACTTTCTAAATGATTGTGATCTACTGATTCAAAGCAGAACTTGTGCTTGAAAAGCGGGGCAACAACTCAAAACATTCATTATTGAAAAAAGGTGATTTTCCCCCTTTCCCTATTATTTGTACAAGAGCTCTACTTCTCACTATATCATCAGGGCTGAATCAGTGCCATGATGGGTCCTGAGATGTAGCAGACTCTTCCAACTCCAAACTCATGTGCCTGACAGTTGTGCACACATATGAGCATGCGCACACACACACACACACGAAGAGCAGAAGAGAGCTACATCATGCACAACAAAATGCAGGAGAAAAGAAACTGCTACACCTTTCCCATGCTTCCTGAAAGCAAAAAAATTCCACCCCCTCCCACCGACATGCATACATTTTGCAAAGGGGTCTCCCTGAGTAAAGGGAAATGGGGCTGCTGGTCCTGTTTCTGACTTCATGCAACTTCTGTGGCCCAACAGATTCTGAGGATGGACACAAGGGGCGCTCTTGTAGCTCTCCACTACCCTCAGAAGCTCAGAGAGTTGACACCCAGAGGAGGGCATTTTCATATGAGCAGTCACACAAGCTTATACAGTCATACCTCAGGTTGCGAAAGTGATCCATGCAAGAGGCCCGTTGGTAACCCGCAGCGTTCGCAACCCACAGTGCCGCGTCTGCACATGCTTGTGATGCGATTCGGTGCTTCTGCATATGTGCAAAGTGCAATTTAGCGCTTCTGAGCATGCGCTGAAACCCGGAAGTAACCCGTTCCAGTACTTCCGGGTTTGGCGCGGTCTGCAACCCACAGTGTTCGCAACCCGAGGTATGACTGAAAACCAAAGTCTGTTTTTATTTAAAAGGAACTGACTATTCAAAACAGTATGGAATGCTGCTCAGCCTATCTTGGGGCAGTAGGCTGGAAGTAGAAAGCATAAGGGCTGTCCTCCAGGAGCCTGTGAAGCCTCCTTCTCCCCGCCTCCCTCTCTCTCATACACACCCACCAGTAAATCTGGAGAAGTGGGAGCATGTAATAAGACATGGCGGAAACAAAATACTGTGCTGTGGAATCAATGTATGCAGGGCTGGCCCAAGACATTCTGCTAAGGTGGACCACCAACCAAGTTATTTTGGCACCTGAGACAGAAAATCCTTCTCATTCCCAGAAGCAAAAACAATAATAGAACTAACAATTTGCTGCCCTTTCGTCACCCCCCCAAAATCAGCTGCCAGAGGCGGCCTTCTCCTAGTGGCAGGACTGGCCCTTTACGAGAGGAAAATGAAGTTCTAAGGACACATCTGTGTGACACCCAAAATGAAACTTTTGCATCTCTCCTGTTCTGCAGGTGGCAGAAAACATAGGAAAAAAGAACATGCTTTCTGCTCTACATGGTTCCGGCCATCAAATACAGCCTTTGGGACTGCATGCATGGAGCAAATGATGGGAAGTAGCAACTGTCTGTTTTCAGAGGAATCCCAAGCGGCAAAGAATGAAGCAGCAGGTGAATGCAGATTGTTGAAACATTGCAGGGAGAGACATCATGATGTAAAGCAGTGGGTCCTGAAGAGGAATGCAAGGGTGCGAAGGCACCTCATTTGCTTTCTCTCTCAGGTAGTGGGGCAACCTAAAGGAAGTGCCTGTTATATGACTAGACAATAACAGCTATCAAGAAGAGGGGGGGAGGCACCCTGCAGCTAAAAATCCATAGTGGCAGTAGTCTTGCACACTTTGTTTTCTAAAGAACACAAAGGTTACCCAACCTACAAAACGAGAGGCTGATGTGTAACCTATTTATTTATTTAGTTAAAACATTTCTACCCCATCTTTTGAGTAAGATGCCCAAGGTTGTGAACAATAACTAAAGTCAACAAAACAGTCATTGCAAGAATAAGATCAAGGAACACAACAGCAAATAAAATAAGTAGCTGAAAGGCCAAACATTCTGGTGAAAATAAAACATGCCAGGAAAAATGTAAATAATAACCTTCCATGCACCACACTAAATACTCCAAGAGGAGCTAAAACACTTTCTAGGGGTGGCCAATAATGACTTACCTGGAACCTAAACCCTGTGGACTGGGATAATTTTTGTTGTTTTTACTAGGAGTCTTAATTAATACAAGCCCTAGGAACACACGGTTATCCGAGGGCCACAGGACCTCAATTTCCCTAACATGAAACTAGGGGTGGGGAGGAGGAAGCAGGGGTAACCCTGCAACTGGTCAGAGACCTTTCTAATGGTCATCTGATGGAATACTTTGGTCCTGACCCGACCAGCTCAACCAGCGTTCAGACTTTCTTGGATAAACTCCAGTTTCCGCCAAGCAAGGCACACTTCTTATCCGTCTAGCAGGTGGGCTTGTTCCAACGGTGCCTCCTCCCTTTGCTACTGTCTCCCCCAACCTTATGCCCTCCTGGATTGTGGATCTAGCAGTTCATTCACTTCATTGGCTCCCTCTGTGACCCAGTAAGATTCCTATGTGTAGAATGTCTTTTGAGTTACACTTCCATATGCTCATTCTACAGTAACTTTATGGGGTAATTTGGATGTGAAAATGAAGAGGAAGTCCTTAGTGAAAGAATTGGGTTGACAGCCAGATACCAGTTAACAGCATCAGATTGAGAACATTTGCCATTTTCAATTTTGCGGTCTAGCTGCCACTTACCACGAGAGCTGAATCACCGTATCTTCAAGTACAGCTCCTTTTAGTGTCTATTTAGGAAATGTCAGATTTGAGTGCCTTAATGTCTCCTATTTTTGCTGGAAGAAATAACTGGATCTTCACGGTAAACTAATAGAGTATTCTATTCATTCTATGAATGAAACACTGCTTTATCATCTATTTGGCTGTTTCTTTAATTTTTAGCCAAAACTGAGTCAACAGAACATGATGCTTCTGGTATGCTGGACTCCACCGTGCCTTTGTAGGAAGAAATGGTGTGACACTGAAAATGTTTTGAGGCATACAATGTGGTCGTGGTCCTATGGTGTCTTCTTTCTGGCCAGAAACTATTGTTCATATTAATGTTGTCTGGGATATTTGCAGATGATCACACACTCTTAAATTATATCCTTGAGGTATGGTGACTAACAGATGGACAACAAAAGTGGATTCTGTGAGCCTTTTGGTGGCCAAAAGATTAAATTGCAAGGTTAGAAGTCTAAACATCCACTATGTACCACTCAGTGGTCTGAAGATCTCTGCCCTTTATCTGAGTACATGGTTTATAACTATTTGGACATAGGAACTGCTTATATTAATCTATACATTTAAATTAGGATTGATGTAATATTTGTATTATCAATGTCAACTGCCTTTGTTTGTTTTTTCTCCTTTCTATTATATTTTCAAGTTTGTTTTTAAAATTGCCCCGTGCAACAAAAATTACCAGAAATCTACAAAGAAGGCTTCTCAATTATTATGGCAGCAATTATAGCAATGAACTCTCAGTGCTCTAGCCACAGTAACAGAGGAAACCTCATGGAGTAAGACTCCACCTACTGACCTGAAGATAAAATTAACCGGGCCATTAAGGGCTTTAAAAGTAAAATTGTCGTGCATTGAACTGAACCTGCTACATGTTTCCTATACCCATCTTGAGCCTCACAAACTATCTACCAAGGATGGCTTCACACACAATGTGTTGGATAATTGTCATGAAATCATTTTTAGTGAGGACAGGGTGTAACCAGCTCACACTTAAGGAGCTCTTTCACGGAGAAAATAATCCCACTGAAAGCACAGAACCTGTTTGTCCCCAAATGAGCTGACCTCTTAAGCATCAACATTTCTACCTTGCCTGAATTCTTAAGTCAATTTAATTGCCCCCATCCAGCCAATAAAAGGCATTCAAGAAACCCTCACTATCTGGATTAGATGAAAATGAAAAACAGAGTTGGGCGTCTTCAGCATACTCATAATGTCACATCCCAAAACCTGCTTGTCTCTTCCAGCAGCCACAAATTTCAAAAGAATTAAATACTATTGGGTAGAACAACAGTCACTCAATATTACCCTCAATTTTGCTCAGACAGGAGTGGAACTATCAGAGTGTGAAGCCTGAATACTGACAGCTTCCAGCAACCATATAGCCTACAATCCCCACAACCTTTGTTGCAGATGGTAAACCACCACAACAAAAGTAGTTTCTATTCTGTATTCTGCCCTAATTCTGGATTGATATGGATCATGGAGATAAATATAATCCAAGGGTCACTGGAATTGCAACCCTGCTGCCTACCCATCATCTCTCCCTCCAATTTTGTCCTCAAAATTGATTTCAGCAAGACCCTCTCAGTTAAGAGGACATGTCTAAGCTTAAGTTATCTGAGGACTAAATATATGCAGGAAAACACACTCTGTCCCATTCACAGCTGCAATCCTTCCCTCCAGAAGACTAATGTGGCAAGGGGGAGAAAAGCTTGCCCTGGCATCCACAGCAGAGATGAGGCAACTGCAGAGCTTGCTTCTCCCCACCCGGCTCTAAATGAGCTGAAGGGAAGCTCACATTGGTTTCTGCCACTTTACAGAGAGGTGTGTGGATGTATGTTTTTTGCTTGTTTACAATTGTACTGTGATACTTCCCTGTGAGGCAGGAAATGATTCTATTTTAATTCTATCGCTCACCTAAAGAAAGAGCATCATATAGGTTCACAATACATCAGGCCCTGCTTGTCTCCTTATTGGTGTGGACAACAGCTATAAACATGAACAATAAGGATCTCTATTCATTTTTCTTTTTGATTAATAGTCAGAACATTCATGACAAATGTGATATAACAACATCACCAAATTTTGTATAGTGAAGTGCTACTGTGGAGGAATCCAGTCAATACTTCTTTCCTTTCTCTCCCTACACACCTCACTTTTCTTTCACCCCCTCCAAAAACACTCAGCTTTCCATAGCCACAATGAGCATTCTTAACCCTCAATGGGCTTTAATTCCTAAATTTGTTTCGTATGTCTACAAGCCTTGGGGCTAACCTGAGCATACTGCAGCCTCCCCCTTGTTCCTCAGTTACTTTGTTTCAGCTAAAACCCTATCAATATTCACCAGCTGAATCTCCTGTTAAACAGGGTGAAGCTAATCAAGTAATAAGGCACCCTGAAACTTCCATATTTACACAAGACTTCACACACACACACACACACACACACACGAGAGTTGGCTATGAAGAATAAAGGGTTGGATTCCCAGTACATACGTAGGAGGGGTGGGATGTAAAGGAAGGCGCAGTTGAAAAGAGAAAGATGTGTTTCACCCACATCTGACTGGAAGTGTCTTCCAGTTACAGGAACAAAAATACTATTGTGAACATGGTTAAAATACTCGCATTAACATTCATAGGACCACTGAGTAATAGTGCCTTGGTTTGCCCATTAACTTGTAAAGATTAATGTATGGACCTCCGTGTATCCTCTCCAGGCACCCACTGCTAGTTCAAACAGGCTCTCACCTTAGTCCATGGATGTGCCTTAATCTGGGGAAATTTAAATTCAGTGTAGTTTGGATTCATTTCTCTGATCTGTTCTCTTGTAGGAGTTCCAAGGACCTAGAAAATAGACAACGTGGTCTATTAGCACCTTGAGACAATACAGCTACTGCAGCACTTATAGTAAAAGGAATGGATGCAAACAGGAACTGCACATCTAGTGATCTCTCCAACTGCGGCCAAGTTTACATTTTAATCACTGCCTGTATCTCTTACTATTCCCTGGAGTACAGATCACATAATTAATTGAAATGTATGTAGGACTATGCACCATAATTAACATTATGCAGACCATCTCTGAAGCACTAAGATAATTTTGTACAAGATGCACTTTAGGTAAGCCAAGTGCTACCTTAAACATACTTTATTTTACAACCAACAAAAACAAGAACCTTCATATGAGTACGTTCTATATAAGAAATGCCTTTTTTTCTCTCCTCATGGTGTGTGAGTGACGGATGATTTGTGTCCAGCTCCGTTAAAAAACATTGCCTTTGAGGGGATACAGCCCTATCTGCAGCATCTGATCACAGCAACTCAATCGCAGAATGTATATTCTACAAGACCTATTCAGACCTGCATTTGCAAGCACAAAAGTTGTATAAGGAGCCAAAGCACACAGCATGTTCTACAATGTGGACATGTTAAGACTTAAAATTTTGCTGCCAAGGGAAGATGAACACTGAAGGACAACAGCTGTAGCAGAAACTCCTACAGAATGAATTTCATTGGATATACACCAAGAGATCTAAATGAAGAACTAAACTGAATATGATGAACTGAACAAAATCTATTATTTTTGTCTGCATGAGAATGATGTATTTGTGTGCATTTATATAAGTTTGACCATTGAATTTTGTGGAGAATGATTTTGTTCTGTCAATTACAGATTGAAAACCACCTCTTGGCGCTGATATAAGCTGACCTAGTTTCACAACTTATCCTCTACGTTCCTCAATTCCAGGCATGCAATTCCTTTTGACAACTTCTCTGGCCCTGATATCTATCACACGTAAGTTACAGGGCTCTGTTTTTTGAAGTAGGATTGCGGGGATACACAACCAACTTAGAATTGGGTCAAAATACATTGAAGGAAACTTCTGAGTCGCAGCAAATACACCTGCCTCACAAATAAGCAGAAGATTTCACTCCTTTCCATGGCTAGGGAAGACTACTTGCTACTGGATCATCTCACAATTAAGGAGCAATGAACATTGTGAGGGGTGTGGCGAGCAGGAATCATTATGTCTGGCCATTTGGTAGTGATTCCAATACGTATTTTTACACTTTTAGATACGTTTTCTGTTTTATATTTATCACTTATTCAGGTTATTCATATCCTGCTTTTCATGGTAGAAAGATTCACAAAATGGGTTTCTTGCATTTCTAATGTAGTGAAGCGACTCTGAGTGTCCTATGTGCAGAAGGGGTAAAAATGACTTATTTACTTACCTGGAAAATAAAAGCCAGTATCATATTTACTTTTAAATAAAAGAAGGGTTTTATATAAACCAGAGTTACATTAAAATTACTATTATTTCATTTCCAATTTAAAATGATGCCCAAATAATAATAAAAACCCCTCATACCTTGATTATTTCCACCAACTGATCTACACCACTGTCGCCTGGAAAAATTGGTTGTCCTAGCAACAGCTCTGCCAATACACAGCCTGCAGACCAAACATCTGGGGGAGGGGGGAAGAAACACAGGAAGATATTGTGGGTTACATATATCCATTTTCTCTCACTCTCTCTCTCTCTATATATGCACGCACACACACACATATATATACACACACACAGTATAAATAGAAATAGAAACAGAACAGTAAGGCTTACTTTACCAGGTAAGCATTTAGGCCGCTGCAGAGAAGCACTGACAACGTTCATACAAATGCTACCCTATATGAATCTGTACCAGGTCTAAACTTGCAAAGCAAAATTATATACAAAAGTAACTCAGTAAGACGGTGCCGGTGTTCTTTTCAGATTTTGCCAGTTTCCACACACCCCTCCTCTAATATGAAATTCATTCTATTCAATAGATATTTCCATTTGCATCTCCATGCTGCTGCTCACATTCCCACTCACTCTCATTTCAGACCTTGAGGCCTTGGCTCACCACCTTCCTCTCTAACAACATCCCAATGCTCTTCCCTGGTAACTTCAACATGTGTGGTTCTTTTAAAAATGTGTTTTTAGTAACAAAATATTACTCAATATCACAGAGCCATTATTGGTTAGAGTGTCGGACTAGGACCTGAAAACCACAGTTCAAATGCCCACACCATCAGGAAGCTCACTGGGTTACCTTGGGACAGGTGCACACTCTCAGCCCAACCTGCCTCACAGGGTTTTTGTGAGAATAAAATCAGGGGGGAGAACTATGTATGTCACTTTGAGCTCCTTGGAGGAAAAGTGGAATATAAATGTAATATAAATAAATAAATAAAATGTTTCTATATACAATGTAAAACTAAAATCTCAAAAGAGGAGGAAGGCATTGTACATTCTGGCTTCAATGAAGACAACTGCACACTATTGTCTACAATACGGTATTGTGGCAAAGAAAGCCAAAGTCACTTTTTAGGCTGCAAGACAAGAAGCCTAGTTTCCAGTATTTCAGAGAGAAGAGTGCTGCTCTACCAACACTGACAAGATCGCGTGCAGAGTACTCTGCTTCAGTCCCAGGTACAGGTTAGAAAAGCCGTCCCCATCTGGCGCCTTCCAGATGTTTTGGACTACAACTCCCATCAGCCTCAGCTAGCAGTTAGAAGAATGACCCTGCTATGCTGGAAAGGGTTCAGGGAATGCTTGATGTGGCAAAGCTGAAAAGGATTCAGGAAACAGCACTGATAAGGCAATGGACTCATTAACTGGTACGATGCATTTTCAGGTGACCACATAAGCTGACCACATCAGCTAGAAAACTGAAGATTTCACTTATGTAATAAATAATGGGTGGATCAGGGCTGACATTCCGCTTCTTACATTTCTGCTTGTTCTAGACCTGTGGTAGAAATGTCTCATTTTAAATGCAACATGGTAGCAAACTGGATTTATACTGAGAGACCCAGATTCAAATCCTCAAGCATCCATGAAGGTCACTGGATAATTATGGACCAGCATCGCTATTTCTCAGTCTAATTACTTAACAGTGTTGTTGCAAGGATAGGAACTGAGAGAGAAAGGCCGTGTACATTGCCCTCAGCTCACTGGAGGACTGGCAGGATTTGTAAAATATGCAATTAATCAATCCAATAATCTCTATGCCAGTCCAGGGTCTGATGCCATAAACTTCCCTGCAGCAGACTTTGGGTAACCTTTATGCCTTCTATAGTTGGGCTGTCTCACTACAAAGCAGAGCTTGCATCCTGCAGAAATAAACAAAGGTGGCATTGTTGATATGGCAAAAAAAAAGGATCAGAAAATGCCACGGTGTCACACAGAAACAGAGGTGGAAGGTCCTGAATACTAGAATTTGCCTCAGCACCATTTAACAGGATGCTGAAAATATAGCAGATGAGAATCTTTTATCTTGATTTTCAGGTTGGTTTTATAATGGAACAGCATGGGTCACCTACAATTCATTGCAAATACTGGCTATCCATGTGAACTGTAGCTTTGGGGGGGGGGATGGAAGTGCAGAGTTCCATAATAGCTCCTCAACAGGAAGATTTTAAGCGGTTTGGTTGTTGTTGTATTTCAGGATAGTTGCGATTGTGTAGTCTACCATTCTGATCACATAAAACATAAATATTTTAAAAATAAATACACACATACCTATACTGGAGGTATAATCTGTAGCTCCAAAGATCAACTCTGGTGCCCTATAGTACCGAGAGCAGATATAAGAGACATTAGGCTCTCCACGAACAAGCTGTTTTGCACTAGACATGAGGAAAGAAAAAGGAAGACGTTATTTTTTAAAACAAAAACATGCAGTGCAATTAAACATACAAATGTTATTTTGCTTTAAGATGAACCTTCATTTGCAGCTCTTCACTACGTAGACCTCCTGTTGCATAATACCTTTTCACTTTCCCAAAGTCTGGGAGAAGGCACAGATGTTTAGGATCAGGGGCAACAGAACCACAGGATCCGAACTACAGAAAAGGCCCAACATCTTTAACAACAGCATGACAGCTGTGTTATCAAAATATTCCGTCTCATTATGAATCTAATTCAGAAAAGGATACCACTGCTATCACATTCAACAGACAGAGGGAGTTAAGACATCATGAAACACATTAACTGTGTTTTAGCTTCCTGGCCTTTGCAATACAATGTACCACAAGGTACAATCTTGTCCTCAATGCTGTTTAAATCTGTCTAAGGTCTATGGATGAAGTCCTCTCCTGCAGCCTGAGGAATGGCTGCTGCCAAGTGACAGCCGCTGGAGAGAGACGACTGGCATCTGAGCAAAGCAGATATTGGCCCTGCATCCCCTCACTTCTATGCTGTAACAATAATGCCGCTGTGTAGTTTGCCTGTCTTTAAAATATTTACTTTCAGACAGATTTTCTTTGACCATATTTGCCACAAGACGAATGTATTTATTGCGACAAGACTTAATGCGTGGTACAAAATGGCCTAGCTGTTGCTTCACCATAAACTTCAATATACATACCTATCCGCCATGACTCAGCCATGGAAAATTTAACAGAGGCAATCACGCACACTTTGCTCATTTCCAAAATTAAGTGTAATACTGTTATAGGTGGCAGCGGCCTTGTCATGCAAGCCAGAATAACCACAACTACTGAAATGGAGCTCAGGATAAACACCACTGTCCGTCCCCCCCACTTTGTTCAACTGGACTGATTTTTGCCAGAGACACTTACCTTCCAAAATCACAAAGTTTTAGGACAGCTGTGTCGGGGTCCAGCAAAAGATTTTGTGGTTTTATATCCCGATGGCATATTCCAAAGGAATGGATATAGGCTAAACTTCGGAATAGTTGATACATGTATAACTGGAACATAAATAAGAGATTTTAAAATAAATACTGTATTATCTTCCATACTAAAACATGGCAGGAGGTTTAACATACTAACTTTTCTATAATGCTTGACAACTAAAAATATGGTTAAAATCAACACTTTGATGTAATGTCCAAACACTGTCCTTTTTTTGATAATAAATGTATTCTGTGTTTTATTTATTTCTTTCACACTTGTCTTCCACTTCAGAATTCAAAGCAGCTTAATAATAGAAACGATCAAAACAGTAGCAGAATAAAAAACAGAAGTATAAAATTATTAGAAAGATTAGACAATAGCAAATTTTAGTTCATCAGTTATTTTATCAATTAAACTAATTAACACTACTCCGTATCAAATCCAAAGAGGTTTAACACTTCCTCCTCATTTATAAAAATAGAGAAAAGCTGAATACTATTTCAAATTTTATGAAAACAAGTACTGTGGAAAGCTGAGAAAATATTTACATGCAATAAAAAAGAATGAAAATCGAAGGGAACAGGAAATACAAAAATATTTTTAAGACAGGCCCAGCTGACAATGGGGACAATTAAAGAACAATTAGCTTAGTATCTATTATGAACAAGTTACATTTCAGATTCCATGGCAGCGTTTGATTTGCTCCCCCAGAGACAAGCTATGGCTGCAACTGAGTAATGTCATTGTTGATAAAAGACTGCTCCATCTTAGTCTACACAAAAGAGTCAGTTATTGGATGGTCAAACTCCAGAACAGGTAAAGAGTATTAAATACTTTGGGTTACTGTTCTATACAGTATTTCCTGGACCACATATAGACTCTATGATGTCCAGAAAGTGAATACAAGTGAGAGAGGCATTACAAAGGGTGAGCTCTCTCACACAACTAAGTTACAGAGCTCAGCTCTTTTAGGGAGTTCTACTGTGGGGATAGTCATCTGAGAACTGGGTCAAAATACATTAAAAACAACTTATTGGAGTCCCCACAAATACCCTGCCTCATTAATAGGAGGGGTCTTTCACTCTCTTCCAGAGCTATGGGACAATATTTCTTACCAATTAGACTTATTAGTTGTTTGTTACCTGTGGAGACACAGGGAAGAAAAGCCGTTTGGCTCAAGCCACACCAAGAGCATCCAAAGATCTCCAAGGAGAGTTGCATACTCTATTTTTGCAGTCAGCAAATGGGAAGGAGACTGGTGACTAAACCAGGGACCTAAAATGATCTAAATCCATCCCCGTTTCAAATTCCTAACTAATTCTCTGATTTTTATTTTATCTGTCCTAAATGTGAAACAGGGGTGCATGATCTACTACCATTAAAATATAAGAGAGAAATGAAAGAGGTAGGTATACAATAAGCTTGTTTAAGTTGCAGATAGGTAGCCGTGTTGGTTTGCCATAGTCAAAACAAAATTAAAAAATTCCTTCCAGTAGCACCTTAAAGACCAACTAAGTTAGTTCTTGGTATGAGCTTTCGTGTGCATGCACACTTCTTCAGATACACATGCATGCACACGAAAGCTCATACCAAGAACTAACTTAGTTGGTCTTTAAGGTGCTACTGGAAGGAATTTTTTTATTTTGTTTTAAGCTTGTTTAAGTTTTTCTCAAATCCATAACTGCAACTTCTGAACTCTAAGGAACCATTCCATCCTGATATTTAAATTTATATTTTATTTGTATTTATATTATATTTATGTTGTATTTAAATCCTGATATTTGAATTTAAATTTCACCTACTAATGGGTGGCTTCAATTATTCTCACACAGAGGATAATTCCAGGCATGACGAAGAGGGAAAATGTCTAAATATCCTGAAAAACTGTGCCATAGATTAGCTGGTCATGGAACCAACCAGAGGGAAGTCAGCCCTGAACTTAATTTTAAGTGGCACGCAGACACACAGAAGCTAGTGCAAGCTGTGCTTTTGAAACCGGCCAGGAAAAGTGACCACAGTACAAACAAATTCAACATATATGTAAGTGGACAACTGCCAAGAAAATCAAACACAGTCACGTTTAACTCCAGAAATGGAAACTTCCTCTTCTAGCAAAAGAAATTTAAGCAGACAACAAAGGATACATAAATAAAATAAAAGACTGAGCAGTACGTTGCTAAAAATAGAATAAACGACAAAAATCTTTAAATACATGAGTAGCAGGAGACTGGCCAGGGAGCCAGTTGGATCATAGGATGAAAAGAGTTAAAGTTGTGCAAAAGGAGGATAAACAGACTGAGAAAGAAACTGAATGACTTATCTGCATCTGTCTTTACAATGGAAGATAAAGGGAGACTCCATACACCTGAACTTTTGAAGAAACTGAGGAACTGAGGCAAATTGTAGAGACAAGGGACCAAGTTCTTGTACTCCTGGCCAATGAGCCAAACCATTTCCTCCAAACCAGGCATACCTGTTAAACAGCTGATGCCACTGGGTGATGGGCAGGGTTCAATTCTGCTGAGTGCTGCTTTGCCAGCATGTTCCCTGTGGGCAATATGTTGGCAAAGAAGAGCCTTTCCCCCAAAACCCACGAGTCAACCTGACTGGCAGGTGGGTGGTACCAAACATCTGTCAAAGTTAGCCGGGGGGGGGGGAGAGATACCTATCTGGCCTGCTGAGCCAAAAGGGTCCCCCATCCCTCTTATAGGCCTTACCAACAAAGTAAAAACGATCATAACATATTGTCTTGTCAACCCTTGTGCTGAAGTCTTGCCTGTGGGTTTCCCACAGGCCTCTTGTTGGCCACTATGAGAACAGGATACTGGACTAGGTGAGCCGTTGGCCTGATCCTGCAGGCTCTTCTTATGTCACCAAGTCCAGATGGCATCCACCTGAGAGCATTTAAGAACTCAAATGTGGAATCGCTTATCTGACCCTGAAGGCAGCCCTGTTCAGGGAAGTTCCTAATGTGTGACATTTTAATGTATTTTTTATCTTTTATCATCATCATCATCTTGCTTTACCTTTTTTTATTAACATAAAATAAAAATGCAAACAAACAAGAGGTGGGTCCTTCTGCATTATCATTACATTACACCACATTTCTAATATAACAGCTTTGTTTTATTACTGGAATGGCTCATAAGAAGGGGACAGTAGAACAGAGTATGTTACAATAAAAAGATCTATGGATTTTTCTGGTTTTTAATCTAACTCTTTCTGTTCTACTATCTATACATAATCCACACCCTTTAAACACACTGAGGATCGGGGGGGTGGGGTGGCAGCAGTGTCTTTCTCCAGTTTGTTCACCTCTATTAGACTACTTACTAAATTTGAAGCAATTTTATTACATCTGGGTCATTGGGGCAGAGGACTGGAATCTGCTCTTTATAAGGAACTGCCCAGGGAAAAGGTGAAGGCCAAGAAGCCTCAGTCCTAGCAGACAGGAAGGCCAAGTGAGGAGTAGGCTGCATTAATCCAGCTTCTGAACTAAGAACCGCGTTCTTGTAAGAGTTACAGGCAACAGTCACGCTAATGGTGTGCTATTACAAATGCAAGTGCTAAAGATATTTCATCATAATAATAATAATAATTTATTATTTGTACCCAGCCCATCTGGCTGGGCTTCCCCAGCCACTTTGGGCGGCTTCCCAAAAAAAAATAGTAAAATACTCTAATACATCAAACATTAAAAGCTTCCCTGAACAGGGCTGCCTTCAGATGTCTTCTAAAAGTCTGGTAGTAGTTGTTCTCTTTGACATCTGGTGGGAGGGCGTTCCACAGGGAGGGCGCCACTACCAAGAAGGCCCTCTGCCTGGTTCCTTGTAACTTGGCTTCTCGCAGGGAGGGAACTGCCAGAAGGCCCTCGGAGCTGGACCTCAGTGTCCGGGTAGAACGATGGGGGTGGAGACGCTAATTTCAATTAATTTATTGTCCAAACACATGCCAGGACATGTCAAGCAGAAGCTATTCATCAGAAGAGAATCAACAAAGCTATTCCTGCTCAATATCTAAAATAGTCCTTGTCGTTTTTGGTTTTTTTATCAGTACTTCCAAGATATTGCAAGAATCAGTCTTTCTAGTTTTTTGGCACTTTGCTATATAAGCTGGAAACCCATTGGAAATGGCAAATGGAAGCCATTTTGGCATATGGGTTGTAGAACTATATAAGTAATAAAATTGTAAGGATGTCATCATGCTGCAGTTCATGGGGCCACCACTGGGTAGTGCTGCAGCTACAGCATGATGACCAACTAGACCAGTGGTGTCAAAGCTTTTTTCAAAGAGGGCCAGATTTGAGGAAGTGAAGAGCCATGAAGGCTGACCAAAGGGCCGACCAAAGTTGTTAACCTTTTTTATTATTTTACCCCAGGAAAAACTGCCACAGGGGCCGGATTGAACCGACCGACCGGACGGATTAGGCCCCCGAAACAGACTTTGGACATGCCTGAACTAGACTCTCAAAGCTACTGGGCCATCACAGCAGCTTAGAGGCAGAGGAGGAAGATAGAGGCAGGACCTCCCTGGCCCAGGCCAATGAGGGTATCGGCATGCCAGACAAGTAGACTGGCTAAGCCAGCCTTCAGCTTCATAAGTGCAGCAGACTGAGATGGAAAAGGGAGAGCAGCCCTGCACTGCTCCTTTCGGTTTGGAGTTTGAAAGAATCAGTGTTGGGCTTAATTTTCCAATCTTCCCATACACCCTTTGTTGCTGCCACTGCTTGCAAAATTAAGGGGAACAAAGGAGATAAAGTCTCCTCTTCCCTCCCCAACATGGCTGCCGCCGCCACAGCTATTGCTGTGATAAAGAGAAGTTTGTATTTTAAAATGCAGCAAGGGGGGGGGGACTAATAAAAGTTTGGTGAGGTGTATAGGGAGGGGGAAAGGGGTTGGCAGGTGGGAGATGGGCTGGAAAGCAGGGGCAGTAACCCCTAGCAACCTAACAGAATCATAGAATTGTAGAGTTGAAAGGGACCACGAGGGTCATCTAGCCCAGCCGTCTGCATAAATAAAAACATACGCGTATCATCTGTACACTTCCCTCTCCATGTGCAATAGCCCTTGAAAAAGGTATGCTATGAAATCTCATGTAGATACAACAGCGTGTCTAAATCAACCCTCACTCAGACAAGGCTGCGCTTCCTTTCAAGAAGAGGGCAGTCGTATGCTACACCTGAGCTTCCCCTCTGCAGTAGCAGCGCTCTCCCCAACCAAGCGTCTCCATGGCCAAGGAGCTCTCCAGAGCAACACTGCACAATGTGCAAGAGGCCGCCATTAGAAAGAAACAAAGGGCATTAGCAGACCCATTTCTACCAGCGAACATCTAAACCTGGTTGCTGCCCTACATCTGATGTAACAACCAAGCAACCAACCATCTGGGTTATCGTTTCATTTTACCTACCTTCACAAATATCATCGGGAGTGTCTGCTTGGCCCGACTATAATGCCTGGCAACTCTGTATACTGTTTCAGGAACATAGTCCAGAACCAAATTAAGGTATACCTCATCTTTCTGGAAATGGGAAAAAGGAAAAAAGACAGGGATGAAAGAAGAAAGATTATATGAAACCAGAAGTATGGTATTTTTATGGCGCTTTTTACAGGAGGGAAACCATATATTTTTTAAACACAATCTTGTTTACATCCATAGACTATATACCAGTAAATGCATTAACTTTTGTAGCACAAGACAACCATGTCTGTAAATGCCATATCATGCTGATTACATTTTTTCAGTGCAAATGAGGCCAGGCAAGTAGTAGGATTCCTTTGACCCATATTTCAACCCCTTGAAAAAGGTATTAATCTGTTTAAAAGGAACTGTATTTAAAACATATGCAAGTATATGGTGACATGGTATCTTCAAGTACTAGTAACAGATTGAAGGGCAGGCTTTCTGGACGATGTGTTTATGAGAACTAGGTACCATGAAGCATGGCATGGGAAGACTGGAAAGAAGAAACCAATAAATTTAGAAACTGCAAAATGTGTCCTAAATGAGGCACGTGGTTGTAACAGTTCCTTCCCAATGAGTGCCATTTGCAATGATATTTTGCACATTTGAGATTTTACAGGGTACAGTTAAAATATTGCCTCTGTAGGCATATGCGTTCCAAATGATCAGCATGTAGTAGCAGAAGGCAGGGTGGGGCACTGCTGCTCTAGCCTCCGATGTCACTGTTGCCTGCTGGGAGGGTGAGAGGGAGGGGACATGCAGCGGCAAAGATGGCGTGGAGCAAAAACACTGGCAGAAGTGGTGGGTTGCCTTTGCTGGGCCTGTCTTGCTCCCCCGCCCCCTGCGTCCCAGTATGCAGCAATGATGTGGGCAACCAAAGATCAGATGAGCGCTACTGCCCCACCCTGCCACATGCTACAGCTCCTGACCAGAGTCTCTCTAACCAATTATTCATCTGATTGAGCTTCTCTATATCTTTCTCTTACTCTCTTTATAAAAGATTCTTTTAATGTGGTCTCCCTGTCCAGAAGAGGGTGCTGAAGATGCCAGCTCAAGTTCTCATTAAATTACTCCTCCTTGCCGCTGTTGGTTCACTCCTCCACCTTCTGACTTTGAGGGCTACTTTTGTAGGATGGTGACAAGAATGAGGAGGAGGAGGATGCACAACTGCCTGAAGTTTGCCAGCAACTGCTGATTCCACTACTCAGCTGCTACCATCTCACAACCCCAAATGATTTGCTTCCTGCAGGCCTCTCAAAACGTACCTTCTCTCCACTGGAGTAAAAGAAATAGCGCAATCTGACAATGTTACAATGATCGAGCTTTCTCATGATTTGAAGCTCTCGATTCTGAAAAAGAAAATAATATTTGGCAGATATTACAAAGGCACACAATTAATTTATTTATATACTGCTCACGTGTCAAACTGGCTTCTAAATGGTTTGCAAGTATACAGCCAAGTATAAAAATATATTATTAATATTAACAGTAATATAATTTTATCGAAACATTTAGAATGCTACATTTTAAGACAATTAAAACAGAGTAACAGTTAAAATAGAAATTACAACAAATAGATCAAGCCAGGAACTGAGGGTAATGCTTCTCTAACAGGTGGGTCTTCACGAGTCAGCAGTATGCCAGTGAAGCTCCTCATATTTCAGCAGGGAGATTAATTTCATATGTAAGAGTTTAAACTCATTTGTTTTGTTATAAATTATCTCTCATTAAAACACAATTGTTTATTTACACCATTTATATACTTCCCAATAACCAGGTTTTTCTGGACAGCTAACTGTAAAAACCGAAAACTTCAAGAAGTAAAATATAAACATGAAAAATGAGACAGAACCAAACAGAATATTACATTACTGCTAATAATTTTAAACACACTAAAATAATTAAGACTAAATGGTCTGGAGAACTGAAATGGTATTTCTCTGGCACTGAACAGACCCCCCCATGTAAGTGTCAAGTGATCGTATCTGATGAAGGCATTCCACAACCGGGGTGTGACTACTAAAAAGGAATTCTTTCTAGTAATGCCCACTGCACTCCATTTGTCAAACTACGTTAGTATGTGGAAGGCATGAGGAAAGGATTCAAGAACATTTCAGCATGGCTAACCTATATTTTGCTTTTCAGAAAAGCTTATGAATCTTAGACAGTGTCACACACCATTGTGCATAATTCATCTAATTTTGCACTTTAATTCACTACAGAAGTAAGGCTACACCTGAAACTAGCATTGACTCTGGGACAATCTCTGTCATTCTCTAGTTCAGGGCTCTACCACTGTGGTGGGCCTGAGGGCACATTTGAAAATCTAAGGAAAGTTCGCAACAGTGAAGCACCAATTTTACAGAAAAGACTGGTGGACTCAGGGACCCCCACCACCATCACAGAAAAAAATACAACAGGCCAAATCCATGGAACAAGCAAACAACCCCAACCAAAACACACAAATATAATTTAAAAACTGAAGGGGCACAAGGCTTTGGTGGGCACCATGATACCTTTGAGTATCTATCTAGGGACCCCAGCTTTAGTTTGGGGGCAGATAGGCAAGTTAAAGCTATTCCTAAAGCCTTAAAGCCCAGCATTAGAGGACACTTTCCTGATCCAAAGCAATATCCTTACTTCCAAATTCAAAAGCAAAAAGGTGTCTCTTGGCATAAAAAGATTACCTGTTACTTATTTTTCAGGCTGTTTCTCTGCATCAGCTCATCCTTCCATTTCAGAGACCTATTACTCTCTCTTAGCCCATTTAAACTAGTTATAGCTAATTAGCTAGTTATAGCTAATTAACATTTCAGACGGTTAAAAAATTAGTACCTTCACAAAAGCCCACTTCCAGGAACAACCTGGACCTGAGCAAAAATATCAGTCAGAAGAACATTCCACACCACCTCCATTTATAAAAAATATTCATATGTGTTTGGTAGACAATCAAATGAACACAACTAAGTCAATTCCAATTAAAGCAAGCTGGTTCCTCAATATCTTCTTGGTACTCCATGCAACAACACATTTACTTGAGTCTGCATGTACGCTGGTCATCAGATGAAACTTTCGGAACCCATATTAGAGAGCCAGAATAGTAAAATAGCTATTAGACTGTTCATTTGGGCCTCAGGAGAACCTAGGTTTAAATCCCTGCTTAACTATGAAGGTAGCTCAGTAGCTTTGAACAAGTCATTATCATGCAGATTAGCCTACTTCATATGGCTGTACAAGGATAAAATGAGAATAATTCCATGTATCCCACTTCCCTGATCTCTTTCAACAAATAATTTCCAAATCCACTTCAGGGCCAAATTACATGTAACATTAAACACGTCTTTCTATCTAGCCTACAGGATTGTTTTTTTTAACATAAACTTCAAAGCCAAGGAAGGCTGATAATTAACAGGATCAGAGCAGAAACCAAGAAGGGATTTCCTCCTCTGTTGCAGTTCCAAAGAAAACATCTCTCCTGAACCTGGTACCGTATTTTTCACTCCATAAGACACACCTGACCATTAGATGCACCTAGTTTTTAGAGGAGGAAAACAGGGAAAAAAAATTCTGACTGAACAGTGGATGTGTGATTTTTGTGGTTCATGCTGTGGCCACAGACATGATATGTGATCTGATGGTGAATTTGGGGTGACCCAATGCAAAAATCCTGAGAATCCATCTGGATCCGTGCTTTGTAACCACATTTTTGCACCACTGTGGCCCCATGAAACAGTGGATGCATGGGTTTTTTGGTGCAGGCTGTAGCCATGGACATGATATGTGATCTGATAGTGAATTTGAGGTGACCCAATGCAAAAATCCCGAAAATCCACGAGCTTTTACCTCCCCCCCTCCCAGGCAGCCTCCTTTATCGCTAACATCCCTTATCTCCCTTCTCATCGCTTGCCGATCAGCTGCTCAGTGGCGTCATTTCAACACCCCCTTCCCTCTTGTTCGCTTTAGCATCTCTTCCTTTGCTGGAGCAGTTTTTCGCTCCTCCTTTTCTTCTAATTTCTCTCCTCATTGCTTGTTTTAGTATTCCTGTCTCCTCTCCTTGCACGTTTGCGATCTTTACGCCCCCCCCCCCGGCAACCTCCTTTACCCGCAGCCTTATCTCCCTCCTGATCGCTTGCCGATCAGCTGCTCAGCAGCTTCCTTTCAACACCCCCTTCCCTCTTTAAAAAAAAAAAAGCAAGATCTGCTTTTCGCCCCTGGGCAATGCGGCTCCAGGGAACACACATTCGCTCCATAAGACGCACAGGCATTTCCCCATACTTTTTAGGAGGGAAAAAGTGTGTCTTATGGAGCGAAAAATATGGAATTTGCTTTGGAGTTTGTTGGGTCAAGCAAGGAGAGGAGGCAGACCTCAAAACCCTCCACAATAAAACCCTACACCACCCCACAATAAAATACAAAACAGTCTATTCTTGCTTGGAGTTAATTTTAATTTTGATTGCTCATATTACATCGCAGAGCCTGATTCCCCCCCCCCCTGAATCTTTTTGTCCCTCCTTTACTTCAGGAAGTGACCAAGACTCTTCCAGACCCCGCACACCAATGAAGCTTATTTTCTAATAAGTGAAGGGTTAAGGACATAGTGAATCCCAAATTTTGGTCTTCTGTTTGTAGGTGTATGAGTTGTCCAGGTCCTTACTTCTGTCACTCAGGATGCCTGGGGAAAGCACTGAGTTGTAAGCTAAAGCCCCGGTTCCCTTTGTCCCTTCACACTCTGTTGGTCAGTTAACAGCTGGTTCCGATCCCTTTCTAAGGACCAGGTGAGCTATAAGGGGTCAGGAACTTTGAAACCACCATCTTTTTCTTGCCCCTTCCCTGTGCAGCAGTATCACCAGAAATTTAAATGCCTCCGTGTTGCTTCACTCTGCCTCATGGGGTTCATCTCTGTTACTGACTTGGATGGAGGCTGATCTGCTCAGCAGAGGTGTACTGCACCAGCTGTGTGGTTCATAAGCAGTTGAGTGACTCAGCTGCTTCTATGTAAAGCCAGATTCTCATCTATTCCTGGGAAGCAGTGACAGGGGTAAATCTCCCACTGGCTCAATGTATTATTACTTGGTAGTTGGTCTGAAGGCTGGCATAGTGAGGGAGCTGTTGAGTCCTTTAGCCACTGCTGATCAGAGATGCTGGAACAATCTCCAATTTCTCGATGGGAGAAGTGTCTGGTGGCAACAGATAAAAAGACTGGGCACAATAGAATCACATTCTGCTGGTTCATCCAGACACCCTCCCAGCAAGAAATAGACTGCCCCGGGGGAAATCTCCAACTACCCAGGGATGAGCATGCCTAAAGGAAGCAGTGCAACCTTAATATATTGGAAAAATTTGAAGTTTTAAAAATGAAATGACTAAGAAAGTAGTTTTCTTTCCACCTGATTGTTGAGATGTCATCACATCACTACAAGGTCAAAAAAAATGCATTACAGTTCAAAGGCAGAATTTCCAGCTTCCTTCCTATATATCCTGCACAAAAATACAATCATAAGACTACAGTGTCAATGCTCACAATATACTCCCTAGGGAAACATCATTCATCAAGGACTGACTCATAAGAACAGAATAAATAGTAGCATGAATGTTCTTAACTTTTCTTACTTACCTTAAACCTCTTGTCTTGCAGAACTTTCTTAATGGCAACCAGTTCTCCTGAATCACAGAGTTTGGCTTGATATACAACACCAAAAGATCCATTTCCAATCACTTTGGTGTCTGTGTAACTAACTTCTTGGGGCCTGTCTGGACCCTGTCCAGGAGTTGCTACCACTGTGGTCACTTTGCTGCCATCTTTGTCTCCTGGAATATACAAAAAGCGAGACAGTTAATATGGAAAAATCTATTACAAAATAAAATATCACACAAGGTATATGTCCATATAGAAAACTGTGTTATGAGAGATAGCTTTTTTCCTTATAAAAGAGTATTCCAACTACTTATTTGTTCCACAATATATATATTTTATTTTTGCAGTTTTCTATTTTCATAAAATGGAGAAATATAAGCTGACATATTTATTATTGCTTATACTGTTCCAATGAATATTGATCTACTGATTTTACTGAAACTACTGCAATAAATCTTGAGTATCTGGCTAAAACCTGTAAAGTGCTATTCAGGTGAGATCCTGATAAAAAAGGACACTGCTGTGCAAAGTCAGAGATCTGGGACACATGATGCCCACTGTAACACATTTCTACTTTTCTGCAGATAAAAGCATTCCTATCCAGTTCTCCTTTTAGCTTCCTCTCTCTGAAGACTTTGAAGATTTGGCATTCAGGTTATCAGTAGCATCAGGATTAAGAACACAAAAAGATAAAAGTTCTTACATTATATTTGGCAGAATATGAGTAAGATTTGGGCTCCCTTATTGTTTTTCAGTGTTAGTTACAACAGAGTATATTGGCCAACTATGAAAATAACCTGAACTCAACTGGGTTGCTTCTTTGAGAAACATATTCTTTTAAATATGCAGAGCACTGAAAAATACTATAATAAAATCAATACTGAAAGGTTAACATTGCAGAAGCACTCAAACAGAAACTCTGTGCTGGAAAGAACTCATCCTTTTTTTGTTTTCAGTTTTACAATTACACCATTTTCCATTCTTATACAGTAGTTCTTTTCGACTTCCCACTCAGCATTCCATGACAGTTCTTTTTAATTCTTGCTCAGCTGCATATGCATCAATTCTTTCATCTTATTTTCCACACTTTAGTATATTTTATATTGTCTACTGTTGGTCACAAAGTATCCCCTACCTGGAATTTATATTTGAGGACATTTTTTTGTAAATATTCCCCTAGATATTCTCACTCACTCCTCATCTTTTTGTCATCTTGATTTCTTATTTTGGATGTCATACTGGCAAGCTCTGCATATTCAGTTAATTTATTTAGCCATTGTTCTTTCCCTGGGGTCTCTATTTGTTTCCAGTATCTTGCCTATACTATCCTCACAGCTGTTGCTGCATATAGAAATAGGCTGTGAGCCTTCTTTGGTAACTCATTCCCAAGTATGCCTAGAAGGAGTGCTTCCGGTTTCTTGGGAAATGTGAATTTAAATATATTTTTTAACTTGTTGTACACCATCTCCCCAAATTCCTTTGCTCATTAACATTTCCACCATAAATGAATAAATGTACCCTCTACTTCTAGACATTTACAGCATAGTTTTGAGCTTCTTTTATACACTATAGTCAGTTTCATTGGTGTCAAATACCATCTATATTGTATTTTTTTGGCATATTTTCTTTTATATGATCATGCAGAGTTCATTATTGAATTCCATATTTTTTCCCACTCAGCAATTTCAATAATATGCCTAATATCAATAGCCCATTTTGTTATTGCCTCCTTTATAAGTTCATCTTTAGTCTCCCTTTCTAGCAATAGTTTATATATTTTAGAGATTTATTTTTTTTGTTAGACCCTAAAATCACTTTTTCACATTCTGATTCTTCTTGTACAAATCATTTTCATCTTTTTTAAAAATATGCTTTGTTTGGAAGTATTGAAACCAGTCAAGTATCCAATTTTGACAGCTCCTCCCTATCTCTTAGTTTTATGTTGCCATTTTATATTCAAGGAGGTCTTTGTCCATTTCCCAGATCATATCCATATTTATCCTTTTTACTGCAACCGCTTTCACCAACCAGGAGTGTTACTTTCTAAAATATATTTATGCCTCATCCAGACCTTAGACAGACACATGATTTAAAAATCCCTTGTGAACCCTAGTTTTCTTATACGAGAAATAGGGACGTGGGTGTCGCTGTGGGTTAAGCCACAGAGCCTAGGGCTTGCCGATCAAAAGATTGGCGGTTCAAATCCCTGTGACGGGGTGAGCTCCCGTTGCTCAGTCCCTGCTCCTGCCAACCTAGCAGTTCGAGAGCACATCAAAGTGCAAGTAGATAAATAGGTACTGCTCCGGCAGGAAGGTAAACGGCGTTTCCATGAGCTGCTCTGGTTCAGAAGCAGCCACATGACCCGGAAGCTGTACATGACCAGTCCGCCAATAAAGCGAGATGAGCGCCGCAACCCCAGAGTCAGTCATGACTGCACCTAATGGTCAGGGGTCCTTTACCTTTATATACGTGCCACCCATAGATCAGATCAGCACCAGTATATTTACACCCTTCAATTTGATCCACTCTTTCATCCATCTTAAACAGGTTGCTTCATAATATAATTTCATATCTGGGAAAGCAAACCCCCCCTCATGTTTTTCATCTGTTAGTATTTTATATTTTATATTTTATATTATGTTTTTTTTTCTTTTGCCATAGAAAGTTTAGTATGTCTTTTTTCCATTGTGTAAAGCAATTGGAGTTGGATATTACCGGTAATGATTGAAATAAAAATATCATTTTGGTGAGAACATTCATTTTAATTACAGATATTCTACCCAAAAATGACAGATTCGTTTGCTCCCATTTTTTAAAGTCTTTTTTAATTTCGGTCCACACACTGTTATAGTTATCTAGAAATAAGTTCAGATTTTTAGATGCAATCCAAACTCCTAAGTATGTAATTTTCTTTTCCACTTTATTTCCTAAGTCATTTCCCAATTTTATTAATAAATCTACATTTTAAAAAACAGACAAAGATGGTGGACATGTTGCCACCTAATAAAGCATAAAATCAACAATATGCATACAGTATAGGTACAAAATATCCATTCCTCATACATTCAAATAAAAATGTTTATAATTCACTAATCACTCATCTCCGGCCCTGCCGCTCCGTCCAGACCCGCTGGTCCTGGAAACAAGGAGAAACTGTATTATGAAAGAGTCCTGTTTCTTAAAAGACACTTAATGCAACATCCAGATCAAGTTTTCACTGAGGAAGGGGCATATTATTGTTTGGTGTGGTGTGAAAATAGCAAAAAACTAATCTAGAGTTTCCTTGCTCCCAACTACTCATAACTGATGTGTTAGTTTGTCCACAATGGCTACATCCCATACATTGTGATACAACAGTGACAAGTCCAGGCATTCCATGTTCTTCTATTTTTGAACTATCGGTAGGATGCTATTAGAAATATTAGTAACTCTTTTAATGTCTGAATTACTATGCTCATATATACTTAATAAACATAATTGAGGGGTAAGCTCAATGTTTTATTTCAATATCTGAACTATTTTCTGAGAAACCTCTAACAGAAAGCATGCCACTAACAAGCATTCCTAATCCTACCACAGTATGCACCTTTATGACTACAATTTTAGTAGAATACGCCTACTAAAACCACTGGGGCAAGCAAAGTTGCAGCTGTGTCAAAAGGGATTTGCAGAGAACTTTGAAGCCTCAACTATCAGCTGATTGTCAGTGCTTCAAAGACTCTCTGCAGGCACCAACGATCAGCTGATAGTAGGAGCCTGAAAAGAACCTTGCACAGCTGAAATCCCAACCATCAACTGAGATCAGCTGCACAGAAAGCAGTTTGTATTCAAAGTGCTTCCTCCAATGCTTTGAATGCAAACAGCTTCCCCTGGAAAGAAAGAAAGAAAAAATGAGGGTTTTCTTTTCTTTCCAGAGGAAGCTATATGAAGTTTTTTCCACAAAGGCAAAAATGCTCCATTTTAGGGACATCCCCCCCCCCCCGCAGATACTTTAAGGCGCCTCCTGTCCTGGCTCCACTCATCAAATTCAGAACTTGAGCTTTCACCACAACCAGGTTTTATTCAGGAATTCAGCACAGTGCCCAAACATAGGTCTACAGGTGACAAAATAAGGCACAACAGAGCTTTAAGTTATATGACCAGGCATTGCTAAGCTGCTGATTCAACGAGCAACATACACTCCACACTGTGCCGGCTAGGCACTCCTCTGAGTTGGCCAAACATGCAGTGTCAGCTTGCACCACCACTGGCGTCACTGTGTCCTTTGAGATCCCTGAAAGGAAAGGTACAGAAGCACCCAGAAGACCCACAGATAATTCATTCAAGGCCTCCTGGAGATCCAAATCTCCCCCCATCCAATGCCACTAGGACCTTCCCCTACATCATCCATGTCTTGGCGGCCATAACCATAAACCCCTACCCACTAGAGCTCTCGCCAGATCAGACTCCCCCCAAACCACCCCATTCCTCCAGGAAGTGTCCTTGGAGGACTCATTACATCTCTCTTTAACCAAGGATGAGCTAACTGACGTTTGCTGGGCGGTATCTGGTTTTCAACATTGTGACATACCATCAGTTAAACATCGTGATATACGTACCAACATATCATGATGTCCAAAATAAGGATGTAGAGGCATTGGCTGACTTCAAGGTTTCTCCTGCATTGTGATTTTTGCCAGCACTTGTTCTTGTGATTCACTGCCCCCTGCATGAGGCAGGGGAGAGTTGAGTCGGCAGAGTTAACAGGGGCTGCAGGAATCAAGAGAAGCTTTGGCTGGCTTCATCATTTTCCCCACTGTATTTTTTGCATGGCACAAAGACACATACCATGATTCGCGATATATGGCCAGGTCAAAAATTATGAAACAGATATCACAAAATGATATCACGACTTCAAACCGGTTTTGGACAATATATCGATATTTCGCCCAGGCCTACAGATGACTGGTGCTGAAAGCACAGCTTCAAAGGGGGTTGCTATAACCACCAAACAACAGATTGACAATTGTACAAAACTCCTTTGAACTTTTAACAGATTATGCAATGATGTCAAGTGATTTACAGGTGGCCTGCATGTGAAAGGAGAGGTAAGCATCTCACTCACTGGCCAGATCATGTTTCCTAACCTTGCTCTAAAACAAAATTTTCTTTTTCCTCTTTCACGCACATTGACTACACAGAATCATTGAGATTCTTGGCTTCCCAAGTATTGCACAGCACACACACCCGAAAAAAGCATCCTGACAATATATTAAAAAGTATTTGTACATAGGTTATCAGCAACCAAGGGTTTTCCAGACTTTTTAGGTATTCTTGGCAGATCCCAAAGCAATTATTTTCAGTTCACAAAAAAGTATTATCAAGATACTTAGCATGTGGACATGCAGGTTTATGTTTATGCAGCACTGTCCAGTAATATGGACAGGCATTCTGCCTAATTAGTAACACAACCACTTTTCAGTAGCTAGGATTATCTACACACATGCCTTCTCATTCCATTTAAGAAAGACAGTTCTAATAGAACTGGCTACAAACTTGGGACATTATCAAGCTAAAGTTAAGCATGTTTAAGACCTGTTGATTTCAGTGCCAGAGATATATGAGCAGGTGCTTAACCCAACATGGTTAATTGGGCACATACTCAGCTCCATGCAGAATTAAGCATCTACATTTTTTAAAATTAGGAAAAGCAGAGGGCCTTGATGCCAAGGGAGATGTTTATGATAGTGCAGTTTCTGCTGCCATTCTAGTGGTGGGGACTCCAGGTCTAGTGCATGCTGGTTGCTGGGACACTTACAAAACAACGCATAAGCACCACATTCCTTCCTTCTTGCAGTTTTTATTGTCATATGAACTGCTTTTCCTTTGCTTCAAAAGTTGGGAGGCAGAATACTACAGCGCTCAACAAACCTCGCCCCCATTTCCATTTTGGAGTTGGAAGGAAGAAGAGGCTCATGATGAACAGAATGTGTTTCTAGCCCTAAGATTACTTCAAAAAATTACTTTTCCTTACTGAATATGCCTACCAATGCCTACTGATAGCAATAATAGCCCCAAATGGAACCTCAATAGCAGACACCAGACATAAACAGTAGGGGATTGCTATTATCATTAAATCCTGTTTGTGAACTTCTCAAAAGCACCTAACTGGCCACTGTGGGAGAAAAGATGGACTAGATTGGCTTTGGTCTGAATGAAAATTCAGGATCAGTTTATGTTTTAACTGTGAAGAAATCTTAAAATTTTTTGCTTTGTAAATTTAAATGCATGCCAATCAATGGATCATGGGAATTCCAGAAAGGGAGAAAAAGCAGACCCTAAAATTGTAGGGTCAGCCTATTCCTGCCATTCAGGCCACACTCAAGCAATTTCACCATTCAAAATTAACCACTTTAGTGAAGGCAGTTGGCTTTACACTTCTCCTCAGATTCAAAGCTATATAAATCAGTTATTCTCAGATCATACTTTATGAGACATTCTGACATCTTTTACAGGCGAAATACAGAACAAAATCCCTAAACAAAACTCACTTCTATATGTGAAATAAACATTATAGATTATAAAATGACTATGGCTTCATTCAGATATCTTAATAATCCACAAGATGAACAAGGCTTTTGCTCTTCAGGCAAACTATGATTAAACCAGGGATATTCTAATTATTAATAATTCTATGCTTGTCTAACTATGGGGAAATGTGGCTACAGCAGTGTTAGAAATTAGCCAGGCACCAGGCGGATGTGCATCCACTGGCCGAGGAAGAGGAGTGCGGGGGGAGCGCACCGCCCCCGACAGCGCCATCCCAGTGGGGGTGCCATCGCGGCTGCCCCGTCCCACACTCTGGGTGCCATGCCCCCGGGACGCATGCCACACCCCTGCGGGTGGCGTGTCACACCCCCAGGACATGTGCCAGCCCCACCCCCGCCTACTCTCTGCCCCCCCCCCCCCCGGTGCCAGAGCATGAAGCTCCGCCACTGTTTGCATCTGGCTATCAACCACTTGCGACCAAGTGAAGAAGCCTGGTCACCAAGATGGCCTCTGACATCTCCACCATCTGGAGAATTCTATCAGTTATATTTTATCTGCACAATTAGAATGAATTTTAGAAATCAAAAAGTCATATTGAAAACATCTTGCCCCAAAATGGCAACTAGGCATTCCATTTTTGCAACTGTTACCCTTGTTTAAGGAATCATTTGGCACCTAGCATGTATATTTGAGTTTCTTGAGTCTGGGCTACAATTGAGGAACAAGCCAAAATCTTAAAACAAATTTCAAACCACAGTTTGCTTCTAGTCCACTTGATGGGGGGGGCCCAGGATCTTTGCTTGTCTTGAAGCTGGCAATCATAGCTTTCCAGTTCAAAAAAAAAGGAAAACTATGACTAGGCACTACTGCATAGCATTCCAGTACACCACAAAGGGATGAATGAAGAGGCTTGTTGTGTATTCATTTTGTATTTTATGTTATGAACCACTTTGTGATCTTCAGATCAAACAGGGTATTCAAATTTTAATGATGATGATGATGATGATGATGTCAGATCTATAAGGTTCTGTTGACTGTGGAATGTGGAGTTAACTTTTGGTATAAAGGTAGCATCAGTCCATTATACTACAAGATCTCTATAGATGATACACAATTCTTTTAAGATGGACAAAGTCCCAAGTTCAGACATGAGTCTTGCTGAGGTCACAGAAACCAGGAACAGCACTTTGAACAATAGGATTCAGAGTGGCACCTCCTTCAGGGGCTTGAACAGTAGGTGTGATAAGACCATCAGGACAGTATGTCGATCCCATGTTGGGAACCTATGTTGTATCACGGACTGCTTGAGATAAGGATGTGAGCCGATGAATATCTAGATAGGATCGAGGACAATGCTGAAACCTGTCTTTTCAACATGTTTGGTTTGAGACCCAATTTGAACCCATCTTGTAGGAACAGTACAATTTCTGGTAGTGGCACTTTGGAAGAGCTTCTGTGTTTCTTCTTGTACCAGCATAAGAAGGTCTCCCAGGTAGAACCACAGGGGTGACTGGTTTGTGGGAGGCAAAAAATGCTGGAATTATAGTCCAGCAATCCACCCCTTTGTGAGTCTTTTCCCGGTGGTCTTTCAGGTGGTCATGTTCAGCCATACTGAGTGGATGTTTGAGCAGCTCCTGATGTGCTGGCAGAATCTATGGTAGCGCTATGGCCAGACACAATATATCTGAGAACCACAGCTGACTTGGCTAAAATGGCACTGAGGCACTGCAGGTACTATTAAAATGAATTCTGTCTTCTCCAGCCATATTTTCTTTAGCAAACTTGCAAGTAAGGGGGTCAGATGAAAGGCATCCATCCCTTCCACCATGTGGGATGGGACTCTGATGAAGCATCTTCTGAGTTGGTGGTTTGAGTCAGATGTGAATAGTTTCACTTCATTTTGTGCCACATTTTCTTGTATATCTGTCTACAGAGGTGCTCCAGCCCAGGCATTAGCAGTGGTCTGCTCAGCCAGTCCACCTGAATGTTCTCTGTCCGCTTGACGTGGCTCATTGTCAGGGAGGAGAGATAGTAAGCCTCCTTTTATTGACAGTGCCCTGAGTAGGATGACATCCAGTTAGAAGTACAGATGAATCCCTTCCTTACATATTGTATCATGAGTGACCATGATGGTCATGAATATTCTTGATGCTGATGTCAGGCCAAACAGTAAATCACTGCCACACAAGTACTTTATAGTTTCTTGATCTTTCATTATAATCAACACGACTGGACTGAACTGAACTGCTTTATCAAGCCACTCATATAATTGTAGAATGCCAGCACATTGGGGGGGAAACTGAAAAGGATGAGCCAATATGATACAAAAAAGGGTCCAAATTTGCAGACCCCTTGATGGATGCTACGGTAGTTTCAAATGCTTCTTCTTGATGCTACCATTGACATAACTGGCAGACATATACCGTAGAAGTCCCTTCCCTGCGTTTTGAAATTAGAAGTCTTCTCCACATTTTCTCTGCCTAAGCCCTCTTAATAATGAGTTCCCTTGATCCAACACATACTGTAGCATTTTTAAAAAGAAACCTTTGCAACAATATCCCCAGAAGGAAGAGCAATCCTGTTCCTTTCCAGTTCTGAACACAAGGTTCCTACCTCAGGTGGTCAAGATAGTGGCAGTCACCAGATCTTCATCTCCACACATTATCAGATTTTTTTTTAGTCAAAACTGTCACTTTCTCCTTTTTCCATCAGCAAACATCTCACTGCTCCAAAGGTCGATACCAAATGCTCTCCATCGTTGGAAACAGACAATATCATAATGCTTGGAATACTATATACTATATACTGTATCAGCTCAAAAAAGGCTATTGCAAAGTTGGGAAAGTTCAGCAAGAGGCAACTGAAATTATCAAGGAGCTGGGAAAACATTCCTGTGAGGTAACATTACATTTGAAGGGGTTCTAGTTTGGGGGGGTGAGTAAATGGGGAGGGGGCATAATAAAAGATGCATAAAACTCTGCAAGGTGTGGAGAAAGGGAAGAGTGAAGAATGTTCTCAATAATACTAGAACTAAGGGTCATTGAATGAAGCTAAATGTGGGAGGATTGAGGGCAGAATAAAGAAATACTTCTTCACACAGAGCATAGTATAGAATTCACTAGCACAACATGCAATGACAGCCACCAAATTAGACAGCTTTAAAACAAGTTTAGACAAATCCATGGAGAATAAAGCTATCATCAGCGGCTACCGTTATGGGAAGACTATATGGCTCTGTATACCAATGGCTGGAGTGGAGATTAGGAATGGAAGAATGCTTGTGCACTCATGTCTTGCCTCCAGGCTTTCCACACACATCTGGTTGGCCACTGCAGGAACAAAACGTTGGACTAAATGGACCTTTGTTCATATGTTCCTTTTTAGACACCGTGGCTCTAGGCATAAGTGAGTTAACATTCAACTTCCTCCTCCAGGCACACCTCCCATAGGAAATGGGAAAGTGCCCTAGTGACCCTTGCAATCTCCCATTTCATGATTATGGGGGGGGGGGTTGCCTGGCTACAGTTGTTGTTTAGTCGTGTCCGACTCTTCGTGACTCCATGAACCAGAGCACACCAGGCCCTCCTGTCTTCCACTGCCTCCCGCAGTAGCCTGGCTACAGTAGCTCACCTCAAAAAAGCATCATCAACGGAGGACTGGGAGCATCAATTTTTTAAACAATTGGGTCAAGAACTTTCATTCATCATTTTGATTCATCAATTAAAGCTGCAGCCCTAATTTTAAAATAAAGGGTGGCATTCAGCATAACACTAAATGCATGCACATAATGAGGTCCACTCGTGCAACAAGACTCCCCCCCCCATAAGGCTGAATGTCCCCTAAACCTTTTCTGTGGGTTCCCCCAGCCTTCCAGAGCAAATGGGGGGCACAGGGGGCAGATAGAGGGACGAGAGGAAAGAAGTCCCAGGTGTGCAAGCAAACATCATTCCATGCATGTAACAACTTAGTTGAATATCACCTTTCATTTCCACCAATGAATAATCTTGAAGTCATCAGGAACTGTAAAGGTTTTTGATATACCTTATTTTTCGCCCTATTGGACGCACTGGCCCATAGGACGCTTTGGGGGGGGGAATCAAGGGGGGGAATTTATTTTCCCCCCCCAGGTTTGCGCAGCCATCCCCAAGCTAGAAGAGGGAGACGGAGCGCTCCGTCTCCCTCTTCTGCCTTCAGGGACAGCCTCTCTAGCCTCCATGGGGCAGCGGCTTGCCCCGCTGTCCCCCAAGCTTGTGGGGCTGGCAATGGGGAGAAGCAAGCTTGCTTCTCGCCCCCTCCAGCCTCCAGACCAGGTCCGGGAATAGCGGGGTGGTGTCGCTCGGCCTTCCCGCTGTCCCCCGAGCATGTGGGCCACAGGCTGCTACCCACAAGCCTTGCAAGCCCGCGGGACCTCCCGCCGGGCTTGCAAGGCTTGCGCAGAGCTTCCTGAAGCCTGGAGAGCGAGAGGAGTCGGTGTGCACCGATCCCTCTCGCTCTCCAGGCTTCAGCGAAAGCCTGCATTCGCCCCATAGGACGCACACACATTTCCCCTTCATTTTTGGAGGGGGAAAGGTGCGCCCTATAGGGCGAAAAATATGGTAAGCATGTTTATATTGAAAGTATTAATAATTGTGTAGCAACCCTGCATAGAGTAATATAAGCAAACAGTGACCTCTTCCAAGCTCAGGAAAATACAATCCAAAATGTTAATAATGAAGGCGAATATTGTAACAAGTAATGAATATAAACAAAAACTGTCCTAAGTCTGGGTAAACAGTTGGTAGCTGGATGATGTGACAGTCTGTAGTGATGAAATGGCACTCCAAATACAAATACATAGAAACCAGAAGCGTTTCTACTTGGTATTACAGGGAATGAGATTAATAAGAAAGAAAAGAAGTTATTTTTATATGCAGTGACTGCAGCAAGAATACTGATGGCTCAGAAATGGAAGCAAGAGGAGTTGCCTACACTAGATGAATGGAGAATGAAGATGACGGACTATGCAGAACTCGATAGACTGACTGGAAGGATCCAAAATCGACGAGATCAGAGATTTATAGAAGATTGGGAAAAGTTTACAGAATATATGCATAAATTAAGTGATAATCAAATAACGTTTGTAAGCTTTAATGAAGCTCTGTAAGAAGAAATGTTAAAATATGAGTAAAACTAAGAAATAATTTATAAAAACAATTGAAGAAAGGCTTTAGAAATGTGTAAGAAATTAAGAAGGGAAGGAGTATCAGGCAAGTTGAGGGAAGTCAAAAAGAGAATGGATATAAAAAAGATGTATGATTTGTATAAATTTTGTATTGGAAAAACTGAATAAAAATAATTTATAAAAAAAAACCTAAATGCAAATACATTATTTCAAAACACAAATTTCATCATAATTTGGGAATACATTGTCTCCCTGGAGACATATCCCATTTGATAGCTTCTGTTGTAACCATGTTAACTTAATAATCCAAACAGCTATCACATTATTTCTCACTTTCTCTCTCTCCTACCCCATATATGAAGCTGCCTTTTTTCAAGTCAGACCAGCCACCCATCTGCCCAATACTGCCTATTCCAGCTATGTCCACAACATCTGGAGGTATCATGTTGGCTTACAACCATTATCCACGATCACTGGCCATGGTGGGTGGAGCCAATGAGTTGTAATCCTAAACACCTGGAGGGTGCCATGTTGGCTTTCCCTGGTCTACTTTGTCTGGCAGTGGTTTTTAATGGCCACAGGCAGAAATCTTTCCCATCACCTGCTGTTTAATCTTTTTAACCAAAGACGCCAAGGACCAAAACTGAGAAGCATGCAGAGTGTGCCCTCTAACACTGAGCCTCCCCATTCTTCCTACCCTTACTGTATTGATTTAAAAAAATGTTATTAACATGATCTTATGCATGTTTGCTCCAAAGTAATTCTTACAGACTTCAGTGGTGCTTATGCCCAAGGAAGTGGAGAGATTGGAATATCAAAATTGACTCAACTGCAACTTCCAAGTGCTGTCCGCCCACATGCGCAATGTAGAAGCAAGAGTGAGGCCGGGAATATGCATTGCACAGCATGTTTTAAAACACAGCTAGACAACAAAAAGAGGGTACTCTGCTGGAAAGAGTCTACTTTTTCATACCCCAAATACAAAATTAGAGTAAGCAGAGAGATGTCACCATAAAATCAGAGCTTTTGCAGTCAACTGTTCCGAGGGAAAACCAAGTACGTAATCAACAGATAAGTCAGCATCCTCAGGAGCAGTCCACCTGCTTTTGTGTTTTCTTTCTGTCAATCTGGCCTTGAGGTAAGAGAGAAATTGAGACTGCCTGGCCAAGGGGTCTCGGGGAAGACAGCAAGAGTTAAAGCGAGCCACCCCAGAATCTGTTTCTCTCCTGTGACTCAACTGATTTAGAATGAAATAATCCACATCCCTGCCACCACCATTTAAGACAAAAGGAAACTTTCAGGTAGTTGCAGGTGGCAGAAATGAAGGAGCAACTGTCACAAGGAGGTAACAGGAAATATGAGCAGAATTATGGTTGCATGGGCAAATAAAAAGATTTTAAAAGTACAGACAAGTGTGCTGAGTAGCAGGACAAGATGGCAGCCAGTGTATACATTTTAGAAAGTTTCTGTGAGAGACATGACTGATTTTGGAAGCAGAAAGTGAGAAGACCTAGCTGTATCAATGAACGGTCCAAGAGAATATAGGCCGCCTTCTTATGCAACTTTAGGTGAGAGTTTAGCCCCAAAAACATGGTAGGACTTTCTTCTAAGTAAACATTCATAAGTTGGCACTGAAAACAAGAGACCAACAGGTTGCTTTCTTTGCGTGCAGAAATACAGATCACTCACAGATAGGAGAAGCCACTTTTAAGACCTCAAGATGATAAGCACACTTTCAGGGACTGCCTCATTGGTCATCAAGACCATGAACAGACCCTACATGGCTATTTATCTTAATGACTTGAAGGATTTAAGAGTCATGAGACAATCAAGAGGAGGCAACCAGGCTACTGAAGACCAGCAGAAAATATCAACCTAAAAATGAATGATAGTATTATAATATATAAAACAGGTATGAGTAAGAAAATAATTTAATGTGGAGTGTATGAAGACTCAGATTCAATTGGATCATTCAAATTACATTACTGAAGAGACATTATGACTTTATGCACTAAAAACTACTCATCCCTACCAATTACATGAATGTGTTGAATAGTGACATTTCACGTGGTTTTCATTCCTCTTTTTGTAACAATGAGTGTAGTGGCAGCATTTACACTTAGGAAGGCCACAATGCTTATTACATTTTCCTAGCTGTAACCTCCACTGAACACAATGGCCAGAATTGGATTATTTATATCCTGTATTGCTGAAATACGAATGAGACTTCTGGACACACATGCAACCACTTTGTGCAAGACAACAAACAAATTAGGAAGTTTTCAGTTAACCAGGGTTTCCTATTTTGCCAAAGCAGGGGTTGCCTTTGAAGACCGTTCAGAAACTGCAATGGGCGCAGAATCTGGCAACCAAATTGCTGACCAGACAGTCTGAATATGTAACACCAGTTCTAGCACAATTGCACAGGCTTCTAATTAGTTTCCAGGATCAATTCAAGATGCTAGTTTTGACCTGTTAACCCTTATGCAGCACAGGACCCCAATACCTCAGGGGGCACCTCTCCTCACATGAACTAACACAGATTCTATGCTCATAATCTAAGGCCCTTCTCTATGTGTCTTGTCCGAGGGAAGTGAAGAGGGCAGCAACTTGGGAACTGGGATTCTTAACAGTTGCTTCCCATTTACAGAACACTCTCCCCAGGGAAGCACACCTGGTGCCATCATTACCCATTTTTAGGCATCAGGCAAAAAACTCTTTTCCATTGGGCTTTTGACTTTTAATTATCTGTGCCCTTCAGTGGGTTGGATGTCTTACTCCCTAGCTTTTACTCCATTTCAGTTGTACGTTGCTTTTAATGAATGCTTTAAGTTGCTTTGAGTGACTTTTTGGGTTTTTAAAAAAGTGACCCATAAGTTCAAATCAGAATAAGGTGCTTTCTAACAAGGGGGCTGCATGCACAACCGTAAAGCTCCTTCATATGCATTCATAAGCAGAGATGTGAGACTATACAATCATAGCCAGTGGATCTTGCTTTCAAGAAAACATACACAGGATTGTTCTGCATTGACTTTGTGGTAAGCAACACTCCTACATTTATGAAAAGCTTTTGTTACAGAAAAGAACATTATCCACAATGTAAAGTAATATACCATCAGTATATACAGTATTTTTAAGACAATCCATTTTATGCCAAATCAATATTAGAAATTGCAGAAACAGCTAATTAAATGCATATTGCACATAGGAGAAATGGATCTATTCCCTTGGTTTATCAACAGACAAAAGGGCACTTTTAATTTATTTACAGAATATATGCTGATTTGTTTCTGCAAACCTAATTTTAAAACATTTAAGCCTTTCTGTTACCAAATATATATCTTAAAAAAATTAGTGGCACCAAATCAGATTTGGACTGACCTGAGTTCTTTTGAGATTGCTTCCTTTGTTGGACTCCTTGTTTGTAAGATTTTAAAACTGCAAGCAATTTATATTTGTTCAGATTTTTTTCATGTAGATTGGCTTTTACTTTATCATGTGGGGACTCGTATAGACTGCTCAGGATTCACTTAAAACTTTATGCCAGACAAAGAATCTTAGCCACAGAATTTGGATATTTGATTCTGGATATGTGAATTATGTGAACTTTCAGATCTGTCATTTGGTAGGAATTATCAGTAGTTTTGTATGTATTTTGGGACTTGGTATTACTATTATTCTTAATGATCCTAGGTATTAGGGCCATGCGAATTATCAGAACAATCTTAAATACATAATTGCATTGTTTGGTCTGACATTTATTTGAGGTTTAAATCAACACACACAACTGCCACTCACCTTAGAAAACATGCCTCCAACTAAAACCTAAGTGATCTGGTTGAAGACTCAAAAAGGAAACCTATTCTGATTCAGTCATACAGTGACTACAAAGAAATCTTGAATGGTAATCCACATTTTATGTATTGTATTGCTGCCGTAGTCGAAACAAAATGAAAAAAATCCTTCGGGTAGCACCTTAAGAGGCCAACTAAGTTCGTTATTGGTATGAGCTTTTGTGTGCATGCACGCTTCTTCAGATACCATATCTTGCTGGCTGACCGTATAAAGCGTAAGAGGTAATAAGAATTTTACAGAGAAGATCCATGGTACACGGAAAGCCATTACTGTACCTTCTATATAAATCTCATCAAGGAAAACTGAGAACAACTAACTGACAAAGCGGTAAAGAAAAATATGGAGGAGCCAGATATATCAAAAATAAGGACCAAGGCAGATCTGCCATAGGATGGCTAGGGAAGGATTGCCCATGCATTGACACCAGTAAAATCCTGCAACGAAAATGCTGCAGTGTTGAGTGCTTCTGTTCAGCCATTCCATTCTGCCACTCCATCATGTCCCACAGTCAGTTCACATTCTGCACCAAGTATGCTTAGACCTCAATGGTTTGAGGGCTTTTCCCCGCTTCATGGGAGGGGTTGGAGGGGACTAGACACACAGATGTCAGATGCCAACTAAAATAAAAGCTTGGATTTCTACATTGATTTCTATGTGCAGTTCTCCCATAGACATTTAAAAATAGCTTCTTATTGTGAACCAGGAAATGACCTACCCAAACAATGGGACTGTTTTCTATAACCTTTATTTATTTAGAACCATCGAGCTAGAAAAGACCTCAAAGGTCATCTGGTCCAAATCCCTGCTGGTGCAGGAAAACCCATTGCTACAGCGTACATCTTTGTGTTTCTTCCTTGGCCCTCCTTCTCCAGTCATTCTATTTCCCTTCCCACCCATTTTTTCCTTCTCTATGGTCAATCGGCATTCCATGGGCACTGAGCAAGCACAAGACTCATTGGGCTGTTTTTTGGAGGGGGAGACACCAGTACTCAATGTCAGCTAATGTATTGGATTTCTTTATTTCATCTCTCGGAGCAGCTCTCAAATCCAGTTTTCAAATTTCCCTCACTCCTCAAGTCAGTCAGCATTCCATAGACATTGAGCATCTTCAGTCTTCATTAGATTGTTTTGGGAGGTGGAGAAGGGATGAGGGTTTTTTCTAAAGATTTGTTTATGCTTCTGCAAACCTTCGTTTCCCCAAATCTGTTCATACCTCCCTCTTTTGTGTTGTCATTTGGCTATGTAAGCAACAGCAGTCAAAGAACAGAATTGTAACTAAAATATAGGATTATGGCACAAATGAAAGTGATTTTCCTCATTCTTAAAGAAGAACTGAAATAGAAAGGCACATGCTATGCTTTGATCAGCCTAGTAGGTGACTGAGCAAGTGGGATGTTCCTCTCTTTAGAACTAAAGGCAAATACTGTATCAAAAGGTGGAGCAGTCCAATTTCACCTGAAGACAGAGCTAGATATATCCCAAGGCCCTCATATTATCTGGTGACAAAAGTGATATAAAGTGTTACTCTGTTCTACCTCAAAAACCACTGATTTCTGCATGGGGTGAAATCAATTAGTAACAGCCAGATCCACAAAATCTGTTAGCCAATAGGTTTTAGCAGATTTAGACCCTCCAATGTAGCCTCAATTTGACTGTGCTTCCAAGTCTCTAGGTGCTTCCAAGTTCTTCTAGATAAAAGAATAAAGAAATAACCTTAAACTCAGAGAGAGTCAAGTCCAGACTCACTAGGATGCTCAACAATATACAAATCCCATTCTGCTTTAAATTAAAATACCACTAAGATTTGTGGTGCCCACTAATAACTGAATAACTTGATTAAACATTACAGTCCAGGTTATCACTTAGGTTAATCTTTTTAAAAATATATATATTTGAAGAATGTCACAAATTAATTACATAGCAATTTTTAAAAAATATATATTAAAGCAAGTGTTTAAAAAATTGCATGTGGCAATTTAAAGAGGCATCCATCACAACCTGGGCTGCTCAAACAGTTAAAAAATCTTTCTTACTAACAGAACTATTAGTTTGTTGATATGCTTACTAAGTATAATCAATGGGGGGGGCATCAATGGATGGCATCTCTCTGCCACAAGGACGGGGAACCACTCCAGACTAGTGAACCAGATTGTTATTATCCCCACCCCGCCCCCTCTGCACAGGCCAAGTTTGACAGGTAGCTCACCTGTCAATTGCCTGACATCGTAATAACACGAGGTGACCTTTTTTGCCTGCTATTTTGCACAGCACTTTGAGCAGGGCTTCTGAAAATATGACAATTGGCTGATTGTTGGATCTTCCAAAACCCAATTCAAAGCACCACAGAAAATAGCACTTTAGAATTCTTCAGAAGCCACACGGAGACTGCTAGCTTGCCCTGCACTGTGAAAGAGCCTTGGCAAGCACTGCCAATGAGCTAATCAGTAGTGCCTGCAAGCGCCCCTTCTGCCAAGCCCCGCCCTTACCTGCCCCAGACCTGAGATCATACATGACATCAGGCTAGGGCAGGTGGACGTGACTTAGTTGAAATAGCCTGATGGGCCAAATGTGAAAGGCTTGGCGGGCATAATTGGACCCACAGGCCAAAGGTTTCCCACTACTGCTCTATCACAGAATTGCAGAATGCACAACCAGGACAAGAATTATGGCAAGGAAGGTGAGACACCCCTGATCCGGATTTTTCCCTAGGAATGACTTATGTACAAAGCCCAGCCTGCATTGCTGTGATGAGATATACAGGGAACCTCACGTTTGCCTTATGTATAGTTTTACCCAGAGAATTTTAATACAGCACTGTGAAATTTAAAACAATCTTGAAAATCAATATGTAACTTACGATGCAATCTAGGAGTTGGAAACCTGTGACCTTCCAGATGTTGTTGGATTTTGTAAATCACTTAGAGGTTTTATTTATAACCAAGCAGTATATAAATTCTGTTAAGTACATTCCGATTCAAATCAGCCCCAGCCAGCATGGCTGTTGTCAGGGATGATGGGAGGTGTGGTTCAGTAACATTATGCAGGGTCACAAGTTCTCCATCTCTCTTAGATGTGTCAAATAGGGTTTACTTCTGACTAGACACATACAGTACAGGATTGACTGTTACTGTCATGTTGCTCTAGGATTCCAAATAAATAATATAGCAACTCTAAAAAACCAACATTACATCTCTGCAAACTGATTAATAATAGTTAAAAAAAATATGTGTAATTCTAAAATTTGTGGTCAACTAACATTTCTTCCAAGAATACCTCAAAACTGATCAAAGAATCACCCACAGAATTATAAATGAACACTTCCAAGTCTTAATATGCTGTGTTGTCACACAGTTAAAAGTTATGTGGTCAATAAAGCTTTGATGAATGGGCTGCAACCTCTCAATGCTTTTTACATGAGAATAAGTAAAACACAGGCAATGTGTCTAGTATTTCTGAAATAAATAAGTTCTGTAACACCAAAAGTATATAATCTCAAGCACCCAACATGTGCCAATTATATTCTACATTTTTACAAGTACTACTGACACTCAAGGCATTAAACTAAGAGTGTTTACAACTTGAACCCGTGGCCCAGGTCTTTGTAACTCATAACCAATCAAACAAAAAAAACAGGAGCCTGATAAACATGTTGTGCTTGTTGCATGGTCCTTCAAGAACTGCAGGGCTGTCAGGCACCTGGCAGTCTGGTGAGCTTTTTTTGGCTTGGTTCTGGAGGCCGCCTCCTCCTCTCCAACATTCTTAAACATTTCATTGCTGTGACAAACATTTCAGAAATTAATGGATAAATATTCCATAAAATTTCTGCCAAACAATAATCCTGAATACAAGGCCATATTATTGCATGGTCAGATAAAATCCCAAGCCGGTGTTTTTAGGACTGCAGCCTTGGGGTTGGGGAGGGACTTTTCCAGGTCCATAAAAAGGTAGCCAGATTAGAGCCTTATTATAAAATCCATGTCCTCCAATGGAGCTAACCACAAAGTCCTTTTAGATACAAGCTATATCCATAAATACGAGTTCTTTGAAAGCAGCTGGATTAAAACAAATTTGAAGTTCTATTTGTAGTAGGTTTTACAATACCACACACATTTTGATTTAAACGATTCGAGAACTGATGTTCCATTAGCTATAGGCATAAAGAAATCAATCATTGTCCAGGTGTATAAGATCAAATGGAGCCAAGGCCCTCGCCATTAGAAGGCACCCCTCATAAAAAAGGCAAAAAATATAAGAAAACCTGAACTAATATGAAGAGAGTCGATCCACATCCACTCCCTTCTTAAAGGTTGTGTGAACAAAGTAAATCCATCCTTGACAAAAGCCCCTCTGCAGATCCGGAGTGTGACTGCACCGAGGGATCTGGCAGAAGCATCAAGCAATGCTTTAGGTTAGGAGGAAATGCGGGAATCCAAGGCTGGCCTTTTTTTCTTCTACTGGAAGGCGGAGGGGGCGCGGAGGGGGGGGGAGGGAGGGGAGGGAGCCCGGAGGAAAGAAAGGCAGAGCTGCCTCATAAAGAGCCGCCGCCGCCCCCCCCCCGGCCTCCTCCGGGTCTGACACTTGGCCAGAGGATTCCGGGCATCCGCGGAGAGATGCGCTGCTGAGGGGAGAGAGAGAAGCGCGTATCTTCGCGCGAATCAATACTTACGGCTAACTTTCATGCTGCCAAAGGCCGAGGGCTGCTGCACCGGCTTGCAGCTCTCCGCGAAGGAGGTGGTTCTCGGCCGCCCGGACATGGTTCCTCGCCTGGCCGGATCAGCTCCCCTGCGCTCCCCTCGCTCCGGGTCTCCCTCCTCAGGGGCCCAAAGGGAAGCAGCAAGGCGGCTCTCCCTCAAAAGACCCTCTCTGCCCCCCCCCTTATCGCGAGGGGGCCGCCATCCTCTGCCTGCCTGCCTTCCCGGCGGCGGCCCAGCCCTGCCCGATCCAGTCGCCGCCCCCCGCCCAGAAGAGGAGCCGGCCTTGCTCGGGGGCGCCGCTCCTCCCGTCCTCCTTCCTCGGCGGAAAGTCAGTCACATGAGGCGGCGGCGGCGGCGGCGGCGGAGGGAAAAAAGAGGCGCCCCCTTTCCTTCTCCTTCTTCTCCCCCCCTCCCCCCGGGGTGGGGGCGCCGGGAGACGCGGGGAAAGGGCGGACTCTTCCTGGCCCCTCCGCCTGGCGGAGGAAGACGAGAGGCGGGAGGAGGAGGAGGAGGAGAAGCAGCTGCGGCGGCGCCCGGGGCCCCGGAGGATCCGTGTGCGGAGCTGCTGGCTGCCTTTCTCCCCTCAGCGCGGAGACAGGCCGGGCCTGGCGCTGCCTCTCCTCATAGCGCCCGCCAGGCGGGCGAGCGGCGGCCGGAGGGGCGGCTGAGGCGGAGGGCGCTGCAGTGCGGCGGGCGGGCCATGGCGGCGGCGGCGGCGCTGCTGCTGCTCCTCCCGGCCCGGCCGGCTGAGGCCTCGGGTCGCGCTCGGCGCCGCCTTTTCGCCCGAGCTCCTTTGTCCGCTGCGCGCTGCGGGGCCCTGGCGGTTCCTCCTTCGGCGGCGGCGGCTTCCGTACTCTCCGCGCTGCTAGGGCTAGCCGCGCTTACGCAGCCTTCCTAAGTGCCCTTCGAGAATGCCGAAACGAGCGTCCCGTTCCGAAAGGCGCCGCTGCGCTTTCTTCCATCCTACACCAAAAAAGGGGGAGGAGGGAGGGGAAGCAGCCTGCTCACGCTTACGCAACCCGGCTAAGTGTGCTCCGTGAATGCCAACCCGAACGGCCGAAGCTGGCGAGACCCGAAGGGATTCGGGCCGCCAATCCTCGAGAGCTGCCGCGGAATGCCCTCCCTCCTGGCACTACCTCGCCGCCAATGAGCGACGGCGACAGGAAACTTCCTCCGCTCCGCGAGGGCGGCCAATCGCATACGAGCTACGAAAAGAACCCAAGGGTGTACCCGTCCCTTCCCTTTCGGGATCCAATAGGCAGCCGCTGTCCCTAAATTGTCGCTGCGGCAGAGCCAATGAGACGACAGGATGTTTCCCACGACAGTGGGACGGGCCCGGAGACCGTCTGATGCAAAATGGGTGGGGCCTAAGGCCAGCGCGGCTCCACCCTGCGCAGCTCGCTTCAGCGCAGAAGAAGGAAAGGAAAAAGCCTCGCCCGGCTTGGGCGGAGACCTGGCTTTGGCTCGATTCAGATTGGCTCTTCGCTCCTGAAGTGCTCTTTTGTGATTGGGCGGCCGCGCTGAGGCGGCCTGGGAACGCCAACCAGCTTCCTTTCCGGCCCGCTGTGCGCCCCGCTCTCGCCCCTGACGCGCGCTCCTATTGGAGGAGCTGCCTGTCCCCTGATGGGCGCGGCCTCGCCTTTCTCCCTTCTGAGGGGCCGCAGTTTCTTTCTTCGGCGAGGCGGGTTGGCGCCGCCCTGGAACTGGGCCGCAAAGGGCAGCTGCCTCCCGGGCAGTCGCGCAGACTCAGGGCTGGGCAGGAGCCGAGGGGCGGCTGGGAGCTGCCTTCGCCCTCGGCTCCTCCTCAGAGCGGCCGGGCAGATGCCGCCCCCAAAAGAGAATTGCCATTCACAATGAAATTGGTATGGCACCTTTCATCCCAAGATCTCAGGGCGCCCGACGGCAAAATAAAAACGCAAAATACATAAGAAGAGCAAAAAACAAACCCAGAACCGCCTTTCCCACACAAGCACACTTAAAAGGACATACAGTGGTACCTCAGGTTACAGACGCTTCACGTTACAGACTCCGCTAACCCAGAAATAGTACCTCGGGTTAAGAACTTTGCTTCAGGATGAGAACAGAAATCGTGCTACAGCGGCAGCAGGAGGCCCCATTAGCTAAAGTGGTGCTTCAGGTTAAGAACAGTTTCAGGTTAAGAACAGACCTCCGGAACGAATTAAGTTCTTAACCAAGGTACCACTGTATTATGTTAATCCGGGCCGGCCCTACCATGAGGCGGAGTGAGGCACTTGCCTCTGACAGATGCTGAGGGAGTGGGAGCGGCCAGTGGCAGGAGACCTGCCCTGTTCCCCCTGTGCTAGTCTGCTGCCCTCACATGTGGAATATGCTGTCCTTTCACCAGGCTGCTATATGTGCCTGGACGCTTAAGTCCGGGCAAAGGCAACGGGTTGTGGAGCTCATCTTGCTTTCAGGTCGAGGGAGCCGGCGTTGGTCCACAGACAGCTTTCCGGGTCATGCTTCTGGCACAATGGGACACCATGATGGAAACCAGAGTACATGGAAACGCCGTTTACCTTCCCACCACTGCAGTACCTATTTATCTACTTGCACTGGCATACTTTGGAACTGCTAGGTTGGCAGGGGCTGGAACAGCAACAGGAGCTCACTCCACACGGATTCGAACCGCTGACCTTCAGATCGGCAAGTCCAAGAGGCTCAGTGGTGAGAACACACCACTACCCATATACCATATACAGTAATGTGGAATCTGATCTAATGCAAGCTTGCTCTAAAGCAAATCCCACTGAACTTACTCCCAAGCAATGTGGCTAAGATTGCAGTCTTATTCCTCCAGGATGTAGTTTACATTCTTTGCTTATGCCAGTCACCTGGGTTACAAGTTTGGAACTACCCTTGCACACTTTACTGTGAAAAAGCTGAAGGGATCCCTCATTGTTTTTATAATATCCCTGATGGAGCTCTTGCAAACTAGCCATTCACTCCATGGATAACTGGGGGCTGTACAGCCTCTAAACTTCAGAGGTTTAAACAGAGGCGAAACTAGGCTTTATTTCACCTGGGTCACATTTGCATAATCACAAGCTGGGAGCTGCAATGGCACCCCTCTGGAGGTTTCACCCAGGGTAATAAACCTGGCTAGACACCCCCTCCCCGTAGCTACGGCTCTGGGAGTAGAATTACAAGCATGCAGCAAAAAGAAATATTAGGGTTCCTTGGGGAGCATGAAATACTGCTAAAATATTCTCACATTCAATATTGGGGCCAGATTCAGCTAATGAGTCCTTCTAGCACAAGAATTTCTGCTAAGGCAGCAGGTCTCCCCCCCCCCCCCCGTCCCCCATGCTGGGGTTGTCGTATTACAAAAAGTGAAAATCCGGACACAAAAGTTGTTGAGCTATTTTTTAGGAAACTTGCCCAAAAATCAACACTATGGGCATATGGGCTACCGTATGCCTGGATTTTCCTTGACATTTTAACCAAATTCTGAAAATTCCCCCCAGACACTATTTTTGGTGAACAAATCCCAGATATATCTGGGAAATTCTGGATGTATGGCAGCCCTACCCCATGTGCCCCAGAACATGTGGGACGAGGAATGGGGAGATCATAGTGCTACATTGAATTCCTCCTTTGATGTTTTGCTCACCCATTTGCAGCACCCAATTCTTTTACTGCTAGGGTGGGGCTATACCATGCTGGGAAGGCTTCCTCTCCCATATTTATATCTCTTGACACCGACACTCAGGGCAGACATGAAAATTGGCTATGGTTGAGCTTGTGCCAAGACGCAACCCCTGTGAGGGTTTCACTGCAATTGGCAAATAATTAGAATTAACCAAAGCCCTCCTAAAACTAAAAGCTTACTAAATTCCCAGTCTTATAGCCATTTAACTTAAAGACTAAAGAAGGAGGGAAGGGATTATAGCTACCAATCCAAGCAGGGATCCAAGGAACTGGTTTCTGTGGACTGATGAGGAAAGCTGAGGAAGATGTATCTAGAACCCAATATATAGGACCGAGAATGGTCCAAATAGGAAATAAGTTTGGGGAAAATAGAGGGAAACATTTTAAATGGGAGCCTCACAAGTTTTAGAAGGTAAAATCAAACTATAAAGGATATTCAATATAGTGGTACCTTGGTTCTCGAACGAAATCCGTTCCGGAAGCCCGTTCAGCTCCCGAAACGTTTGAAAACCGAGGCGCGGCTTCCCATTGGTTGCAAGAGCTTCTCACACTCAGCAAAAGCCATGTCACATATTCAGGTTCTAAAAAACATTCGAAAACGGAAGCATTTACTTCCGGGTTTTCGGCATTCCGAGGTACCACTGTAAAACAAAACTCTAGAAGAACTAAATCCATTCAGAACTGTTCATGAGCCCAACATTCAGATGCAAAAAGGTTGGAAGCCACCCAGAGAGGCTGGGGCAACTCACCTTCATCATGCATGCAGATTCACCCCCAAAATGCCCTGAGGCACAGGCAAAAAAGAAGTGAGGAGATACTATAAGTAGAGAGACACCCAAAGCCAAAAGAGCAGCCATCCCCACTCTGCATGCTTTGCTCGCTATGCTCTACCCTGATTGTTTTTTCTAATAGAATGGGATGCATTTAAATAATCAGAGGCAAATGTATCTGTATAACACTGAGCATGAAAAAAAAGAAAGAAAACAACAGATCGCAAAGGATCAGTAAAACTGAAAATTTGGAAGAGAAGTATAGCCATACGAACAGTATGATTTAAAAAGTATTATAGAAAATAATAGTATCTCCAAAGTCCTTTTTCTAAAGCAAGATTACCATGAAAAAGGAACAAGGGCAGATAGGCTCTTTGCTTAAGGGCTCTCCAAAAGACTAATACAATAATTGTCTCTACAGTTAAATCCTCTACCATTGATAGCTATTTAACACTCTAGAAATAGCTAGTACGTTTGCTGTTTACAAAGTATGTCACTGTGCTTCTGGAAAAGCCAAGGGAATAAGATATTGCAGCATTTCCACAATCTACTTTACCCAAACCATTAACAGCTCACAAAGAGTTCTTAGAAAGGGCAACACTGCCAGTGTGAGTCCATTATAAGAGTATTGAACAGTGATAAAATCTTGGGTTGAGATGGCTTTCCTGCATTTTTTTTTTAAATCAAATATTTTGGGCCCATGCTCTGGTCCAGGGGGTCACGAAGAGGCGGACACGACTAAATGACTAAACAAGAACAACAAGCATATGGGACAGCTGACACCTGATAGTTCATCTGTGGTCTACATTTCTAGGCTGAACCATTTTCCTCCTGGACAAGGAGCTTGATCCTTTCAAATCTGAAAAGAGGACAGTGTCAATAGATGGAACGATATAACAAGTAATTGCCAGACAAAGCTTCCAGACTGATTGTGATAATGGATAAATTCCATGGAACCAGTCCCTGCAATTACAACACCTTATCCAATTACATGCAAGCAGCAGGCCCAATTTCTGAAACAGGACATGAATTGGAACACAGCCATCCTTTGACATTTGTACTTCTCTGAATTTTGCAATGCCAAGAAATGTGTACAGACATGCACACGGTAAGGTAAAGTGTGCATATAAAGGCACATTAGTGGAAATAAGATGCAAAAATGCATTATATTGTATAAGTTTCCTTGGCAAAAATGTATATACTTTGGAAAAGGTGCACACACAAAATAAAATTGGGATAAAATCATACAAAAATGCTGATGAATTTCATGAAGACTTTTTTTTGTGGGGGTGGAAATCACAAAGTGATTTGGAAAACCAAACTTTTGAAGTATTATAGAACTTTATAATGTTAACTGTACAATAGAGCAGTCAAAATGTAGGCATACAGGAGCTTATATTACAGTTCTCAGTGGAGAAACCAACAGTATAAAACAGGCCTGAATCCATTGGCCAAGGCCACAGTGACACACAAAGCTCACACTGGGGGAAAGAACCCAATAATAGGGTCTGTAAGTGTCTCTTTTACATCTAAAGGACAATTGAAAACTGTAAAGGTCTTAGTAGTACAAGGGAAAAGATCCTCCTCGTTTGGCTGAACATTGCTGAAAGCACACAGACTAGATTGGAATGAAATACATATACTGTAAATCAGATGTACAGACATTTTCAGCCCTACAAGAAATCCTGAGTCTTAGATACACTGAGGGGAGCAAAGACTGTGATTCATATCCAGGGAGCAGCCAGTCAAAGTAGTTTAAATCTGGGGCATTCCATGTGCCTTCTGAGGGATGATCGAAACTGATCAGAAGAGACTGGAATAGGGCGGCATAATCTTCCCTGGAGTTTTCCGAATGGGCAACACCTATACAATCCCCAGCTCAACTTGACGGAAGTGTGAGGACTATAAAGTCGCAATTGCTCAGCTGCCTCATTCCATGAACGGAAGGTAACTGGCATTTCCGTGTGCTCTGGTTTCTGTCATGGTGTTCCGTTGCACCAGAAGTGCTGGCCACATGACCCGGAAAACGGTCTGCGGACAAACGCCGGCTCCCTTGGCCTGAAAGCGAGATGAGCGCCACAACCCCAGAGTCGCCTTTGACTGGACTTAACCGTCCAGGAGCTCTTTACCTTTAGCTCCATGAATGGAGGATTCGCTAGTAATGTTGAGAGGATGCCAACAATTTAGCAAACTGGACGTTTCCCAGGTATTGAATGTTTGCCGTTTTTCACAAAACCTGTCAGAACCTTGGGTACATCTAGGGATACTGAATCAGCAGCACTGGTTCCTTCCAAAGTTTTCAGCACTCTTGGAACCTTTGTAACACCTGCTAAGAAAATGAATTTTGTGGCACCTGGGAGACAGGCAAGAAGAAGCCTTCCAAAGCTTCATCCTATGGAAGCCTGCCTGTCACGTAACATGAATTCCAAGGAGGATTGGCAATGCACTAAATAAACCAGAAATAGGAACGTGGGTGGCACTGTGGGTTAAACCACAGAGCCTAGGACTTGCCGATCAGAAGGTCGGCGGTTCGAATCCCCGCGACGGGGTGAGCTCCCATTGTTCGGTCCCTGCTCCTGCCAACCTAGCAGTTCGAAAGCACATCAAAGTGCAAGTAGATAAATGGCATTTCCGTGCGCTGTTCTGGTTCGCTAGAAGCGGCTTAGTCATGCTGGCCACATGACCCGGAAGCTGCACACCGGCTCCCTCGGCCAGTAAAGCGAGATGAGGGCCGCAACCCCGGAATCAGCCACGACTGGACCTAATGGTCAGGCGTCCCTTTACCTTTAAATAAACCAGAACAGGGCTATTAGATGGGAAAAGAGAGTCTAGATACTGAAATGTCACCAGTATCTATGGAAAACATTTCACCATTGTAACAGAACCTTTAGTTGGACTATTATTTTAAGGGAACGAATGCACTGAAAATCATGATAGCAACTCAGCTACAGCATTAGGCTTTAGCAGCTTACAAGATCATTTACCAACCGGGCTGTCAGCATGGGAATGCTGAATGATCTACCAGTATCCAACTTCGCCCCTACATTGGAACATCTGGAACATACCCCAGTAAATGCTTCCAAAATAAGATATGCAGAGCAGGAATTTCTCCTGTCTAGGGTAATGCATTCCTTCTTAGGAGATCTTGGGCTTTTTTAGACCAGACATATCGAATTAAGGATAGAGGATAGCTGTATTTTGTGAGGCATGTAAGTGGTTGTCTCTCCTCAGAAATTTCTAATGGAATTACATGACACACAACCTAGGATTTCCCAGAAGAAAACTTTATTCAATTCAATAGTTAAGTAAGGTGGCCGTATCTGGAAGATCTGGAAAAGGTGGTCAAGCACTGCCGCTAATGTATACCAGCAGTTTCCAGCAGAGCACACACACTCTTGAATCAGGACAGCTTCAGTCTTTTCCAGCCCCTATTTGGGAAAAAAAGGTTTGTTCCTGATAGATGCTCATTCAAAAGTATACAGACCTACAAAAAGTGAGTTGATACTGTTAAGTGAGGAACTTAACAGCTGGTGTGTAGAAAACCCAAAGATCTCTGGCAGTGGTGTGCAATTGCCTATGCACTGATGGGCTGTCAGGACTCAGAGGTTGGCCTACTGACCTATTTTTGGCAAGCCACACCCACATGTTCTACACCCAGTGTCCTATATATTGGAGCAGGTGCAAAAAAAGTTCAAGCCACGGCTGCAAAGGAAGAATCAGGAGCACTGATTTGCTTTTTTTGGTCTCCAAAACTAGAATTTAATCTAAGTTTCTGGTTCGCAGTAGCCCCTCAAAGACCTCCCTGCTAGGGTAGAGCTAAAAAAAATGGTTTTGCACGCTTATCACCACTAGAATTTAGCTCATGTGTTATAAGTTTGCAGGATTTAGTTCTTAACGCACAGTGCCCTTACTTTAGTTTAATGTTATGCATTTAATGAATGAATGAATGAATGGTGTTTACCTTCTAGTCACTCAGCTGCCTGCTGCCTTGGCTGGCTGCTTCATCACTAGGACCGAGATGCTTCAATAGCTGGGGCTCCACTTATGGAAGGAGCCTCTTCACTAGATTGTTCCAAATTTATAGACCTCCCAAGTTGCTGCAGACAATTAGATCAGGAGGTTCTCATGTGGAAAAAATATCGTCATGTACTAATGAAAGGAATGAGAAGCCAAGCTACTTTTGTTGGTAAACATGGAGAACTCAGCTTAACCTGTTGCCTCATGACTCCTTTTCTTAATTGCAAGATCAAAGCCAAGGCACGCGAAACAGGTCAGTCACTAGAGACAGAATACGTTCGTTACTCTCAGTGATGTGTAGGTCAAGCAATATCTATACCAGCAATGACCATTTGGAAACCTATCTGAAGGCTGTCACTTAGTCGACCCTTACGGGGCTCCTGGGGTTTCCAGAGTGCTTTGTAGACAAACATAACAGCTGCCACCACATAGCAGCCAACTTCTAGGGGCTGAGGCCCTTTGGCACCCCCAATAAAATATTTAAGGGGGCTGCCCCCCCCAAGTTGATGGACATTGCCATTCAAATGGTGTGTGTGTGCTTTGCACCATGTGATGTGTGTGTGTGATGTACCCGGCCTCCCCGAATATTTTATTCAAGGTTGCTACCCCTGTGCTGCCCACCATTGGCATGTGGCCGATTGGGAGAGTTGTGTTATTCAGCTGTGAAAGGCACAGGGGATCTACAAAAATGAAAGGTTGGCAGCCCCACCCCTCCATGTTGCTGTCAGAGCTTGCTTCACAAATGATGTTCTCCAATAAACACTGCAGTTAGGATCACAGCTACATTATGCCAGGGTTAGTTCCTCCACATTAGCCAATGACATAGCAGGGCCCTAGGATGTACCTATCCAGCAAGTTTTCTTATGTAACATGGTTAATAAATGCCACACAGAAAACTGTACAGTGGTACCTCGGGTTAAGTACTTAATTCATTCCGGAGGTCAGTTCTTAACCTGAAACTGTTCTTAACCTGAAGCACCACTTTAGCTAATGGGGCCTCCTGCTGCCGCCGGAGCACGATTTCTGTTCTCATCCTGAAGCAAAGTTCTTAACCCAAGGTAATATTTCTGGGTTGGCGGAGTCTGTAACCTGAAGCGTATGTAACCCGAGGTACCACTGTATTTGGATAGGCATGGATTCAAGTTCAGTAAGCCCACAATTATGCCCACAATTGCCTTCCATTTTCATACAAAGCTGTTTCTCTTAATTTATTGCCACTAGATGGCAACACAGACAACCATTTTTAAAGTCCTTTTTTTAAAAAAAAGACAACTCCACTTCTCTCTGGGGGCGCAAGTCTGGGCAGTGTGTATGGAGGTTCCGGGCTGCCCAGTTGACAAGAGAGCACAGACACACCTTGGTCTCACTGATGTGGTCCAAAGGAAAACAGAGCAATACATTTGGCACCAGCTTGGCTGCAGGAGTCTCTGTCCAGCTTGTTGGGAGGCAGATTCTGAAATCCCCTCAAAAAAAGGCACCTGGGACCACACCCTCCCCCCCCCCCCGGGATGCCACTGCCGTCCCTGCCAGACCTCCATGGCTGACCTGGTCACAAGGTTTGCCTGACCCCCTCAAGGTAGCAGAGGGAGGCCTGCACGCCAGGATACCACCAGGGGCCACCCCTGGGTCTCAGGTTTCCACCCTGTAATATCAGGGTCTTGGGGGGTGCTCTTGAATTGCCAACCCCTACACATAGGTGGGCTCCAAATCCTCAATGAAGTTCACAACTGGTTGACGCTTGCCATAAAGCTTTGCACAGTAGTCCAGGGCCACACCAAACTCGGGATCCGTATCAGTGATGCAGCTATCACTAGAGGAAGACAGGCAGTCATGGCAAACTTCACAGCGCTGTCTGTGGCCGCAATGGGTCAGCCTCCCAGAGGAACTGCTGCCAGAATCAGAGTCAGGATAAAAGTGCTGAGAAGGGACAGCGCCGAGCACGGTGTGTGTCAGAAAATTCTGATGATGATGGAGATTCCTGGATCTGCTAAGATAAAGAGTGGACACGCCATTCTTCCCTTGGCACTTGTCTAGCAGCCAGCCACGCCCATCGTTGCTGGAATGCTTGGACCAGTTTTCAGCCTTGTAGTTCAGCGTTTTCTTAAGCACCGGTGATGACAAAGTGGGTGGCTGATGCAGGGAACATCTGTCCTCAGTGTCTCCTGCTACAGCCTGATGGAATTCTGTTAATCCACTGAAACGTCTTTGCCTTCTGCTGGTTGCCTTGTCCACAAAATGCCAAGTATCAGGAGCCATGGAGCTGGGGGTTTTCCTCCCCTGTCTTGACTTACAAGGACTGAGCTTTATAGACTCTCCTGCCTGGATCTCCTCTGGCTCCCGTAATGTGCACATGTTGCAATCGACACTTTGCTCGGGTCCCCTGGGAGATATCTGGGCAACAGCAACGTGGTTCATACTTAGCTCTTGCAATATTTCCTGAAGCTTTTCACTGCTCACATAGCTGGTCCCTGGAAGCTGCCTCTGAGGCATAGATGGCGACTTTCCTTCCTCCCTCGGCGTGGAAAAACTCTGCCCGAGTGGGTCCTGCGGGGTGCCCATACCAAGTGTGGTGGCATATTGGGTGAACCATTGATCTTGGTCACTTGAATGACCAGCGACATTCTTGCATCCATTCAGAGGTCTGTACCCAACAGCAATTTCTGGCAGTATTTTCTGCTGGTGTTGATTTGTGCGTTCCAGATCCTCAGTGGAATCTTTTTTGCTAAGCAATCCTGGTTTGCACTGTGAATGTGAGAGCCTAGGGTGTTGCCTTGAGTTTAGCCCCTGGCCAGGTGAAAAAGGAGAACTCGTTGGGTTTCCAACTGCTGCAGAAGAACAATTGGCTGCAGAGTAGGAAGAAGAAGAAAGAAATGGAGAGTCAATCGCATTGTATTTTTCCTCTGCAGTCACAAGTCTCATCAGCTTCTTCTTAGCATTATTCACTTGCTCTTGAAGAGTTGCAATTGCTGTATCTTTCTATATTGAATAAACCAAGGTAAAATTTGTCAGAAAAGGGAAAAAACAGAAGTTTGGCCTAATTATCCATACAGAAGAATTGAGGTAGAATAATTCAGAAAGAATGAATAGATATGCAGTTATTTAACATATACTTCCAAAATAAATTATCTATGCCGTTTACAAGTACAGTCGTAGCTTGGTTGTCAAACAGAATCCATTCCAGAAGTCTGTTCGACTTCCAAAAATGTTCAACAACCAAGGCATGGACTCTGATTGGCTGCAGGATTTCCTGCACTCAATTGGAAGCTGCGGAAGCTGCGTTGGACGTTTGGCTTCCAAAGAACGTTTGCAAACCAGAACACTCACTTCCGGGTTTGCGGCATTTGGGAGCCAAAACGGACGAGTACCAAGGCGTTTGGGATCCAAGGTACGACTGTACAAGTTACAAGCACATAGGCATAAAAAATAAGCAACATAAAACCAGAATATCCAACTCAATACTGAAATCTCATTAGATCCTAAAAGCCTGGAAATTGTTGTCTGGCAATAAAAAAATTATTTATGTATTTATTAAATCCAATTCACGGCATAAGAATACAAGATAAAAACACAATACATAATTTTTAAAAAATAAGAAGGAAAACAAAACAACGACTCTCCCCTCCCACTCACAAGCTAACAACAAATACAGTAAACAACAATGGCTCCATAGATGGGGTGCAACCATGGAGGAGAACCTGCGGCCAAAGAACCTTAAGGACCCTCTGATTCCTTCTGCTCCATCTGGATAACCAAGGTCCTCTGATGGGACACTCTGGGTGGCTCCCCCCAGTCTGAGGCTCACAAGGGAGCAAGCCTTTACTGTGGCAGATCCTGCCCCGTGAAACTCCCTACCAGCAGAGCTTCTCCAGGAATCATCCCTCCCTTTCTTCATTTCAACTAATCAGTACTTACTCTTGGTTTTATGTTGTTGCTTTTTGCTGATTTTATTCTGATGAGTTGTATACCATCTTCATATATATTTTTTAAGAATTGTGGATTATAAATATGTAATTAAATAAATAAGCTTTGCATTTTGCCACCCGCCTTACTTCATTTGGTAAACAAACTTCTTGGGGCATAAAGTTTAGGGTAAGCACATATTCAGAACGGTTGCACATTCGAAACCTCTTGGTAGTGCTGGGCATGCATGTGGGTTCAGACACACACAGCATCTGCGATATTCGCTTATGGTTTCTTCTCAAAGATAGGATAGTTTTTTGACAGAATGTTGTGAGCATCTCTTCATTTAAGCAAAAAGACATTCTCTCATAGAAACTGCTCCACTGAATCAAACTACCCGCCTGTCAAATCCAACATTCAGTGAACTGAACACCCCTGGAAAGCTCACAAACAGGGCAAGTTCTTTGTTCTTGTGACATTACGTCACCATAGGTCCTAAGAACCATTTTCGTTCCTCACAATATCTAGACAGTTAGATGCACCAGACCATAAGACGCACCTAGTTTTTGGAGGAGGAAAACAAGAAAAAAAAATATTCTGAATCTCAGAAGCCAGAACAGCAAGAAGAATTGCTGCGCAGTGAAAGCAGCAATCCCTCTTGCTGTTCTGGCTTCTGGGATAGCTGCGCAGCCTGCATTCTCTCCATAAGATGCACACACATTTCCCCTTACTGTTTAGGAGGGGAAAAGTGAGTCTTATAGAGCACAAAATACAGTATCTCCTTAACTGTGCTGTGTTCTGATCCATGTATACGATGCACTTTTCTTATGCCAATAAATGATTGAGTGAGTGATATTTTCGTACCAAAAAACCTTGAACTTGGCTTGGTAGCAGACTGGCAGCCAGTAAAAGTCCCCTAAACAAGGTGTTGTTATCTGCTAGCAACTGTTTGCCGCCACAACTGAGCGAAGGTTTCTCACCTCTACGAGCTGCTGCATCATGGAATTCTTTTCCCCCAGCAGCTGGTAGATTTCTTCATCACTGTACATGGCAGAGTGGAAGTTCTTGCTGGAGCTGGCAAAATACTTGGCCATATTGTTGACGTCATCTTTCTGTTTCTCAAAAGCCTTCCATTTTCTGACCTGCTGAGCATCAAAGCATATTGTAGACCTATAAATTAGTTGTATTAGAGGAAAACTGAAAGATGATGAAGATGGAAAGAGGAAAAAACAAGTGAGAATTAAGAAAACAAAAACATTTATCCCTGAAGCTGCATTATAGGCTTAGGCCTCTGTCTGTAAACACAACACATACCTGAAGCTAATGCCATATTTGAACCTTTTTCTCGTTTTTTTTCCCTAATATGAAAAGGCATTGCTCAAGCAGATAAGTTTCTTATCCTATACAGTGGTACCTTGGTTCTCAAATGGCTTAGAAGTTGAACAACCTGGAACCCAAACACTGCAAACTCAGAAATAAGTGTTCTGGTTTGCGAACTTTTTTCAGAAGCTGAACGTGCTCCATTTTTATTGCCACCCTTTCATTTTGAGTGTTATGCTGAGGTCTACCTGTTTTTACTATTTATTTTGCATTTTTGCAGGGGTTTTGTTTTGTTTTTGTGACTGTGTGGAACCTAGTTCAGCTATTAATTGATTGATTGTATGATTGCAGTACATTGTTTATTGCTTTCATTTTATGGATCAGTGGTCTCGTTAGATAGTAAAATTCATGTGAAATTGCTGTTTTAGGGGTTGTTTTTAAAAGCCTGGAACAGATTAATGTATGGGAAAGCACGCCTTGATTTTGGAACGCTTTGGTTTTGGAACGGACTTCCAGTACAGTGGTACCTCGGTTTCCGAACGTAATCCATTCTGGAAGACCGTTCGATTTCTGAAACGTTCAAAAACCAAAAACTCAATAGCTGACAGCTCATGCACTCAGCGGAAGCTGCGTGGCATGTTTGACTTCTGAGGCGTGTTCAAAAACCAAAGCATTTACTTCCGGGCTTATGACATTCAAAAACCGAAATGTTTGTCAACAGAGATGTTCAAAAACTGAGGTACCACTGTATATATTTAACTTCTACCCTGCCTATCAATCCAGAAGATTCCCTAAAGTTGGCTACATACAATACCATACAATACAGTACAGGCTGCTTCTTCCCACTGGTTGATTAACAAACAGATAAGTGCTATCTTATACATATTTGAGGCTAAATTATCTCAGTAACGCATTCCCAGCTCGCTGCCAGCACCTCAGCTATCCTTTACAAATCTCATTTTTGGGGAAACGTCTTGAGCTTTTCCGGGAGGCGGGGGGCAGTTCGCAATGTTTTTGGTGACTTCTTCCTCCCCTTCAGTTTCTTACCTGTGGAATAAAGATTAAACAATTGATTGTAGATGTGCAGACAAAGATTCCTCCTGAGGTAAATCCAAAGACCAGGTTGTGCCACAAGTGGAAAAAACGATTCACCACCAGCATAGCACCCGTTGAGAGGAAAATAATGGCTATTCCAATGATGAGGGTCAGGGACTGATTGACAGGTGAACAGCTGAGATCATCTGTCAGGCCAGCAAGGTAGGCCCCGTAGATCAAGAGGATGCCCTGCGGTGAAAGGAAACAAGAACACTTGGTTATAGAAGCGTTAATTCAGGAGAAAGACTTCTAGCATTTTGCAGAATGTTAGTAAGGTGTCGTCTTCCAATTAACCACCAGTATTTATTAAATTAATATACCACCCTTCCTCTGAGGATCACAGGGTGGTCTACAATATAAAAACACAAAAATAATGTTTCTGGGCCCAATTCAAGGTGCTGGTTTTGATCTATAAAGCCTTCAAGGGCTCAGAAGGACCGCCTCTCCCCATACGAACCAATCTGGACCCTGGGATGACCATGTGAGGCTGTTCTTCTTGTGCCCCCAAGAGGGATGGAGGGGGGCGACTCAAGAACATTTTATCCAGTGGCTCCGTGCTTTCCTGCTTTACTTATATTTAAGACACCAGGCAAAAACATTCCTCCTTTGGCTAATTAAACAATCTACAGCCTTTTAAACTACCTGTGTGGAGTGGGGGTCATTGTTTAAGGCTTTATAGGTCAAAACCAGCACTTTGAATCGGGCCCAGAAACTAATTGGCAGCCAGTGCAGTTGAGCCAGGATTGGCGTTATAAGCTCAAACCATCTTGCCCCGGTGAGCAAACTAGCGGCCAAATTCTGCACTGGCTGAAGTTTCCAAACCGTCTTTAGAGGCAGCCCCATGTATAACATGTTGCAGAAACCTAATCAGATTCAAACACATATTTGTTGCAGGGTCAGCACCTTTACTGTTGACTTAAACAAAAATTTGTTTGGCCAATATGATCTAGCAATTGCCTTCAATAATCTGTTCCTCCCTTGCAGATTTAAAGGGAAAGTTGAAAGCAACAATGTGTTGGAAAAGGAGAGAGTCTGAATTAGGCCACCTACCAATAACCCTCCAACCATGCAGTCTTACCAGATAATTATAAAGGTAAAGGGACCCCTGACCATTAGGCCCAGTCGTGGCCGACTCTGGGGTTGCGGTGCTCATCTCGCTTTATTGGCTGAGGGAGCCGGGACACAGCTTCTGGGTCATGTGGCCAGCAGGACTAAGCCACTTCTGGCAAACCAGAGCTGCGCACGGAAACGCTGTTTACCTTCCTGCCGGAGCGGTACCTATTTATCTACTTACACTTTGATGTGCTTTCAAACTGCTAGGTTGGCAGGAGCTGGGACCGAGAAATGGGAGCTCACCCTGTCGCGCGGATTCGAACTGCCAACCTTCTGATCAGCAAGTCCAAGGCTCTGTGGTTTAACCCACAGCACCACCCAAGTCCCTTACCAGATAATTAGCAAGCATTAAATACAGAAGAGGCAAGGAAGCGCCTATACAATAAGAGAAGCAAGGCAGGTATGGGAAACCTGAGGTTCTCTAGATGTTGCAAGACTACAACTTCCATTTGTCTTGACCATTGGCCATGGTGGCTGGAAGCAGTGGGAGTTGGAAGACCTCGGGAAAGGCAGTAGGGTTCACCAGCCCTGCTATAAAATAATAGGATTTTAAAAAGGTAAAGGACCCCTGGACTGTTTAGTCCGGTCAAAGGTGACTCTGGGGTTGCGGCGCTCATCTCGCTTTCAGGCCGAGGGAGCCAGCGTTGGTCCACAGACAGCTTTCCAGGTCATGTGGTCAGCATGACTAGACCGCTTCTGGCGCAACAGAACACCATGACGAAAACCAGAGTGCACAGAAAAGCCGTTTACCTTCCTGCCGGAGTGGTACCTATTTATCTACTTGCAGTGGTGTGCTTTCGAACTGCTAGGTTGGCAGGAGCTGGAAGCAAACAACGGGAGCTCACTCTGTCACGGGGATTCGAACCGCCGACCTTCCAATCGGCAAGCCCAAGAGGCTCAGTGGTTTAGACCACAGCGCCACCTGCATCCATAATACAACTTAGAGAAGAGCTTTTACAATGTGTGCCAGCAGAGGGGCCAATGTTCAGGAAGAGGCCCTGGGTAGGACATTGAGTTACAAGTGTTATAAAAGTTCGTCTGCGAAATGTGGGGCTATGAGGGCCTAACGAGATATGGTGTTTGTCACACACTTTGCCCTTGCCTGGTTGATTTTCTAAAAATAAATAGCCATGATCAACGAGAAACTGGAACCAATTTCATACCTTAAATCCCAGAAAGAGAAGAAGCCAAAGATCAGAGTACGCTGATGCGCAGAAGTACCCTTGGCTCACTGTGCAAGTCAAACCTCTCTCTGTCACCTAGCAGAGAATTGAAACACAAAACGAAAGGTTTCTTCCCATTTGCAAAATGCTCGGGATGCAAGAATTGAAATGTCTACTTCTGATTGCACTTCAGTACTGAAATCGGACTTGGAATAAATAATGGGTTCACATGGATATGTGGGAATTGCTTGCTTGCTTGCTTGCTGCAATCACTGGCATCATCTACATTGTCACTGTTTTCAGGTGGGATTCAATCCTATCCTGGCAAATTCTGGCTACACTATTAAAGCATATTTGGAGCTTTTACACAGCAAACCTGCTTCCCCGAAAGATAATACATTTTGCGATAAGAAAAGCGACGGGAAAATGCACTGTCAAGCCGGATAACACCTGCTTTGATGCATGTTATCTAAACTCTCCACAAGCTGATCAAGCTGAGTGCGTATTGAACAGCTAGTTTGAAAGCAACCACAATCACACCCACTTCAGCCACTGCTTTCTTTGGCCTCATTGTTTCCCATTTGTAAAACAGAATGGTCGTCATTAGGCTCCTTCTGTGTGATGAATCTACTAATTAGCCGGCATTTTTAATCTTTCATCCTCTATATTCCTGAGCTGTAAAATAGGAACAGTGCTGTACAAAAGCCTGTTGAAGTTTGCGTGTAATAATTATCTGGCATAGATTTACTAAGCAGCTTGGCTAGTAGTCCCTTCTCTCTGATAGTCACTGTTCTATAACAACAACAAAAGATAAGTGTGTCCTAAAATACCTAATTATACAAGCTAAATTCCACAGCAATGGGTTGCATGTGTGTTTTGTTGCATGTTCGACTAACTCAGTAATCTGAGGTTTGCCCAGGGAATTATCTGCTCAAGGTCTGCCTTAAATTCTCATTTATAGCACATTCACTGCAGTGATTGCATTGGGTCTGTCTTCAAACTCAAAGCTCCCCCAACCCCATATCATTAATCTCCAAGCTGACCTCACCCAAGTACTGTATGTGGGGCAGAGTTTTCCTTGTTTTCATATTTTGAAAGTTGGAGGATGCACAGCTTTCTCTTAGTGATGCACCCATGTTCACAGTCTATGTCCAGACGTCCAATCTGCACTCCTCCTCATCTTACCTTCAGATCTGCATTGAGACTTTGGAGACACTGGACTGGATCCACGAACATCCATATCAAGAGCAGGATAATGTCCGCCAGCACTAACACAGACACCATCACCAGCAGCTGGAAATCTTTGATGATCTGTAAAAGAGACGCCCAACTTGCTCACTTTGTGATCTGCTGTGTCAATATTGCAGTTCATCTTTTGTGCACACACAGAGGAGTTTCCCCCAAAACCATATACAGTACTGAGATAAGCAAGACTAGAGAACATAGCCAGAAACCAGGACCAGCTAATGTTTCCTTTGTTATCAAATACCAAAAAGAGTGAGATGACAAAATAACACCACAGAAAACAGATTCTTTATCGTGCCTGGACTCCCCTTCTAATTTCTGAGTGCCAGATGATGAATTTAGCATGTTAAAATATAAGCCAGACTGGCTTCCTGATGATGTATCAGATGGACCATTAAAGGTAAAGGGACCCCTGACCATTAGGTCCAGTCGCGGACAACTCTGGGGTTGCGGTGCTCATCTCGCTTTATTGGCCGAGGGAGCCGGCGTACAGCTTCCGGGTCATGACTAAGCCGCTTCTGGCGAACCAGAGCAGCGCACGGAAACGCCATTTACCTTCCCACCAGAGCGGTACCTATTTATCTACTTACACTTTGACGTGCTTTCGAACTGCTAGGTGGGCAGGAGCAGGGACCGAGCAACAGGAGCTCATTCGGACACAGGTGGCGCTGTGGTCTCTAAACCACTGTGCCCCTTGGGCTTGCCGATCAGAAGGTCAGCGGTTCAAATCCCCATGACAGGATGAGCTCCCGTTACTCTGTCCCAACTCCTGTCAACCTAGCAGTTCGAAAGCACGCCAGCGCAAGTAGATAAATAGGTACCGCTGCGGCGGGAAGGTAAATGGCATTTCCGTGCGCTAAGGCACTCATCACGGTGTTCTGCTGTGCCAGAAGTGATTTAATCATGTTGGCCGCATGACCCAGAAAGCTGTCTGTGGACAAACGCCGGCTCCCTCAGCCTGAAAGCGAGATGAGCGCCCCAACCCCATAGTTGCCTTTGACTGGACGCAACCGTCCAGGGGTCCTTGACCTTTACTTATCTACTTTGAGTGGTCAGTACAGCTGCCCAGCCCGAGGCTGAAAGCTGTATGGGAATTCAAGGAAAGGCCAACCAATCTGAAAATAAATTCAAGAGACTGCCAGCCTCTACAACCACCTGCCATGTTCTGAGCCCAGCACTGCTGAAGCAAAGTTCCCTTGACAGGAGGGAGGGGCATCACTAGGTGAGAGCTGCTACCTCCAGGTAGCAGGTCTCACTGAGGGCACTTTGTCCAGGTCCCAGACATGGTGACGGCTTCCAACATGTATATCTTAGTCCCAATAACTGTGGCCCAGTCTTATTTGTTTCTGACAGCTGGATGTACATTGTAAGAACTCACCACTCTCTTGTCTGGAACTTGCCGACTGAACACTTTATACAACCGCCAACTTTTCCCTAGAATGGGGCCAAAAGCCAGAGAGACCCCAATACACAACAAGCTGATTCTCACCTGTAGGGGTTTGTGTTGGGTTGTGGAGGAGAAGGAGGAGGGGAGAGAAACAAAAACACAGAGGTCCATAAAGCTAAGTTTCAAGATAAACATGGGATATTTGTAATCAAGATCCCCTGTAGCTTTTAAAAATAATGGCAGCTACTCTGCCACAAGGACAGAAGAAGCGTGTTCCCACTAATTCTCTTCACTGCCACTAACAATGTTATCCTGTTCCTGGTCCTGTTCACATCTTGGGAGCCAATTTCAGGAGCCTGGTGCTGGGGAACGGCTGTTGAGCTCAATCCCACACCCAAGGAATACAAAGAGGTAAATCACAAACTAAACAACTCTGTATGCTGATTTACAGAAATTTGTTAACAATAATGTATGACATTTCAACAACTTCTATTCCATGAAATCTTAAATAATATACACAATGCCAAAATAACGACAAGATACCTGGATTTCAGTCTCTGTTTTGTAACTCTTCTTCTGGTTGGACCAAAAAGGAACGATACAATGGCAATTAATGCTTCACCAAACAGGTCAGCTCCAGCCTTTTAACGGCAGTTTGCTCTTTTCAAAAACAGAGATTGAAATCTGGGTACCTTATTGTCGGAGTTCCATTGGGATCCCACTAGCACAAGTATATACATAGAGAGTTCATGGACTTATTTTAGGAATATTCAGACTATTTGGTTTTGAGATACTGAGTTGCGCATGTCATTATTATTTTTGGCATAGTAGATATTATTCAAGATTTCATGTAATGGAAGGTGTTGAAATGTGGGTTTCATGGCTGAATGAGGATTATAACCCCAGTCTCAGTCCAACACTCTCTTCCCTACGTTGGACTACATTCCTTCAGGCCTTCCTTGGAATGTTACACTTTAGGAGTTGAAAGAACAGTTTGGACATTCTGGAAGAGTTCTTTCTGAAGGGGAACTATGGGGCAGGATGGCCAGGATTAATCTGGGTGCGCATGCATCATTTGTCCACGTACCCCTTTTAATTCTGCCTAATTTGCAATATAAAACTGTCCCCACAAGAGCAATGCCCCGTGACCCGCACCTCTGGCCTTCACCCACCTGAACCAGCATCTCCAGGGATGGCCTGGTCAATGAATTATGTCTTTCAACTCCAAAGAGGTAAGCGCTACTGTAGGTCAAGCCACTGCCCAGCAGGGTCACTATGTTCAGGTTAGGACTGGACATTTTCACAATCCTCCAGCAGACAAAGGAGATAAGAAAACACGGAGGCAAGGGTTAGGAAAGAGGAACCATAGAATAGTAAAGTTGGAAGAGACCCTGAGGATCATTTAGTGCAACCCTTTGCAACACAGGAATATGCAGCTGTCTCATACAGGGATCGAACCTGCAACCTTGGAGTTATCAGCACCATGTTCTAACCAAGTGAGCTATCCAAGCTTCCCTTGGCTAGAGAAGTTAGGCTTGCCCCACTCTTACAACCCATGTAATGCCATAATTTCCCCCTCTTGCTATGCTTTATCTGAGAAGTCCTTTTTCAATGCTCCCCACTGCTTTTTGCCACTGAAGGCAATTGGGCCTCCAGAGCTAGAGGCTGGGTCTAATAGCACCTCAGACCGCAGACCTGATCCCTAAGGAAGTTGGCAACATCATCCAAAGGAGGCCCAATACTATCTCTGAAACCAAAACATCTCCATCTTACCAGGATTGAGCTTTAGTTGGTTGGCCCTCAACCATCCCATCAATGGTCCAAGGCGCTGGTTCATCTCTTCCACAGCATCATTGATGAAAAGAAGATGTACCTTTGGGTGTTGTCACTACACTGACACAGCAAAATGGTGACACTGCACTTGAATATCCCAAGTGACATGACTTAGTAGCAAGGCTGGATTAAAGTGGTTGGGGGCTCAGGTGCAGTTTCCAAAATAGGGGGCCTCTCCCCGCCAAAAAGGAACATATAAAATCACCACAAACCCTTCCAGGCCCTCCTGGTGTCCCTATTTCCCAGGGACAGACCCGGATTTACAGGAGCCATCCCGGTTTCTGATTTGATCCCAGAATGTCCCCCTTTTTCGTAGGAAGTCCCTAGGATGAGGATTCTTAGTAAGTTTATGTTGATCTTTTCTGTGAACCGCCCTGAGACCTCTGGGTTTAGGGCAGTATATAAATTCAGTAGAGAATAAGAAGAAGAAGTTCCTGAACTTCAGCTCCTGCACAGCAGAAGACACACCTAAACCTCTTTGCAAAGTTTTCACATTTTGCATCTGAAGTTGTCCTTTTGGAGACACGTAAACACCTTTTCATTCCTCCCAGACCTCCAGCCATCAAATGGAAGCATTTTTCTGATGCTTGTTCTGAATTTGTTCTAAACCGTTTTATATTCATTGTTTTGCTTGCTGACTTAAAAACAATTTTATTAACCTGTTGCAACCTTGGGAATATTTGCTGTTAAATATCTGCAGTGTAAATGTAGACAAGCATGCAGTTTGCACAACATGATATATTCTGCTCTTTTTAAAGCTAATTTTCAAATGTTCAGAGGAAAAAATGCCTTTCTATACTGTATATGATAGCAAAAGAGCAGTTTGACCAGCTACTGAAAACATGACCACAGTATATTTCTGGCCTTACCTGTTCTTTCTGAAGTGAATTGTGAAGATGAGAAAGAAGAGACTGAGCAGGACTCCACTGCTAAGGAAGACCCAGGCAATGGCCGAGACGGCTGCTGAAAAGGGGAAATTCTTACAGCTGCTGTCAGAGGATGTCTGAGGAAAGACCGGTGGGAGATAGTAAGGACCCCTTTGTCTCAAAGACAGATGGGGGGGGGGACCTACTTAACTCGAAGCAGCATAATTTAAGAGCTATATTGGCCACCTCAGGAAAACCAGAAATAATTAATATCCACAAACAGAATGCACACCCTCAAGTGTCCCTATTTTCCAGGGACAATCCTGGATTTACAGACGCCATCTTGGTTTCTCATTTGATCCCAGAATGTCCCGCTTTTCCTTAGGACATCCCTATTTTCATCGGAGAAATGTTGGAGGGTATGGAGTTATCCGACCCCTGAGCCATCTGAGGACAGCCTTGTCTAGGGAAGTTTTTAAATGCTTAATAATGTTTTGATATATGTTGGAAGTTCCCCACTTTGGGGATAAAGTTGCTTGCCTCTGGTTCAGCTCAAAATGCTCTTCCATCCTAACATTATAAGAATCCAAAAAACCCCACACATTTTAAACTGGCATATATTTACTTCAAATAACATTAAAAGTTGTAACTCTTTCCTTATACATTTACCCACAATTGTTATAGTACAGAGGTCCTGCACGGTCTTCTGCTGCTGTTCCTGGGTGTTATCGCACTGGTTAGAGTAATTGAATCCCGTTTCCACGGCGCATTGAAAGCCTTCGTTCAACCACATTGTCTGGGCAGTGCAATTTCCCGTGTCACAGTCCCAATAAACTCAAGATTAGGTATATCCAGTGGCAGCAAGCAAGGTGTGCAACAAATTCCTCCCCTCTCGGGCGTCCTGAAAAGGGGGAGGGAGGGTTGATCACAAGCAAAACAGTGACAGAAACATGGCAGCAATTAAGTTAACAATCAAAGTCAACTTGCTCATGGGAGCCAACTTGAAACTTGGTTTGGAACTCTTTGCTACGTCTCACCAACTCTGATGATATACCATAATTATTGTGTGAATCAGGGTGGCAGTAGCATTTGTCGTTTCTCCCAGTTACGTGTGTCCAGGCAGGCGGTCGTTGTATAGAATGTGGCTCACTCAAGAACTGGTGGAGTGGCCTGGCTGAGGCATGAATGAGGAGGTCTCTGACTTGCCCACCTGGTAGCTCAGTCAGCCGAGCACGAGACTCTTGATCTCAGGGTCATGGATTTGAGCCCCACATTGGGCAAAACGTTCCTGCATCGCAGGGCGTTGGACTAGATGATCCTCGTGGTCCCTTTCAACTCTACAATTCTGTGTTTCTGGGATTTCTGCCATGCAGAGGTGTGCGGTGAAATTTTTCATAGGGAGACAGTTAGGGCCAGAGGTGTCAGCTTGTGAGTGCTGTGGGGGACAGGGACGTCATGCACGTGATGTCCTGATGTATAAGCATCAAACCTCCCACTCCAAGCTGGGCAGAAGCTTTCCAGGCTTTGGGAAGGTAGCAGGAAGGCTCTTGGACCCGTCAGAGCATTGCATCTCCCTCCCTAAGCCATGCAGAAGCTTCCTGGGCTTTGGGAAGGTGGCACCAGGGGAACATTTAGACAACTCACCCAGTCCCCCTAGTCCAATGACCACATGCCACTGCTGCCCTGCACTCATTCATTGGCCTTAGGTCAGCCTCTCTCAGCTTCAGTCCCAGGGAGGAGGACACCAGGGATAGAACCTGGAGCTTTCTGTATGCTAAGCATGTTCTCTGCCCCTGAGCTACAGCCTCTGTTCCACACAAACACACGCCATGTCTTTGTGTTTCTTTTCAAAAAGTGTTGGTCCAGGGAAGAATGGGTTAGGAGTGGTCTTTCATGTTTGCCTCTTTCAAAGCGCTCTCTCTCTCTCTCTCTCTCTCTCTGTGTGTGTGTGTGTGTGCAAAGCATTAACTGGCCTTGCGTAATAAGCCAAAATGGACAATGGTCAAGCACAGAGGCAACAGGCAACAGTGCTCCTCCCAGCACACTGTCAAGATCTCAGTCTACAATAACCGAAGTTACAGGTAGGTAGCCGTGTTGGTCTGCCGTAGTAGAAACAAAATTAAAAAAAATCCTTCCAGTAGCACCTTAGAGACCAACTAAGTTTGTTATTGGCATGAGCTTTTGTGTGTATCTGAAGAAGTGTGCATGCACACAAAAGCTCATACCAATAACAAACTTAGTTGGTCTCTAAGGTGCTACTGAAAGGATTTTTTTTATTTTGTTACAATAACCGAAATTCATCAAGACACAAGCAACTAGCTGACCCTGAGAGAAAATTCTGGCTGGACAAATGGAGTGTCCAAGTCAAAGCAGATTCAAGTGCTGTCCATCAAAAAGCCACCAAAGGTTTAAATTACCATTTGAGGGGTGAGATGGAGAAGATTTGGAACAGTTCCATTGGACAGCTTTGGCCAGGTAACGTGCCTCACACCTGGACTTCCATTATTGGAAAAGAAAGAAGGGGAGAAGATTGTGCCCTCTTCCGTTGTCATGGTACATAAGGGGGGGCGGGAGAGCGCAGAATATAATGTCCCCACTTCACAACAGCCCTGTGAGGTAGGCAGCAAGGCACCAGCCATCTACCTTGAGAGAAACTGATGCTTATAAAGTGAGCAAAATGAAGTCCAGACAAGCAGCCTGGCGTAGTGGTCAGAGTACCTGACTTGGAGGGGAGAGACCTGGGTTCAAACTTCTGGATGACCTTGGATGAGTATCTCTCTCTCAGTCTAACCTACATCACAGGGTTGTGGTGCATCTAAATTTGGAAGAGGGGATGGAGCAGGTATGCCCCCCATCCCTTCCTGAAAGGGCCATCATGCCATACATACATTAACCCTTACTCAGCTAGGCAGGCCAGTTATTGATCCAGGTGAGAAAAGCCTTCTCCACTACTGATGAGGTCATTGGCGCCAATTAGGTGAGGAGTAGTATCCTTGTTTCACGGCCAAAGGGGAGAAGGTGAATGAAAGTCATGCTGCAAGGAGTTCTGCAGATCCTCCTGGAGCCCCTCCAGCCGCGAAGGGTAAGGATGCACACCAAGGTGAGCATGGTCACAGAATCGAAGAGTTGGAAGGGACCCCCGGGGCAGTCCAGCCCCTGCAATGCAGGAATCTCAACTCAAGCATCCAGGACAGATGGCCATCCAACCTCTGCTTAAAAACCACCAAGGAAGAAGAGTCTACCACCTTTTGCTGTCAGAAAGTTCTTCCTGATGTTGAGTCGGAAACTCCTGAAGCCATGGGTTCGAGTCCTACTCTGGAGCAGGAGCAAACAAGCTTGCTGCCATTTCCATGCGCGCAGTGCGCCCCTTGAAATATTGGAAGATGGCTATCATATCTCCTCTTTTATCCAGGCTAAAGATGCTCATTCCTCCTCCGCCCTCCGCCCTCGACCAGGCAGCGCAAGAAAAGTCCACCCTTCTTACCTGGTTGGGGGGCGAAATGCAGGAGGGGAGGCGGCGGCGGGTGCAAGTTTCCCCCGGCAGCCCCGCCGCGCGCTTCGAGGGCGCACCAGAGCTGGACACCTCCGGCCAGGGAGCGGGTCGCAGGAGGAAGAATCAGCGGAAAGGAGGACGGTCGCTTCTTCCAAGCAAGGGAGGGGACGGGGGGGTGGCTGGGGGGGGGGAATGGCTACCTCGGCTGCACTGCAGAAGGCGAGCCTGAAGCGGGTTCCTGGTCGCCCCACCAGCTCCAGATCCCCAGAGCAGAATGGAAGCGCGTGCGCCTCCCGCGCACCCAGATCCAAACTTGGGCTGCTGCTGCTGCTGCCCAGAGATCACGAGCCGGAAAGGGGGACCCCGCTGGGGAATCAAAGCCCCCCGAGTCCAGTTTGGCAGACTCCGCAAAACAAAGCAAAATACCTCCTGGGTACCACCCCCTCTCCCATCCATCGCCTTCATTTCAGCCGCATGGGGGCTGGAGAGACGTTTTGCTGCTGCGAGTTAGAGAAATCCTTTGCTAGTCTAGTCCCTTATGAGATCTCTCCACCAGAAGATTCCAGGGAACTTTCTTTCTCCCCATCTCCCGCGAGATGCTCCAGCCAGGGCCATTATCTGCCTCTCCCCGTTGAATCCAGCAGGTTTCTTCGCACAGCATCCCGACTAGGCTTGAGAGGAGTCAGAAGGGGGCGAGCATAGCCTTGAACACTTCTATGACCCCTGTATTGAAGCAGGGATTTGCTGGGCTCCTGGGTTGCCTCACATTGTTGCATTTTATTATTTATTTGTGCTTAACTGAATATTTTAGGGACGCGGGTGGCGCTGTGGGTTAAACCACAGAGCCTAGGACTTGCTGATCAGAAGGTCGGCGGTTCGAATCCCCGCAGCGGGGTGAGCTCCTGTTGCTTGGTCCCTGCTCCTGCCAACCTAGCAGTTCGAAAGCACGTCAAAGTGCAAGTAGATAAATAGGTACCGCTGTGGCGGGAAGGTAAATGGCGTTTCCGTGCGCTGCTCTGGTTCGCCAGAAGCAGCTTCATCATGCTGGCCACATGACCCGGAAGTTGTACACGGGCTCCCTAGGCCAATAAAGCAAGATGAGCGCCGCAACCTCAGAGTCGGCCACGACTGGACCTAATGGTCAGGGGTCCTTTTACCCTTTACCTTTTTTAACTGAATATTTTATTGATGGCTTCTGTTTCTAATGATGTATTTATTTGTACAGTATTTGTTGCATGCTGCATATTAAGCGGTATATCACTGTTATCAATGATGATTGTTTTCAGAGATGGGGGGGGATTTCCTCCTAAGGCCTTGGGTCATGGGCAGATGACCTGGGCTGTCAATACAGAGTGGCTGGGGAAACCCAGCCAGATGGGTGGGGTATAAATATATTATTTAATAATAATAATAATAATTTGTTGTTGTTGTTGTTATAATATCACGGCCAAACATCCCTGACCCACCTGTCAGGTCCTTGGTATTCTGAAGAACCATTTAAGGGTGGACCAGTGACTAGAGAGTAAATGGTAAAAGACTCGTGACAAATATGACCAAGCACACATGGGAATCTAACTGCAGCAGCCAGTAAACTCTCCACTTTTGTTTCTACCCAAAAACCCCATCTCCAGGGTTTACACCGATAAACGTGTAAGGTTGTGTAATACTAAAGCAGGACGTGTACAGGCTTAGGAGAGGTAAAAGGGAAAGGACCCCTGGATGGTTAAGTCAAGTCAAAGGTAACTATGGGGTGCGGCGCTCATCTCACTTTTCAGACCAAGGGAACCGGTGTTTGTCCACAGACAGCTTTCCGGATCATGTGGCCAGCAGGACTAAACCGCTTCTGGTGAAATGGAACACTGTGACATAAGCCAGAGCGCAAAGAAACGCTGTTTACCTTCCCGCCGGAGTGGTACCTATTTATCTACTTGCACTGGTGTGCATTCAAGCTGCTAGGTTGGCAGGAGCTGGGACAGAGCAACAGGAGTTCACCCCGTCGCGGGGATTCGAACTGCTGACCTTCCGATTGGCAAGCCCAAGAGGCTCAGTGGTTTAGAGCACAGCGCCACCCGCGTCCCCTTAGGAAGGGGATGACAGCTCTGTATCGACTGATGTTCTCAAATTCCACCAGGCAACTTCCCACTGCACACGGTCTACTATCGATTACAGCTCTCACCTGTCCTATGCTCATTGTTTTGTGGCATCGTGTTGCCTTTTAAAGTCCACTTCTTTTGTTCCAGCAGCTGAGATAAAGCATCTGTTTGCTGTTGGGTGGACAATGTGCCCTCTTGGTACCGTGATAAAACACTTTGCAGTTGTGACTGGTTTTGTTTGGAAGGAAGGAAGGAAGGAAGGAAGGAAGGAAGGAAGGAAGGAAGGGGAAAAGAGCGCTGAGCAGCGTTGCTGCAAGGGAGGCAGGAGCTTCCCCATCAAATTGCACTTCTATAGCTGGCAATTCCAACTGGAGCTGGCTTGGTAATTGTTATTCTCAATCCAGCACCTCAAGTGACTTAGTCACGGACTCCTATGTGACAATGCTTATATTATACACCAGTGACTGACATAATCAGCAATGATCATTTATGGGCACGATCCCATCAGCTAAACAAAGTCTCATCTCATAGTCTTGAGAACTTAAAAGATCAGCAAAATAGCACCTCTGTTAGAACCAACCAACATTCCCAAAACAACTCCCCCTCAGCTCCCCAGAAGTCCACATTTGAAGTTTAAACAATATTTGCTTTTTCCAAAGTAAACATTTCGTGTTCATAATTCAGCTTTGGGAACTTAAAGAGCAAATGCAATTGCCCTCTTGTAATATGCTGCTTCCTTCACCACAGCTCTATTAGTAGAAGTTTTTTATATAAAACAAAGCAAGTTGTGTTGTGTATATTGCACGTTATTCGAGAGCTGAATTACCTCCAGTCCTCAATGGCATGACAGAGCTGAAAAATTATCCCCATCTATCTTTAATCATCCCTTTTTCAAATTACACAAGCCTCATCATAACAGGCCCAACTACAAATTACTGTGTGCCAAAGGAGGAGATATCCTATCAGCTTGATCATTAATAGAAGTTATGAAGATGTATCACTACACATTAAAGCTTTAAAGATGTACCACTGTGCATTGAAATTACCTACACTCACACTGCTCCTCGTAGTTTTGTAGGTTTTTTCTCCCACGGCAATCTGTCATGCATATATATATATATATATATATATATATATATATATATGTATGTATGTAAAGGTAAAGGGACCCCTGACTGTTAGGTCCAGTCGTGACCGACTCTGGGATTGTGGCGCTCATCTCGCTTTATTGGCCGAGGGAGCCGGCGTACAGCTTCCGGGTCATGTGGCCAGCAGGACTAAGACGCTTCTGGCGAACCAGAGCAGCGCACGGAAACGCCGTTTACCTTCCCGCCGGAGCGGTACCTATTTATCTACTTGCAGTTTGACGTGCTTTCGAACTGCTAGGTGGCAGGAGCTGGGACAGAACAACGGGAGCTCACCCCATCGCAGGGATTTGAACCACCAACCTTCCACTCGGCAAGCCCTAGGCTCTGTGGTTTAGACCACAGCGCCACCTGCGTCCTGCGTGTATATATCCCTTTCCAGTATTTTTGCTGTTACTTAGTGTCCCATTATATCCCCTTCTACGTCAATGTATTATTTTGGTCCTTCAACATAATTAAGAGCGCTAACACTGGTCCCTCGTCCCATGCCTAACTAGTGCTTCTCACGTTTCGGGTGCAGTCACTTGTTTCCCTAGCACCATCTTCTCATTAGACTAAGCCATTCTTTTCATTACATTGTTTTGTTGTATTACTAATTGCAGAGAAAAACGTTTTCAGAAATAACTTTAACTGTTCCTCGTAATCTAACCTACTTACCGCAGCTACTCCTCTGCTCAAAAGCACACCTGGAAGGACTTCGTTGACTTATCTACTAGGGATCTTAAGATGCCTCTGACAAACTGCAGATCATCCACTCGGTAAGTCACTTTATTATTAGGAAATGTGATCTATTCCTGTCTGGTCCCCTGAGCTTCCCAGTCTACTGAAATATTTAAAGTCCATTTTTGCTGAATAGAAGCAGGTGTTCGGCTCCCTGGTTACCTCCTCTGAATCATTCGGAGATCTGTTCACAGTGCTGAAGAGAAAAATCTACTCTGCTGGTTTCTTGTTCTGCAGCACATGCAACATCACACTCAGCAAAGCAGGGATACGTATCTCTCTTTTGATTCACCGGGAGAAAACCTCAACACTGAAATTAATGTTAGCAAGACAGTATTACAAATGTGTCACTTCTGACACGGTAATATGGCAACCATAAATTTAAGGATTTTTTTTAACCCACAACTGATCAAATCCCATAGGTTGGCAATAATTAAGAGGTAAGCGGTATAGTTAGAGCATGGTGCTGATAACGCCAAGGCTGAAGGCTGGATCCCTGTGTGGGACAGCTGCAGATTCCTGCCTTGCAGGGGTTGGACTAGATGATCCGCAGGGTCCCTTCTAGCTCTACAGTTCTACGATTCCTTCCCAGTCGTTGTTTCTTTAAAGTTAAAGTCAATCCAGGTGGCTGCAGTTTTGAATAGAGGAATGGGGAGGGAGGTATATTCAATAGGTACATCCATATTATGCTCCACACAAAATGATGTTGTGTGTAGCCATCTGTTCCCATTAGGTAACAACCATTTCTGATTTTCTTTACTTGACCTGTTGATCTAGATGGGTCCTCAAAACATCTTACAAAAAAGATTGAAATGCAACTTGCCTAAAGCTTGCTTCTAAGTCTTCTGATCTATAGCACTGCTTTGGGGTAGCTTGACTGACCCACCCACACAAATTTCAGGCCTTATGAGGCCATTGTGGCCATTTTCATTGCTAGTCACCCCAGTGCAGGCATGGTGCTGTCATCTGTACTCCCTTTTGCTTATGACTGCAAAGTGCTTTCATGGTCCAGGGGCAGAGTAGAGGTGGGGGGGGGAGGTGTAGCCGCTGACGTTTAAAAAAAACCAAGGACAAAATCTTCTTTATTTTTGAAAATGCAAAATAAATGGTAAGTTGGCAATATGGCAAGCAAACAAGCATGCTGCTAAAACCTGTAGAACTTAAATACAGTGGTGCCTCGCTAGACAAAAAGAATCCATTCCGCGATTCTCTTCGTCTAGTGGTTTTCTCGTCTTGCGAAGCAAGCCCATTGACAGCTTAGCGGATTAGCGCTACAGCGGTCTAGCGGCTTCTAGCAATCAGCTGTTAAGCGGCTTAGTGGCTTAGGAAAAGGGCGAGAAAAGCGGAAAAAAACCGCGGGGGGACGCAAGATTTTTTCGTCTTGCGAAGCAACCCCAAAGGGAAATTCATTTTGCGAAGCGCCTCCAAAACGGAAAACCCTTTCGTCTAGCGGGTTTTCCGTCTTGCGAGGCACCACTGTAATGTAAGAAGAGAAAGCCTAGCCTAGCCTAATCACAGAAGAATTGCTGAAGGATAGACAGAGGTATAATTATTTGTTCTGTTCACTGTGGAAGGTGCAGATCAGCTTCTATAGATGCATTAGGATTTGTTTTCCGGAAGCTTGTCTGAAGAAGTAAGCCAAATAGAACTGACAAAAGATTAGGTTGTTGAACTGAGCAATAAACCAAAAATCAATTGATTTACTTCAGCCTACCTGCCTTGTGGCTGAACTTTCACAGCTACTTAATTTGCCTTGCTGCTTTTCATTTTCTTGACACTCGCTGCGTCTATGAAGGCTCCTCCACAAGCGAGCCCTACACATGTAGGCCAGCAATTTTTTGTAGATCTAATTATATTGCAAGGGCCTAGTTGAAAAAAGAGTAGTGATTTTATCAGTTGCAGTCTTAACTACACTTAACTGGGCATAACACCCAGAGCTCTTAGTAGTTCCTATTTCTGAAGGAACATAGGACTGCACTGCAAGTTGGTTTGGTCCTCCTGGAATGTATGCCACCCATTTTAGGCCCAGCTAAATTTATACTTCAGTCTAAAAATAAACTAAAAATTGAATTCAGTAGAGAAACTTTTATAGAGATTGTATACAATTAGCAAACTAATTTTTTCAAACGGCAATCTTTATGCAGCCAAAACACTTCTATCCACATACAAGAGAAAAGTGTCACTGAGCTTTGAGAACCCTAAACTTTGCATAAACAAGAGAATAATTCAAAAACATGGGGGGGGGGGAACAGATCAGCGAGGGCTGAGCATGCTCAGTTGCCATGCAATGCTGGCTGACAACTGGAAGGGTTGGGGAGGGGGGCAGAAATAAGAAAAAAACAGGGTTCATAAGGAACATATGTTCTACAATGGGGCATGGCTGGCTTTCTAGGACACCAAAAAAGAGAACTCTACACATCAAAGTTGTGTTGCAAGCCCACACGGATTGAAACAATGCTTTTAAATATACTGTACCTTGATTTTCCAACAGCTACTCAAACATTTTGGCTCCCAAACGCCGCAAACCCAGAAGTGACTGTTCCGGTTTGTGAACTATTTTTGGAAGCCGAACGTCCGATGGGGCTTCTGCGGCTTCCGATTGGCTGCAGGAGCTTCCTGCAGCCAATCAGAGGCCGCACTTTGGTTTCCAAACGTTTTGGAAGTCGAACGGACTTCTGGAATGGATTCTGTTCGACTTCCAAGGTACGACTGTATAGAAGATAACCAGATGAAGAGGCAAAGGGATTATTAGATAAAGGTGTTAAAGAGTATTAGAAAGAATACAGGGAAGATAAACCAATAATCTTCACCGTAAACGCTGAAGAAATCTACACACAAACCATTGTTTTGGGGGATGGCATGGGCAGAGCAACCAACAAGAGACAGCAGCTGCTGCAAGTAGTCTCTGAAGCTGCATGCACAGTAAGTGCTTGGGAGAGAGTAAGAGTTACCCAGATATTGCAGCCGTTATCCAAGGTAACCGGTTAAGGAACCTTCCAGGGGAAATGTCTGCAATGGGCGCAAGTTCCCAGGTGAGCTCCGGAGCCAAACATTTGGCAAAGTGGTCCCTTGTGCTAAAGTGCGCTTTCTCCATAACTACCCATCACCAGAGTTTGATACATGACACATGGCTAGAGAGAAATTGCCCCATTACTGCATTTTCCGAGTGTATAGCCCGCTGGAGGTGTGTGTTGTGACTGGAGGTTGTGTTACACTATTCCAACACAGTGTGGCAAATTTATTTCATTTGTTCCCTTCCGCATATCTTCAATGGGAGGAAAAATACTTGCATCACACACACACTTAAGAGTAAAGTCGAAATGTCACTGTGGGTGTACTTCTGAAAATTATGCTGTGGAAAATTATGCCCTGCGCTTTTATACTTGAGGGTGTTCAGGTCCAAAGGCAGGTTATAAATCCTATAGAGGTGATTAAAAAATATCATTTTAACAGAATACAGAAAAGAACCCATTTTTTCTGGTGGTGGGGGGGACGGGGGGGGACTATCCTTTCACTACAAGAAATCATTGTGTGAGCTTCCACTAGCAAGACTCATTAGCTGAATCCATTCCAAACACTGGAACACCAGTCAGGCCATTTGACACTTCTCCCCACAAACAAAAAGAAAATATTTTAAAATTATATACAGTACAGATTACACACTGGGGGAGGTGGGAGTTTTGCAGGACACATATCCGGGTACAATTACTTCACATAAGGCCAAAACAGACACTTAAGAGTCAGGTGCAAGTTTTAAATAATTATTTGATTTAGTGTTCAAAAGCTCCTTAACAATTCATAATGACATACTTTTAGAAATACAGAACTTTGCATATCTAGCAAAGTGAAGTTATACAAACACAAGGCACCTTTAAAACTTGGTAAAGCAAATATAAGGCACATGATTACATTTAACGAGAGAATTAGGTGAAAACTCTGGATCAGAGTTCACTGTGCAATCAAGCATGCTAGATAAACAAGCAACGTAGTTTGACTGGAAAGTTTTTTGAAGATGGGAATTATTTTTAAACCACACCACGCTCCAGCTCATCTGTTTGAAGTGTCCAAGGAGCTTTTTCAAGCAGTGAAAAACATCTTACTGGTGCAGTTTAAGATGATTAAAATGACTCTTTGAAGTCAGTAACAAAGCAGCACTGTAAGGATTAAGTTTCATTACTTCCCATCGGTTAAATCCCTCCCATTCATTGCCACTAACTAAAGAGGACCAAGATCTCCCCCTTGCCAAGCGATGCAAATAAGCTTTCAATAAAAAGAGGAAAAGATCAGGAAGGCCATTCAGAGCCCCATGAGAAAGTGCATGAGTACCTTTGAAGGGATACTGAAAGATTCTACAAATCCTGCAAATCCTAACCAGAGAGAGAAGCAGGAAGACTGGAAACTGTAGAAATTGCTTCCAGTCAAGTAGCTATTTTGTCCTCAAAGCCTTCCCTACTGATCTTAAAACATTACACTTGCATTTACAAGCAGCCCATCTGTTGTTTTTTTGGCTAAAGAGATGGCAGGAGGAAGAAACAGCAGGAAAAATGGAATTATTCATTCACTTTCAGGGTTAGCTGAAATAAGAATACTGTAGTAGCTAAAGCAATGAGAACGCTTTGATGAAGGCTAAAAATGCCTGTTTGGTAGCGAAGGTTCATAAAGACAGCAGCTTTAGCTAGTATTCTGAACACCAAATCAGAATAATCTCACATATTAAGGGTTGCAAAGGAAAGTATATACTCTCTATACTTATTTTCAAAGATGCTATAAAATTCAACAAGATAGACTGGAGGTAAGAAGTGCGCCTGGGTGGGGCTAACAGTATGTATGAAACATTTTTTTTACTTCATTTATTCACAGATTCAATCCTACATAAGAACCACTAATAAGGAAACATGCTGACAATTCATGGCTCAAGCGACAAGATTTAATTTGGTATCGCTGCTATGAAGTTGTGGGGGTTTTTCACTGTATGTTATTGAACTAGAAATGGGGTGATTTGATTTATTTTCTAATATGTATATCCTGCCTTTCTTCCATGGAATCGAAGGCTAAATAAAGCAGGGAAGAGATGGGTAGAAACAGAACCGCATGCAGATCCAAGCTTTTTCACAAGCAACTAGACTCTTCCTAATAGCCCTGTCTGCAGGAGCAGTAGTAGGATTCCCTTCTCACCCAACTGCTCCGTGCCAGGGGCTTTTCTAGATGTGATTTCTTCTCCAAGCCCTGGTACCCAATCCAAATGTAATTCCTCAAAACAGTGTTTCCATTGCAAATAACTTTTCTCAGCATTAGCCCACAATACTAAATTCGTTGTTCAAAAAATGAACTCTCTGTGCAGCGAAAGCAGAAAATCTTGAGAAAAGTCACTGTGGATCTTCAACAAAAACAAGTGACAGAAATAGGTAAAAGGTGTGTGAAAACACCTGTCACTTGAGAGGAGCAGCACATCCTTTGAATTTACAGATCTATTGAAACTGAGTGTTGTGTGATGTTGGCAACTGTTAGAGCTAGCAATATCTCTAGTGATCAATGAAAATTCCTATCTGTCTGTTATTCTGCAGATTTAAAAAAAAATACTTTAAAAAAATCTTCTACAGAGGCTAGACATTTGCCTACTGTACATGATAGAATCTCCAACAGTGACAGATAAGCACAGAAGTGGGCAAAATCCAAAACTAATATGAGAAAGGCAAACTGAGTTGCAAGAAGGAGAAAAGGGCCAAGTGTATGCCATAAAAAACCTTTGCCTTGAAGGGAACAGGGAACATTGTAGTATTGGTAGAAACAACGGACTCTTCAGAGTTATATAGCTATAAGGCATCATATTATTGTAACCACCAAAGTTTACGACGTAGCTATGCTCTTTGAGCAGATATTGTCGAAAGCATAAAATTCTTAGAGAATGGCACCTGTGTGTATAAGAACCAAGTTGGAAGCAAAGGATTAGTTTGGAATTTACTAGTTAGTTACACTTTTGCTTCAGATGGACTTAGACCAGGGCAAGTAATTCTTGGACCACAAATTATCACAGATAGTGATGTAGCAACTGTAACAAAAAGGAGAAAGTCCAAAGAAGGCATGAATGCTGTAGTGCAAAGCAATGTAATGTGAAGAAAAGCATAGTTCTGTTAATAGAGCAGAACACCTGGTTAAAGGCAGTGAACCCAGCCAAAGTAGTATCAAAATTAAGATATTTCTGTACTTTGGAGGAATGTTGTTAAAAATAAAGACCAAGCTCCTCCACTGAGAGAGAGAGAAATGTTCAAGTATGGCAGATGCAGCTGCTAGCACTCTTTCCATCCTGCACTATCATATCGTTATTTGTTTTATCACAGTGACAAAGATCAGTCTACTTCATCCTTAGTCTCAGTACTGAAGGACTCAAAGCACCCTTTTAACTGGTCCCCAGTACCAAAAAGTCCTGAAAAGTCTAACCCTAGAATTATTTCCCCAATAGCATTACCTTCAAAGGTTCCTGTGTCAATTTCCACCCAAATGCACAAAGTAACTTTAGCCTCTCAGGACACATGGCCCAAACTGTTCTGTTTGGCCACCCACATTTCTATGAGCCACAAAGTAGAGACAGGTCAAGGTTGGGTTCCTAGGATGTCTCTTGCACAGCGCCAGACACCGTAGCTCCACAACTGCTTTTCTTAACACGATTCGCATCTAGTCTTTTCCTTCCTTCTCCTAGCCAAGAAGAACTTTCTGCATCCTGCGCGCTGCAACAATGGCTTCGTCTTCTGAATCGGACTCACTCTGGGAAGTGGAACTCTGAGATGCAGAGCTGCAGGGGGAGGAGCACTCGGGAGAACACAGGTAGTGCATCAGAGGAAGGCGGTACTTCCCACAGAAGTCCACAAATTTGATTTGTCGGACACAGCTGTCAAAATAGACTCCTATGGGGAAAAGAAATGCAGTTTAAGACAACAAACACTTTCGTATTTATAGTTAAAGTGTGCAGGGGAAGTCCTATTGCACAAGCAAAATCTTTGTGCTGGTTACACATTACTGTACTCAGTGCTATTTTAGATGAAACCCTAATTATCTTTCTGCAAAAGGCACTAACAAACAGGAAAACCCTGCTGCTGATTTAGGCTGTCTCTGGTTTTAAACTGATGGGCCAGAAAGCAGACGTGGGTTATGACCCATCCTAACTAGGTGGAATTAGTGGCACCCTTCTCTTTTCCCCTCTTGAGGATGGGAAGGTACTACTGATTGCCAACTGCTGCACTAGGTGGACCGATGACAAAAACAAATCCTACTAGGAAGTAGGAGAAAAACAAATGGAGAAGAGACAGAGATGGAGAAAGGTAGATGTACACAGTAAAATAAATAAAGTCCCATGGTGCATGTTGCAGTTAACCACTGTTGACACAATTCTATTCAAGTCTACTCTTCACTTCATTGGGGCTTATTCACAGGTAGATGTATATAGGACTGCAGCCTAAGTCTCTGTTCTGAAAAGGGTGGTGACTCCTTTCCTAAATGAAATGAAGTTCTCACAGTTCTGATTTAACACCTAATTCTCCAAATTATATTCCAGAAAAGTTATTTTTTTCTGGGCAAGAAAAATGCAAGGTTGCCTTACTGAAAGCTGAGGGCTAGTTTGTTAAGTACAGTGGACCCTCCGGATACAAACTTAATTCGTTCCGGGGGTCCGTGAGTACCCTGAAAAGTCCACAACATGAGGAGCTGCTTCTGCGCATGCATGCGGCACGCAGAGGGCGTGGTGAAACCCGGAAGAGTGTTCACAACCCGAAAGTTATGTTACCTGACGGTAATGTAACCCGAGGGTCCACTGTTATCGTTGGTTCCTATGCAGACAGGGATATATTTTGTACTAGTCTTTAAATTGCTATGCCCAAATATTAAATAAAATTGACTGAGTAACCTCACATGTGAAAAGCAAGTTAGTTCCTCATGTGTTTATTTAGAAATAAACCTGAGCAATATGGGCACTAAGTCAAGTCAAGGCTGGGCTTTGCATGTCAGCCAAAACTTATGATTAGCACAAGCTGTAGCCAAGGTTTGCTCTTGAATGTTGCTCATGGTCACTAAGGAAAGTGTGTAACTATGACAACATGTTTGATCAAACCTTAGGTTGGCTTATTATGGCAGAAAAAAGGAACGGGGAGGAACAAAGTGGCTGTGAGTCCTCTCCTGGTGCCTGTGTACTTGTGCAGGAAGGTAGGAGGAATGTCCCACAAGAACAGGGAATAGGGCATACCTCCACATTTAGGGTTGGGGCAGTTGCTGGCTAGGCTCAAATAGCGGAGGAGATTCCCAGGGAGGTCACTAGGAACATAAGGAACATTGCGGGTTTTAATGGTGCGTCCAGCCAGTTCTTGGAGACTTGGAGGATTGTAGGTCAAGTCACGGACAAATCGTACAACCAATGGGTTCCCACGCAAACTCAATTCTTCAAGATGAACCAAATTGAGGATTTCCCGAGGAAGGTATGTCAGCAGGTTATTGTGGAGGCTAAGGGAGCGCAAGGAATGCAACCTGGAAACCAAACATCAGAAAACCTGGGGTAAGGCAATACCATAATTCCAGTCCTCCGGTCCCTCTTCCCCTTACACTTTCCACAGGAGAGCCCAAGTCTCCTGGATTAGACCTTGAAAATTCCTTTCAAGAACCCAAGCATATGCAGCATGTTTAAAGCGCTTTGTATGTTCAAAGGGATTGCTGCTTTGATCCAATGGCTTACATCCTGGTTTTCGCTGCTGTGATAACCTCACTTCAAACTTCGGATCATACATAACGCCTTTCCCTTCACAGGTCTGCATGAGATTATTTCCAAACCATTCAAAGATGTCAAAATAACATGACTGATACAGAATGCAAAACTGCATAGACAAAACAGCCCTAAACAGACTAATGAGAAATCCAAAGGAGACAACTGGATGCAAGATCCAGTATTGCCATTTTTGCGTAAATTTAACAGTACACATCAATGAGATTAAGCTGCATGATTTCATTTAGAGACTTTTCCTATAGCACACAAATTGCATGCAGATTGTCATATGACGCAATTGCACAATATGTTTTGCGACATAAGCGTGCTGTGAAGCCACAGCTAATCACAACTGGCTTGCACATGCAACAAAACACCTTGCATGCTTCTTCCTCCACACAAATACCTGCTGAAGCAGGAATTACCAGGTTCTGAAGAGCTAGATATATTGAAAACAGTTAAATTGCTCAAAATACTCACTGGGCCAACTGAGGGGGAATACTCTGTATCTTGTTGTCACACAGGACTAGGTAATTGAGTAAAGGCAGATTAGCCAACTCTGGTGGAATCGAAGTAATGAAGTTTCCTCCAAGGTACAAAAACTCCAAACTGGAAGACAAAGAGAAAAGTGACACAAAACGTTTATAGTAATGATTTCTCTCAGCTCAGAATTTCAATTCACAATACAACCCACTTATGGAAAGAACACGGTGCAAAGGACCTGCACGGTCCGGAAGAAATATCAACAACCTCAGATATACAGATGACACAACCTTGATGGCAGAAAGTGAGGAGGAATTAAAGAACCTTTTAATGAGGGTGAAAGAGGAGAGCACAAAATATGGTTTGAAGCTCAACATCAAAAAAACGAAGATCATGGCCACTGGGCCCATCACCTCCTGACAAATAGAAGGGGAAGAAATGGAGGCAGTGAGAGATTTTACTTTCTTGGGCTCCATGATCACTGCAGATGGTGACAGCAGTCACGAAATTAAAAGACGCCTGCTCCTTGGGAGAAAGGCAATGGCAAACCTAGACAGCATCTTAAAAAGCAGAGACATCATCTTACCAACAAAGGTCCGTATAGTTAAAGCCATGGTTTTCCCAGTACAGTGGTACCTTGGGTTAAGTACTTAATTTGTTCCGGAGGTCCGTTCTTAGCCTGAAACTGTTCTTAACCTGAAGCACCACTTTAGCTAATGGGGCCTCCTGCTGCTGCCGTGCTGCAGGAACACAATTTCTGTTCTCATCCTGAATCAAAGTTCTTAACCTGAAGCACTATTTCTGGGTTAGTGGAGTCTGTAACCTGAAGTGTCTGTAACCTGAAGCATCTGTAACCCAAGGTACCACTGTAGTGATGTATGGAAGTGAGAGCTGGACCATCAAGAAGGCTGATTGCCGAAGAATGGATGCTTTTGAATTCTGCTGCTGGAGGAGACTCTTGAGAGTCCCATGGACTGCAAGAAGATCACACCTCTCCATTCTGAAGGAAATCAGCCCTGAGTGCTCACTGGAAGGACAGATCCTGAAGCTGAGGCTCCAAGGCTTTGGCCACCTCATGAGAAGAGAAAACTCCCTGGAAAAGACCCTGATGTTGGGAAAGATGACGGGCACAAGGAGAAGGGGATGACAGAGGACGAGGTGGTGGGACAGTGTTCTCGAAGCTACAAACATGAGGGAGGCAGTGGAAGACAGGAGGGCCTGGCAGGCTCTGGTCCAGGGGGTCACAAAGAGGCGGACACGACTAAACAACAAATGTTTTAAACGTACCTGCGATCTCTTGATGAAGGGTGGTATATCAATCTAATAAATATTAACAACAGCCATCCGTGGTTAGTCCCCTGAATTTGCAATTACAGTGGTGCCCCGCAAGACGAACGCCTCGCAAGACGAAAAACCTGCTAGACGAAAGGGTTTTCCGTTTTGGAGGCGCTTCGCTAGACGATTTTCCCTATGGGCTTGCTTCGCAAGACGAAAGCCCATAGGGAAATCTCCGGGGACCTCTTTTAAATGCTGGCGGTGGGGAGCAAAGCCTTCCCCCCCCCCCCGGCCTTCAGAAGAGGTCCAGGAAGGCCGGCGGGGGCCGAAAGGCTTTGCTCCCCACCGCCAGCATTTTTAAAGCGGTCCGGGATAGCAGGGAAGCGCTTCCCGCTATCCCGGACGGCTTTTGAAGGCAGGCGGGGGGGAGCAAAGACTTTTGCCCCCCGCCAGCCTTCAGAAGAGGTCCGGGACCTCTTCTGAAGGCTGGCAGGGGGCAAAAGTCTTTGCTCCCCCCTGCCTGCCTTCCCGGGGGCTTTTAAATCGCCCCGGGACAGCGGAGAAGCCTTCGCTGCCGCCCGCCAGCATTTTAAAAAACCTCGGGCCAGCGGAGAAGTCCTCTGCTGTCCCGGGGTTTTTTTAAAATGCTGGGGGTGGGAAGAAAAGCCCTTGTTCCCCCCCCCCCCAGCCTTCAGAAGAGGTTGGAGGACAGAGTGTCCCCGGACCTGGTCTGAAGGCGGTTTCCATAGGAACGCATTAATTGATTTTTAATGTATTCCTATGGGAAACCGTGCTTCGCAAGACGAAAGAACTTGCGGAACAAATTAATTTCGTCTTGCGAAGAAGAAGAAGAAGAAGAAGAAGAAGAAGAAGAAGAATTTGGATTTGATATCCCGCCTTTCACTCCCTTTAAGGAGTCTCAAAGCGGCTTGGGGGGGGCTCATTTAATTTCACTGCACACAGGTGGTGTAGTGATAATAAAGGTTTATTATTATTATTATTATTACTGTTCTGGAAGCTCCCAGCATGAGGGAGGCAGTGGCGTGCTCTGCTCCAGGGGGTCACCAAGAGGCGGACACGACTCAAGGACAACAACCCGTGTCTCCTTTCTCCCCCCCGAGGGCCGAGCCCCCGTCCCTCCTCACCTGCTGAGCTGCTGGATGGCGGGCGGGATGCCCTGGAGGCGGTTGCTGCCCAGGCTGAGGCTCCGGAGGCGGCGCAGGCCCAGCAGCGCGCCGGGGACTCGCGTGAAGCGGTTGCCGCTGAGGTTGAGGACGCGCAGGCTGCGGGCGAGCGGGGCCCCGGCCAGGCCCTTGGGCAGCGAGCCCTCGGCGCCCAGCCGGTTGTTCTTGGCCAGCAGCGTGTGCAGCCGCGGCAGCTCCAGCAGCTCCGCGCCCAGCGCCGCCAGCCCCGTCCCGCTCACGTCCAGCACCTCCAGGCCCGGCGCCACGCGACGGCCCAGGCCCGACGGCAGCCCGCCCTCCCCCGCCAGCGCCAGCCGAAGGGTCGGAGACGCGGCGGCAGCAGGCGAGGCCTCCTCCTCCTCCTCCGCCTCGGCCTCCGCCTCGGCCCGGCCCCGCTCCGCCGCCATCGCGCTCCGTCTGAGGAGGAGGCCCCGGAACCTGCGCGCCCAGCCCGCCGCCGCGCCGGCCCTCCCGCTTCCGTCCTCCCTCGGGGCCGCCGCCTCACCCAGGTTCCCGGGCGGAGTGCTCCTCAAGCTTATGCACCGCTTGAATATAAGGAGGGGGTTCGCCTTAAGAAAAAGCAGAATAAAAAGTCTTGTTAGCCGCCCCGAGCCCGCTTTGGCTGGGGAGGGCGGGGTATAAATAGCATTTATTATTATTATTATTATGCCTCAAAAGTGCTGTTCAAAAAGATGAAATGGAGGGAAATCGGCAATGCTTTAAAAGCAGCAGAAGTTAAAATACTGAAACAGATGATGATTTTATTACTACTACTACTACTACTACTTATTATTATTATTATTATTTCTACAAACCTGCCTATCTATTTATTTTCTGTCTACCTACCTGTTTCTCTCATTTGTCTATTTATTTCATAAAATTTACACACCATTGTAAAACACCACCACCTTCAAAGCGGTTTACAAAAAGATGAAACGGTGAAATTGAGGGAAATCTGCAACGCTGCTTTAAAAACGGAGCAGAAGTTAAAATACTGAAACAGATGACATTTTATTATTACAATTGTTACTACTATTTATTATCATCATCATTTCTACAAACCTGCCTACCTATTTATTTTCTGTCTACCTATCTGCTTCTTTCTCTCATTTATCTATCTATATATTTCATAAAATTTACACGCCACAGTAAAACACCACCACCTTCAAAGCGGTTTACAAAAAGACAAAACAGTGAAAGTGAGGGAAATCCACAATGTTGCTTTAAAAACGGAGCAGAAGTTAAAATGCAGAAACTATTATTTTATCTACCTGGCTATCTATTTATGGTCTACCTTCCTACCTATTTGTTTCTCTCGTTTATCTATTTCTCCTGTAAAATTTGTACGCTGCTTCACTGTAAAACAACACTGTCCCAAAGCAGTTTACGAAAAGATAAATCGGTGGATCATCGAACTATAGATTTGCAGAATTGGAAGGGGCCGTGAGTGTCTCTATGGGAGTTCAACCCCTGCAGGAATGAAAACAGAGGAGTGTTTTCTGTACTCTTCCCTGGCCAGATGCAACCTTGAACTTGGCCCGGCAGCAAATCAGCAAACAGTAGAGCCATCTGAGTCCAGGTGTTTTATGCTGGCAAGATCTCACTCTGTAGCATTCTGCACTAACTGCAGCTTCTGGATCAAATATAAATTATTAGATACTTATTTATACCCCCCCCCAAAGAGATTCAAGGTGCTTGCAGATAAAAATTTAAAACATGCAGATTAAAAACATTAGGGTGATCGTTCAAAAACATAGAATTAAAACTATGTGTGTATGCGCGCGCACACACACACCGCACTTAGAACCATGCAAATAATTACAAAAAAAGCACAGCACCAGCCATTCCATTAAAAGATGTCAGATCCTTGTTGCCATAAGAAAGTCAATGCATTCCTGACATGGAGGTGGTGACGGGGTGGGGCTTAGTGATGGGAAGGCCTGGGGAAAACCCAGAAAAAATAGGGGGGGACTGTTCCCCCCCATTCTTTCCAAATGGAAACAAACGGCTTGGGGGTACAGGGGAAAAAATGGGTTCCCATCTCTATCGGTGACTGGGCACATCAGACAGGAGAGGCCTGGCCTAGAGTATTCCCTGGCCTGCTCATTTTCCAGACACGGGGCTTGCTTTTTTGTCTGTTGGGTTTTGGTAGGAAGGAGCCAGATTCCATCACACCAGCTGCCCCCCCCCCCCGCAATCTGAAGTGTTAACGGCCCAGACACAGCTCCTGCCCCACCAATCCTTAGTCAGCTCCCACCTGCCTGCCTTGCTTACCACCAGTCCAGGTGGGTGGAACTACCTGCCAGGTTGCCCCTTTTCAGCATTGCCTTTGCAGAACTTGCCTGGGAGCAGGATGGGGGACACAGCTAGAATTGGCTCAGCCTGTTATTGGCTCTGGTGCCACCTACTGTTGGGCTCCCTGCTTTCCACCCTAACAGGTAAAGGTAAAAGGACCCCTGACCATTAGGTCCAGTCGTGGATGACTCTGGGGTTGCGGTGCTCATCTTGCTTTATTGGCTGAGGGAGCCGGAGTACAGCTTCCGGGTCATGTGGCCAGCAGGACTAAGCCGCTTCTGGAGAACCAGAGCAGCACACGGAAACGCCGTTTACCTTCCCGCCAGAGCGGTACCTATTTATCTACTTGCTCTTTGACGTGCTTTCAAACTGCTAGGTGGGCAGGAGCAGGGGCCGAGCAACGGGAGCTCACCCTGTGGTGGGGATTCGAACCACTGACCCTAGGCTCAGTGGTTTAACCCACAGCGCCACCCACATTCCACCCTAACAAGCCCAGCGGAAACCAGGCAGCCCTGCACTCAGGATGTTGTCATCTAGCAAGTCAATGAGATTAGGCTGAAGGTTGTGGGGACCCTAGTGGATAAGAGTGATGCTGTGTTCTGACATGTGCAGTGGTGGAATGGTGAAAAGGGGTTGTCTCCCAAACGTGCCTTCATCATTTTACCATGAGAAGTTCAATCAGATTATTTTCAAGGCAGCTTACAAGCAGCAGGTTCTAGTAATGCAAAACAACAGTTCCTCACACCCACCAGCCTTCTGACTCACGGGTGGGGCAGACCAAGCTGCCCTTCAGCTCTGAACTTTCAGGACAACTGGCAATTAAACCTGATTGTCCTCTTCAGTGTTGCAATTCCAAAGTAGACAATTCTGAGGGAAATGAAGCCTTGGTCTGACTCAGGATGAGGAGGGTGGGGCACCGCGGTGGTCGAGTCCCTGCTTTGCACGCAGAAGGCGGCAGGTTCAATATGCAACATCTCTAGTTAAAAGGATCAGATGGGAGGAAGATGGCAAATACCCTCACCAGGAGCTAGCTGGACCAATGGTCTGATTCACCCATCCTGTGTTGGGTGGATTCTAGCTTTACGGAAATACCCCTTTCTTTATTTTGCAGTTCGCTGTTGGGTCACTCAAGGATCTTGTTAAGTTTCTTCTTTGTTTGTAGCACGGCAGTTTGGGACAGATCCATACTGTGAACTGTGCTTGTGTCTTCCACATACCAGGCATGGGCCCCACCAACAAGCTATGGCTATGCATGTAGTACATTGGTGCTCCAGCTCTTGCACTAGCTCTCCATGGACTTCTAGGTCTTGCTGAAGATGTTGGCATTGACCTCTAAAGCTTGAAGTGACAGACTTAAGATCTGTCCCCAGTTTCTCTTTTCCTAATCTATGGGATTTACCAAAACTTCTATCCTCAGTGTACTGTCTGTGCATTTAAGTCTAAAATGGCAAACAACCGAGGCACAACTCCCATTTGCTCTGGAACTTCCTGCCCTGTGAAGACCCTAGCGGTTAAAATGGCACAGTAAAATGCCCTTAACTTCAGGCTGAAAGGGACAGCTAGTAGATTTTAAAGCTGTGGGATACTGGGGTTATCTGTGCTTTCAGGGGATGGAATAAAGGTAAAGGCAAAGGGACCCCTGACTGTTGGGTCCAGTCGTGACCGACTCTGGGGTTGCAGCGCTCATCTCACTTTATTGGCCGAGGGAGCCGGCGTACAGCTTCCGGGTCATGTGGCCAGCATGACTAAGCCGCTTCTGGTGAACCAGAGCAGCGCACAGAAACAGCGTTAACTTTCCCGCCGCAGTGGTACCTATTTATCTACTTGCACTTTGATGTGCTTTCGAATTGCTAGGTTGGCAGGAGCAGGGACCGAGCAACGGGAGCTCACCCCGTCATTGCGGGGATTCGAACCGCCGACCTTCTGATCGGCAAGCCCTAGGCTCTGTGGTTTAACCCACAGCGCCACCTGCGTGTAGACAAATAGCACGGTCATGGTTATTGGAATTTTTGGGGCACAATCCAGTTTAGAGTTAAGTATGCTTAAATCCCCTGAAATCATAGGCTTAAGTAAATCTATTGACTAGTACCTTTTGAGGGTTGTTGGATTTTTAACATTTTTATAACCAACAATTCAATTAACCCTTCTCATTAAAATTCCCCCCTCTGTCCTCAGGCCATATTTCCTAAAGTGATGGTGGTGAGAATTGAGAAAGTGGTTCCAACAGTTTGTATGCATTAAGGAAGTCCATTCAGTTATGGGGCGGGGGGGGGGGGGGGAGATCCTGCCTTTCCCTTTTGTCAAAGTCTGTTTGAATCCCTGGAAGTTTTCACTCCTGATGCAAGTAGCAGTTGGGGGAGATTTACATCAGGGAGGAACGACATGGGGGGAAATTACTTTTGGACCTATTCCCAAAGATTGGGGCTATTCAGTAGGACTTGAAATTTCAATCTAGGATACAGTTTCCTCTGCAAAGATATGCACAAACAACAATGCTCCTGATGTTTACTATACCACTGTGGGGAGATGGAGTCCCCTGATTTTATTGCCAAAATTCCTAAATAGCATGGAACAGTCTCTGGCATCACACCAACAAATGCAATGTATTGATGGGTTTGCATATTCTCCTTCCTTTACTTGGTGTTTTCCTTCCCTCCTTTGCTGGAGGGTCTTTCCTTTCACTGCATGGAAAAAGTTGTGTCAGCACTCAGGTCAGCAACCTGCTTGGATACCCCAGCTGTGCAAGTCTCCTTTTGGAAATCACAGAACCAGTCCCTAAGTAAAGAAGCAGCGGGAACTTACACATCTTAGTGACTGCAGTTCCAAAGTTGCTTCCATTGCATGAGGAGAAATTATACGTGTTTGCCTGACATAATATTTCTTTCCATTTAATGTAACAGGATTGGCCTTCAATTCTTCCTGAAGCGAATAATTCTCCCCCTTCCCTTCCTTGAAGAATTGACCCTGTGGGAGACAGGGTCTCCTTTGAAAACCCCATCCAGCTCTGTTCATGCATGAACGAAGGCTCTTCACCATAAAGGATGCTGAAATATCAAATCCAGAAGGGCCCCGTATGCTCTGAGGCCCTCTGTGTGCTGCACAGATTTGACTTCTTTGATACATGCAGCTATAATACAAAGCACGAACCAGAAGTACAGCATTTTTCAGTAACTATAAACAATATCTATAAATCAAAGATACAAAAAGCTCAGTTAAAAGTCATTACTTAAAAAAAAAAAGAATCAGTGTAAGAGTGTGATAAGAAAATATACTGTAGCACCTTTGCAAAGAGAGAGGGAAAGAAAATGAGGTCATTTGGAACTCAATGCAGTGGGCTATCTGGCTTCTGGCAAAGATTTGGTCTGTGTTCACCAGGAACCCCCTTACACAGGCACAGTAAACCAGTCTGAACGGCCAGATACTCTTTGGGAGCAGAGTATGGACAGGAAAGGGAAGACGGGGTGAAAGTTGTTCATAGGTGAAAACAGAAAAGCCAGTTATCAAGATTGTGAGGCATAGCAATATCCCATGGAATATATGCTTCGCCATAGGCACTTCCTTTCCAAGTCCCTGCAGTTATGGTAGTAGCTTTTAGGCTGTCAGCAAAACTCAAGAGAGGCAGCAAGATCCCACACAGGGGATGAGCTCAGGGGTCAGGGATGCTACACCCTGTGCGCCAGAGCTGGAATTATTGGTGGTCCTCACTAATGCCCTCAGTTCAGTTCCTTTCCTCATTGTAAAAAAACCCAACCATGATACAGAGGGGTTTCTCTTAAATTTTAAAAGAACCTATTTTTTTCTTTGCCCCCCCCTCCCATTGCTATACAATGTAAATATCTGTGACTGGGCAACAAGTCCTACACACATTTGCATATTGAAATCAGCACTGAAGGAAGACGGGTGGGTGAGTCAGGCGACACACACCGGCTTCGGGCATCTTCCACTTGCGCCTTTCGCTTACATCTCTTTGGTGGCTGTTCGCTTGGTTTTCTCAGATGTCTCCTGGAAAGGAAAAGGAGAGAAATCTAATGCTTGCACTGTGATTTCACAAGCTGGTGCCAGGGTAGGGTGCCCACAGAAAGAAAAACCTACTTATCTGGTCCGCTTTATATACTCAGTTCTTATATTAACCACAGGACACAGTTCTTCCCCCACCCCACTAAGATCTGTCTGGGATGAAAACATGCTAAATAGGGAGCTGGAACAAATTTTCGAAATGTTTCCGTTCCAGAACTGTTGTATTAGGACCCAGAATCACACTTCTGATTTGAATATTTGTCTATGTCAGGGGTCAGCAACCTTTTTCTGCTTAACTATGAACCATCTAACCGATCCATTCTGAAGGAAATCAGCCCTGAGTGCTCACTGGAAGCACAGATCCTGAAGCTGAAGCTCCAAGACTTTGGCCACCGCATGAGAAGAGAAGACTCCCTGGAAAAGACCCTGATGTTGGGAAAGATGGAGGGCACAAGGAGAAGGGGACGTCAGAGGATGAGATGGTTGGACAGTGTTCTCGAAGCTACCAGCATGAGGGAGGCAGTGGAAGACAGGAGTGCCTGGCGTGCTCTGGTCCAGGGGGTCACGAAGAGTCGGACACGACTAAAGGACTAAACAACAACAATGAACCATCTGCAAAGGCCCCCTTGAGGGAAGTTTTCCTCTCTCTTGTAACACTAGTACTCAGGGCCACTAGATTTGTGGGATGCTATCCCCAGAGAGGCTCCCCGGGCTCCTTCATTACATATATTTAGGCACCCGGTGAAAATGTTTCTCTTAGGCTTAGGCTGACTGAACATTCAACGGCCATTTAAATGTGTTTGTGAAATATTGGTTTGTTCCTGTTTTTGTTTTTTATGCATTTTGGGTTCTCTTTTTTATATTGTGAAATGCCTTGTTATCTTCAGGGGAAGGATGGTATACAAATTTAATAAATAGTAGTAGTAGTAGTAGTATTAATAATTATAATTATAAAACACAACACAAATACATCCCATCAAGCACTGCCTACTAGTGTTGACAAGATACATCAAAATGGATTTTGGAGGCATAAAACCGGAAGTGCTTATGTGTGGACAAAGGTGCACAAATGTACACATGTAAACAGTGACTCGTGTTAAAGCTCTAGTGTTAAAGCTCTAGTGCGGACCCAGGCTCAGGGCAAGGGGTTCTGTCCATTTGCCTGCATAAAATTCCTTCTTGACTTTGGTGACCAGGCAAGTCACTAAAACAAAACTGGCATGAGTTATGTGGTATCCCTAGTTATTCTCAGCAGCCTCCAATAGGTACAGAATCTTATAGCTGTTCAGCAGAAAGACCTATGGAAATAAATATATAGCCAGCAGGTTTGCAAGGCAAAGAAATCTCTCCAGTCCCCTTCCAACCTGATGTTTTTGCAGCTCCTGAACATATCTGGCCAGTTCTTCTTCAGTCATCTTATCTTCAGGCTGCTGCCCTTCAGAAGGTACTTTTTGGTTCTTGCCTGCAAGGATAAGTGGATGACACAACTGTCACAGTCGGCAGAATACAATGTTTAGGAAATTCAAGGCAAAGAGGATAAAGGTAGAATCAGAGCAAGTTCTACCACCACATCAAATTTAACACAAAGTGTTGGCTCTGTTGACCAGAGGACAGAAACCACTGAGGTTGAATACTAGCAAGGAGAAGGAAGCTGGCTTAGAAATATCTCCATACATATCCTATCATAGAGATGTTCATGGTGAAATTCATAGACACACCACCAAATTAGTCTAACCTTTGCAAAAACCCAATTCCAGCTGCCCAGTCGTGGTCTTTGCAGGAGCTGCAGAACCCTGGGGTAAGCAGCAAGAATACTGAAATGAGCTTCCTTAATGTGCCCAAGAACTAATGATGAAACCAATTCATCTCATTCTCTTCCCTCATCCCCACCTCCTTGGGAAGTGTCTTGCAACCATTCACACAACCTCCCCAAGCTTGCGACAATCTTCAGGTAAAAGAGTCGCACGCTACCAGACCCCGTCTGCCACTTGGTGCAATTGCTTACTACTTGGTGCAGCCACTTAAAATTCTCGCTGACGAGCTCATCGTGGCAGCCTGTCATCCTGTGAGACCAGCCTTTTCCAGCAGCAGTTAGTGAGAAAATTGAATGGGCCAGTCAAAGACTGAGAGGTAAAAGTACTGCCACTGGTTTAAGACATGATGAAGGAAAGGCAGGTCATCAGTTTTATGCCTGGCATGTAGTGAGATTCAAAGAGAGGCAGAAGGAACGGTTACAAGACTAAAACATAAAAGAGCTGGAGTTCTCCCCCTTATAAAGGGATCAGTAAGAGGAAACATAATAAAAGGGACTCTCCTCGCATAGTAATAAGATGCCATCAAAAAGGAGCTGGGGTTTGGGCAGCGGAATAAATGCAAATTTTAAGCTGATCAAAGGCAACAGTGCGGTGCAGATTTACTAATTAGCTTATAGTTTATTGCCGCTTTTTGTGCCCCCTCCTGGCCATCAGCGTTGCAGCACCTGCTATTTATCCTGCCTGTTCAGTTCTTCAAGCTTCCCACTTGCTCTCCTGGCCTTAGATCTAGAGGGTAAGTGGTTTACATTGCCCCATGTCCTCCTCAGCTTTGGCTGAACAAAGGCACGAGCTCCCACCTCCTTCAGCCATATGCAACAGCGAAGTTTCTCAGGAGCTTTCTCCTTTCTCACAAGACATGCTGGCCTCTAGCTCAAAGGGAACTGCCTTGCACCCTGGACAGCGTATGCTGGGCCTTCATCTGCTATGGGCGGCCTTGGGGAAATGGACCACCCTGAGGGTACAGGCAAGGTCACGGGTCAAGATCAAGAATTTAATGTCATTCAAAGAAATGTAACAAACAAACAAAACCAGAGTCAAACCAAATGCATCTGTTGTTGTGATGGAAGGGAGAACAAAAGAGCAAACAGCCTCTCCTCTTTTGCTCACCTAAGTTATTAGTGTTGCCATCATTTGTTTTCCACTCAGGGAAGGGTGGACATTTTTCTATTGGACAATTCTATTTCTATGTGGGGCAGACCGTGGGATCGGTCTTTCCACTCACCCCATTCCACCAAAATTCCGTTGTTCTCCCTACTTTCCAACTGGCAGTCCTAAGTTGACATTTGGCTTTTCAGAACTTTCTTTTGATACAAATTACAATCTAAGAGTCATGTTTACATGTCCTATATATTTGGAAAGCTGCTTGTTTATCTGTTTGCTGTGCATTGGGGCTCCTCCTCAGATAGTGTAACCTAATTTTGCATGAGGGTTCCTGGGGTAAAAGAGGAACAGGGTTTCATCTCCTAAGATAGTAAAGGTAAAGGGACCCCTGACCATTGGGTCCAGTCACGGATGACTCTGGGGTTGCGACGCTCATCTCGCTTTATTGGCCGAGGGAGCTGGCGTACAGCTTCTGGGTCATGTGGCCAGCATGACTAAGCAGCTCCTGGCGAACCAGAGCAAACACAGAAACGCCGTTTACCTTCCCGCTGGAGCAGTACCTATTTATCTACTTGCACTTTGATGTGCTTTCAAACTGCTAGGTTGGCAGGAGCAGGGACCGAGCAACGAGAGCTCACCCTGTCACGGGGATTCGAACCGCCGACCTTCTGATCGGCAAGTCCTAGGCTCTGTGTTTAACCCACAGCGCCACCCGCGTCCCATCTCCTAAGATAGTGTAACCTAATTTTGCAGGAGGGTTCCTTGGGTAAAAGAGGAACAGGTTTTTATACAGTCATACCTTGGTTTTCGAACAGCTTAGTTCTCGAACGTTTTGGCTCCCAAACACCGCAAACCAAGAAATGGCTGTTCCGGTTTGCAAACTATTTTTGGAAGCCGAATGTCCAATTGGGCTTCAAATTGGCTGCAAGAGCTTCCTGCAGCCAATCAGAAGCTGCGCTTTGGTTTCCGACCGTTTTGGAAGTCAAACGGACTTCTGGAATGGATTCCATTCGACTTCCAAGGTACAACTGTACTCCATTTTGAACCAGTGCCCATGGTCCTTTGATGCCTTCAAATAATTAATGGCCAAGTAGTCCCCGGAACTGAAGTGACCAGAATAGAACATTGGGAGTATATTGGGTACTGGGAGAAGGGTCTCTTCTATCATGAAAACAACATTTTCCGATTTCCGGATTATAAAATAACTGATCCCAGACCAAGGCTGGTTCATGGGATTTTGATCTGGAACTCCTTCTGCATTCAAGTACTTAGAGCAAAAAGCCAAGGGTCCAGACATCACATTTCTTTCCTCTGAGGAAGAAAGATTGTTCTAAAATGACCCAAGACTTCCTTGGTTGACATACCTTCGCAGGTCATGGCAGTACACACCCAATTCCCACAGGCACAGACACAACGGTTACACTCCACCTGGGTCTCGGCTCCATCCTCGTACGTTTCATCTTCCAGGGCACATTCTAGAAAGATCACAGAGAATGGAATATTGTCTCAATGTACAGTGGTACCTCTGGTTATGAACTTAATTCGTTCCGGAGGTCAGTTCTTAACCTGAAACCATTCTTAACCTGAGGTACCACTTTAGCTAATGGGGCCTCCTGCTGCCGCGCAATTTCTGTTCTCATCCTAAGGTAAAGTTCTTAACCTGAGGTACTTCTTCCGGGTTAGCGGAGTCTGTAACCCGAGGTGTTTGTAACCCGAGGTACCACTGTATATGAAACCTGTGGCTTAGTGTGGAATGTGGCTTATAACATATGGATACTGATAGAGCAGACTAAAGATTAATGACTAATCAGAGACAGGTTGATAAGACACTGGCTGGTTTTTGAGACACATTTCCATCTCTAAATCTCTCTGCTCTTTCTACTCTTTTAGGAACCTCAGTCTCTCTCTGTGCAGACAAGGTGTTCCTACTTTTTTCTGGTGGGTTGAAGGCTGGATTGAGGCATTTCAAAAATTCATTGAAGCTAAGCTTCCAGTCAGCATTCTCATCCGAGAGCTCAATGAGGGCATCTACGCAGAGTCCCCTGCAAGGAACACAAAAAACACAAGCATCAGCCTAGAAGACATCACAGCAAAGCAGGAATGGCTAACGTGTTTACAATGAAATGTTGTCAAAGCGTTTCACTTGGATTTTCTGAACATGTGAAGCAGCCCACCAGATTATCGGCATTCAATGGCTGCTGATTCTTCCTATGGTCTAAACATGAGCAACTATTCCTTCTCGGGTAACTTGACAAGTTCCACAATCATCACTGGCAATTACTAAACACTTTTACAGGCAAATGCAGAAGAACAGGAATGTAGAGTTAGGTTCAAATACTTGGTCATTAGCCTTGCTGCTTTAAAAGCATAGGTGACAAGGTTTTTTGCCTGGCAAAGGCCAAGAACGGGAGCTTCCTGACAGATTTGTCTACTGTTTGAATCAGCAGGATTCCAGATCATGACTAGAACCAGCCTGTGATACGTACAAGCTAACAGTTTTTGCTTGTGTTCCTGTAAAGGAGGGGTGGACCGTGGGCCTAATTAGATCTGGAACGGGTCCCAATTTGATCAGGGGAAAGAATCATGAACCTAAGTGCCGTTTGTAGATTGAATCTCATGCGCTTTGATTTCTGCCCCACGCTACCTGAGCAGCTTGTTGGTCTCTTGATTCACATAGGTGGTGATGTTGACCGCTGTCTCATTTTGTTCCACAAACTTCAGGAACTCACTGGAATCCAGGCGAGAATCCCCATCATCGAAATTCTACAGAAGTACAAAGCAGCATGCAAGAGAGGCTGAAAACAACAGCGCTGCTTCCGTGGACCATTAGCTATTTCCTTTCACAACTTCCACCACTTCTTCACTTGAATGTAGCAGTGGATGACGTGGAGGGGCTGTGTCGCTCACCTGACTTCCATGCAGGTGAATCGCTGCAGAGGGGGAGGAGTATAGTGGTGGCAAGGCTAGTGTGGTGTCAGCGCACTAGGAGGAACACTGGACTGACTCCATCAGTGTGTTTGTTCTGCGAGCATTCATGTCATGCTTCAGAGATGCACCTTTGGCCGTGCATCAGCAGAACAAAGCGATTAGAGTCTCTTACCAGTTTAAGAGTGTTTAATGATCACAGCAAAAGAACACAGCAGCCATTCTCAGAGCGAAGGTGCTCCCCATTAAGTTTGCCTCCTCCTTCCCCCAAGTCATCGTCACTTCCCCTTCTTGCAACCTGATCTCCCAACCACTGAGCCCCCGGCGTAGCAACCTTACCAGCTCTCCTTGCCCTTGGAGAGATAGGCTGGACCCTCTCTAGCAAAGGGGAGTCGGTTATCTCTTTTCCTGTTCTGCTTCTTCTAGCTGTTCCTCACTCAGCTCTTCCCAGCTGTTGTTTTCTGAACCATGTCCCTCTGCAAACCAATTCTCTAAATCTATAGTGCTCCACTGTTCCTGAGCAGCTTCAGGATCCTGGTCAGGAGCAGGAAGAGGGAGAGGTTCCCACCATTCCTCTTCAGAGCTGTAATCCTCAGTCTGGTCTCTGGCAATCCAGCTACCATCACATTGCTCCCTTTCACCACCTGGCTATGCTGGAGCGACTCAGCCAAACAGCAGTCAGGTGAGGGGCACAGCCCTACCATTCACCACCCCCCGCTGCTTGATCTTTATTTGTCAAGTACCTTAATCACCTCAACTGTAATTGAGACGGCATACAGAGTATTATATGGCCATATTGGCCACCATAGGAGTCAACTCCTAGGGGGCTGTGGGGGCTTCGGACCCCACAATAAAATATTTGAGGGGGTCTGGCCCTCCACAAAGTTGATGGGCATTCCCATACAAATGGGATGTGTGCACTGCGCCACGTGGTTGATTGTGCAGGGCGGGACTTCCCTGGGCCCCCACAATATTTTATTCAAGTTGGCACCCCTGATGGCCACTGAAGTTTAGAGACTACAGCTTTACACTTTCCTTTTAGGGGGATGGATACAACTTGCTTATGTTCAGGTCTGAATGAATGAAAGCCATATGTGCAGTGGGGAACAAATTCTCTCCCAAATCTGATTAGCTTGACTTCGCTGCCTCAGACCTCTACAGTTTTTTTCCATAGTAAGCTGCTTAATTTTCTGTCTTATTGACAGGGTCCCAACACTGTTTGTTATTTTTAGATTGTGTGGGAAACTGAATTATACTTGACACCGTTCCACCCGCCCCCAGGGCCCGCTGTTGTCTGAGAGTATTAAGCTAAGTCTTGCACATTTATCTGCAAATCAGGCATAATTGTTTTGTTGAGAAATAACAGTTTATCCAACATGAATATACAGGCCAGAATAATCTATAATATGGTGATAGTGACTCTCCACGAAGCTGTTTTGTCTTCTGAATTAGCCATGTGTTTACTTGACGATTTCTCATTCATTTACCATCGTGATTGAAGGCTGCTAGAAGATCTAATGCCGGGTTTATTATAGAAGCCTATAATCTGATCACATCTCTTTTGTAAATATAGAAAAGCAAGTGAAGGCTAAAGGCAGAGGTGAGAATGTAGAATATTCACAAGCTAGTTTGCCAAACAAATTAGTGATTCAGGAAAGTTCACACTAATACTATGAAGCAAATCTCTAACCACCTCTTCCATCAGTTCGCCATTTCTATTTTTCTTCTCCTGCCATCTGTACCTTGAAGTACTTGTCTAGGATTTCAGTGTAGTTGTTGCCTTTAGAGAACCAGCCGTCAGGAATGATCTCAGTTTCAAGCCACTGGATGACACGACGCCGGAGTTCATCTCGGTCAGTCTGGTAACAGACAACTATTGAGTGACAAGAAAAGGGGAGAGTTGGACCAGGAATGTCAGAAAGTGGGGGAGACAGCTAGATGGCGGGCAAGAAGCAATGCAGCTTCTCTTCATCTCAAGTGGAAAATGGATCAGAAATCAGCAGACTCCCAGCTTAGGGAGTGAGAGGCCATGTTTATTTTCCTCTGCTGTTGAGGCACATGAAAAACTACCACTGATTATGCACAGTGCTATTTTTAATGGGCAAGATGAACAAAATAAATTCTATGTTTTATTTCTTCAATCCAGAATATTAAAGATGACAGTTCAGGAGCAGGCAGAAGGCAAAATCTCTTTTGCCATTATCCACTGATACTGATCCTCAGTCAACCAGCTAGGCTTCATTTTTCATATTCTACTTGGCACATTTCTGCTACTGTTTTTTATTACCAGCCTGGTGAGGCACAGTAGCCAACTACAACTGAACTGAGACTAAAAACAGAAAAGAAAAGGTAAACTGGGTGGGGTAGGGGAGAGACACAAATTCCCTTATCCTTGAATTTTGCACATGAAGTAAACACTGCGAGAAGAGTGTCGTGCCCATAGGTGAGATATTAACAATGATATGTTGAAAGAGGCAATGAGGAAGGAGACTCGTAGCCAGCTGGGATTTAGAAGTTCCACTCTGTAAACACTTTTCCAGACAGGATCTGCACTTGAAGGGCATTCGGACACTTTTCCCTTGACCTGTATTGAACAAATGTAACATGAGCAACAGCCCACAGACTGCGCAGCACAGGCAAAGGCATACTTACCTGGACTTGCAGCGGAGTTCTCAGGCTTCTTCTCTATTTACAAAAAGAAATAAGAAAACTTCAGGTTGAAGGTACTGTAATGAGCTATGGTTTTCCTGAAGTACATCTCATATCTCCCCCAGATATTGCTGGGGGTGGGGGCAGTACAGTGGTACCCCTTTCTGTTATTGTTTTTTATTATTAGCCTGGTGAGGCACAGTAGCCAACTACAATTGAACTGAGACTAAAAACAGAAAAGAAAAGGTAATTTGGGGGGGGGGTGAGAGACACAAATTTTCTCCCAAATCTGATTAGCTTGACTTCGCTGCCTCAGACCTCTACAGTTTTTTCCCATAGTAAGCTGCTTAATTTTTGCTTACCTTTGCAGTGACCATCATAGTCCACCTGAATTTTGGAGCCGGTGAGGCAAGCGTCACGATGCAGCTCACAGTGGTTCAGGTATGTCTTGCCGTTGCTGCCACAAACTGGCCTTTTGTGAGGCTTGCATCTCTGCAGCAGCAACAGAAAGAAAAAGACAGATCCAATATAACTAGGCTCCAAAGGTGGAAGGAGACACACAGGGCAGAAAGAGAAGCACTGTCACACAGGCAATATAAATTAGGAGGGCTTGAGAGGGAAGGCCAAACTACAATTTACATAAATCACAGTTTGCCCGAGTGCAGTGATAAGGCGTTTGGGCTGGATCCGGCCCCCCAGGGCTTAGGTTGCCTACCCGTGGCTTATTGCTTTAGTTCTCATCCTTTATGGAAAACTAAGCCCCACTAGGTGTAACTTACTGAACTGAAAGCATTAGTCTCCCCTATTTGGGCTTATTTACATCTTCTCCCTCCTCTTCTTCTATCGCTTCCTGCTATAATGTGGGCAATATAGACTATAGGCAAATGCACCTTAGGGAAACCTACATTAGTGAAACAACAAGTAATAATGATAATCACAGTCACAGGTTGCATCAAATAGGTGCTTATGACGGTTTGCTAAGGACAGTGGTACCTCAGGTTAAGCACTTAATTCGTTCCGGAGGTCCGTACTTAACCTGAAACAGTTCTTAACCTGAAGCACCATTTTAGCTAATGGGGCCTCCTGCTGCTGCCGCACCACCAGAGCACGATTTCTGTTCTCATCCTGAAGCAAAGTTCTTAACCTGAAGCACTATTTCTGGGTTAGCGGAGTCTGTAACCTGAAGCGTACATAACCTGAGGTACCACTGTACAATGAAAGAATTACCTTGAGAGAAGATTCGAGTCATTGATGCAAAAAAGAAGCATACAGTGGTACCTCTGGTTAAGAACTTAATTTGTTCTGGAGGTCCATTCTTAACCTGAAACTGTTCTTAACCTGAAGCACCACTTTAGCTAATGGGGCCACACGATTTCTGTTCTCATCCTGAAGCAAAGTTCTTAACCCAAGGTACTACTTCCGGGTTAGCGGAGTCCGTAACCTAAAGCGTCTGTAACCCAAGGTGTATGCAACCCGAGGTACTGCTGTACAGTACATGCAACAAACCAAGAAGGCTGGGCAGAAAATCCCTAGGACCACAGAGGAAGCAGGAGGGAGCACACATCAGCCACTACCACTAGGCATGCTGGTTCTCCACTTCTGGGATGACATCAGCCTTTGATCTCAGCGGTCGGTCCCAGGACTTCGCTTACCTCAATGCACAGACAGGTAGGCTCACTCTTCTCTGTCACAGCACACTCCCGGCCAGCCCCACAGAAGACATTAGCACAGATTTTAGATTTGCTCATCGGCTCTTCCTGCAAGGGATAAAAGAAAAAAATAGTTTGTTGTGGGGGGGAAGAGAAGCCTTCTTCAGATAAAGACTGTGTCTGTTATTTAGCTACTACATTGATATCCTGCCCAATAATAAAAGTTATGGGTGGCCAACAATGAAAGAAAAACTTTGAAGAGGTAAAAACCACAAACAGCAACCAATAACTGCAACCTTCTCACAGATCTTAAAAGTTCCAGAAATATCAGAAGAGCCACAGATCACTAGCAGATTGAACAAGCCTTTGTGGGTGATTTGTTGACTTTAGCTGGCAGGTGTCAATCAAAACGTTATTGACACCTTCTCAGTGCATTTGCCAGAAAATGGATTCTAAACTACATGGTCACATGCACATCTTTAAATGTTGCAGCTTTTCCATCAATCCGATCTGCTGCTGTCCTAACATATCTGTCAGGGGTTCAGAAAGAGAGACACAGGAGGGGGAGCAAATGGAGAGTGAGGAGGAGGAGTACGAAGGGGGAGCAGGCAGTGACAGCGGCCAGAGTCACTCCACAAGTCTCTCTAGCGAATCGGAGGACTCACAGAAGGGAGCGCCCATGGCCAGAGCGAGGGGGGTTCCAGGGGGGAAGCCCCAGGAGGGAGGGGCCAGCGGGGAGTCCCTGAGCAGCAGTTGGAGATCAGGACCAGCTTCCCCACCAGAGCGCAGTGGGGAGGGGGAGTCCCAGGAGTCGGGACCAATGCTCTCACCACCAGCGGGAGGAGAGGAGTCAGGTTTGGCAACGCCCACATCAGGAAGCGGGGAAACGGTCAGAAGGAAGGTTACCGGCTGGGCGCGCGCGCCAAGTTCAAATGTAGAGGCGAGCGGCACAGTAGGGAGTCCTGACAAGGAGCCAGGTCCTAAAGCCCGCCGGAAGGAAGGGCGAGATTCAGGGGGGTCAGCGTCAGAGGAATCCAGGAAGGAAGTAACACCAGAGGGCAGAAGGACCCAGCGAAGGAAAGAGCAGCGCAGGAGGTGGAGCCGGGCTAGAATCTTAAACTGGTGTGGGGTCAGCAGTGAGTCAGAGGGGACTTAGCCGATCTAGCGGCAAGACGTGGGTCTGCGCGCCCAAAGCTTGGAAATGGAAACTAAACTTCAATAAAGACTTTTGTATATAACATCCAATGGGCGTCGGTCCTCTGTGAGCTGGGACCGAGAGGCAGTCCTGACAATATCTTTCTCAAAATTAAAATTGAACAAAGGGTGTCTTTCTTATTCACTGGGAAGCACAGCAGTTAAAGCACTAGGCTGTGAGCTCCTGTTGGCAAAAGTCCACTTTGAGAGGATGGGCCATGACAAGCCAATTAGTCGGGGTGGGGAAGCAGTGGCTCTCCAGATGTTGTCAGCCATGCTGGCTGGGGCTAATGGGAGTTGCCATCCCACAACATCTGGAGAACCACAGCTTCCCCACCCCTTAGCACAAGTTGGTCTGAGAAGCAGAGAAAACAGAAAAGTTAACCTCTGCTCTCTAAGCAAAATTTCACAAGCCAAGATGCACTAGAATAACCACAGAAAATATTAAGGCTACCAAGGTGCGTTTTTCAAATTAGACAGGGAAGTATTTATTGTTGATTCAGAGTCATCTCTCAAAAGAGAAGGGCCAGGTCTGTGCATCTGTGGTTATGTGTGTGTGTTATCGTGACCATAAAGAAGGCTGATCGCCAAAGAATAGATGCTTTTGAATTATGGTGCTGGAGGAGACTCTGGAGAGTCCCATGGACTGCAATAAGATCCAACCTCTCCATTCTGAAGGAAATCAGCCCTGAGTGCTCCCTAGAAGGACAGATCCTGAAGCTGAGGCTCCAATATTTGGCCACCTCATGAGAAAAGAAGACTCCCTGGAAAAGACCCTGATGCTGGGAAAGATGGAGGGCGCAAGGAGAAGGGGACGACAGAGGACAAGATGGTGGGACAGTGTTCTTGAAGCTACCAGCATGAGTTTGACCAAACTGCGGGAGGCAGTGGAAGACAGGAGTGCCTGGTGTGCTCTGGTCCAGGGGGTCACAAAGAGTCAGACACGACTAAACAACAACAACAATTGTGACCTGGAGTGCAAGGAGACTGGCATTAATGCCAACCCCCTTCACAACAGTCTGAGCAAAGGGGAAATAACAGCTTTGAGTCTATTAGTTCAAGCACCCCACGAAGCTTCTGTATTAAAATGTCCAACTCTGACAATGTTTTCCCAGCTTGTCATAAATGTTTCCCCACCCTGCTTCACTTTCCGAGACCAGCCAAGCGCAAACTCCACCCATCTTACATCTTACATTCTTGGCTCTCATACTTTCTAACAAAAACCAACTGCAAAATAGACCCCAGGAGGAAGGAGGTCGCTGCCTATTCAGCCAGACCTCAAGTCTCCAGGAGGCTGGCCAATCAGAGCATTCCAGAGTTACGTGGTCACAGGGGCTGAGACCATTGTTTCAAAGGAGCAAGAGCCTCCCAAAGGATCTGGCTGCACAAACCCAGAGCAGCAGAACATGCAGCTCCCCTACTCTGTCAGCAGATTGGAATGCCCTTTAAAAGGCAATATTGCAAATATGGACAAGGAAAGTCACAGCAATATTTTTATTCCTCTCTTAGCAGCTTTTGAAACTTTTCTAGCACCAAACAGTTGAAACCACATGAATGCAACAAAGACAATGGAAAATCAAATGCTAGAAGTTTCCTCCCCTTGCAGTGCCTCTACTGAAATGTTAAAATGCCAAGAAGTTAAAAAATAAAACCCATTCCATGTGCTAAACTAGGAAATCAGAGCACATTTTAAGGAGGACCTAATGCTCAATGCCTAGACTTTTTTTTTTAAAACCCACTCTTGAAACAATCTGAAGGCATCGAATTGTTTATGCAAAAGGTCACATAAGAACATTGAATCTGCATATTCTTAATACTCCCAAAAGCTCCAGCCTGATATAAGAACTCTCAAAACAGAAGTGAAGATCAGGCAGCAGGCCAGGACCTGCCCTAGGCTTAGGTCACTCTGCAGAAGTGTTTTTCTTCCCTCCTCACCAGCCGTTTTGCAGTTCAGTTCTTCTGAAGCCTTCCCAGAAAACTGGCCCCAAACCATCTTATTCTCTACATTTATATTCTACCTTTCCTCCAAGGCAGCTTACATGGTTTCTCCTCCATTTTATAATCACTGCAACCCTGACAGACAGCAGTGAGCTTCATAGAACCTGCACCATCTTAGTCTGGCTCTTCAGGATCAGACCTTATATCATTCAATGCCAGCTAGGGACACGGGTGGCGCTGTGGGTTAAACCACTGAGCCTAGGACTTTCCGATCAGAAGGTCGGTGGTTCGAATCCCTGTGACGGGGTGAGCTCCCCTTGCTCGGTCCCTGCTCCTGCCAACTTAGCAGTTCAAAAGCACGTCAAAGTACAAGTAGATAAGTAAGTACCGCTCCAGTGGGAAGGTAAACAGCGTTTCCGTGCGCTGCTCTGGTTCGCCAGAAGCGGCTTAGTCCTGCTGGCCACATGACCCGGAAGCTGTACGCCGGCTTCCTCGGCCAATAAAGCGAGATGAGTGCCGCAACCCCAGAGTCGGCCACAACTGGACCTAATGGTCAGGGGTCCCTTTACCTTTACTAGGAGCAGACCAGCAATCCAGCCTCACCTCACATGTGTTTGACATCTACCACTTCAACCAGCAAACACACAACTGCTACTGGCAGGTGTGTGTCATGCAACACAATGCAGGCCTAAGTATGCTTACTCAGGTGTATGTTCCACTGTGTTCAGTGAGGCTCCCTCTCAAATAAATGTGGTTATGATTTCTTCCTAAGACCAACTTTAAAACTAAATTTATTCACCGCGCAGATCAAAATTCCAGGTCAAAAGTCAAAATAGCACTACTAGGGCCACACTATTGTCCCTCTGACCAAAACAGTGACAATGTCCCTGAAATACAAAAAAGGGATCAGGGAGGCAACTAAAGCAGAACATCTTCATGCACAGGAAGCCACATTCCTGCACACAACCCCCTCTCTCACACACACATTCCAGATGTGTTGCTAACACACTTAGGAGAAGTTAAGGCACTTACAGATTCGCTCAGTGTGTTGAACCCAGAGCAAACTGCTCCAGAAGCTCTGCATCCTGGTAATCAAGATAGTCCCACAATTAATTGCTGTAACGATGAGCTCCTATATAAAATCACAGAATTGTAGAATTGGAAGGGATCCCTAGAGTCATCTACTCCAACCCGCTGCAATGCAGGAATGTTAATGTTTATGAATGTATGTTTTTTATTCACTTGCTTTGATATAAGCTAACTGGCTTGCTTTAACCTTATCTGTGGGCTTGGGGTGCTGAGCTCTGAGCCCAGGAAGTAGGACTATCTATAAGATTTGGGTATTTGCCACCTATGCCCTCATCTGGTCAAGTGATGCAAAGTCCTGCCCAAAGTGGCATATGCTGCTTTGTGTACAAAGAATGTATAAACGTTTGCTTGGGCACAGACTAGTCACAGCAACCTCTCATAGTTGCAGTGTCCGTCCTGCACCTGTAAAGGCAATGTGACTGCACAGGCCATGCTGCAAGCTTACATTTCCTTTTTTAGAAAAAGCGCTAGAACCGATCACTGGCATTTTTGACGCCCTTCTTCAGTATACCTGCCCTGCTTTGGTCTGGTGGACCAGGATACTCAGGCTCCAAAAGATGGCAGTGGAGCATCATCGAAGGATGTGGGAGGAGCCTGAGAACTGATTTGGAAAAACAGCTAGATGGCAGCATTGTCCCTCCATCAGTTGTTCGCTGCAACTACCTCCTATCTGCTGTGTGCTGATGAAACAAGTGGGGCGAATGAGTTTGAGCTCTGTAGTAGTGATGGCTGCAAAGAAATAGCATTTTTCTGCCACCGTTGCATTTGCACAGAGTTGCCCAATGGAGCCTTTTGAAAGAAGTCAAAAGTCCTGCTACATCTTGGTCCACTCAGTAGCCTTTTGTGACCAATTTGCACAACACTTTACAGATGAATTTGCCCAGTTGCATGCCGACACAGAGGTCAGTTAGTTGATATAACTTTGGCTCCTGCTTATCCGGTTTCATTTATTTATTTAGACACCCCCCCCCCCCCGTTCTGCCCTTCTAATGCTGAGGTCCCCACTTTGGGCGGTTATTTGCACAGCCCAGGGAAATGGACAGACAGGATCCTTGGAGGAGAGAGACCTCCTTGCTGTGAGTGATTCTTAAAGCTGCCCGGGGGACCGGTCAACAGGATAAGGGCATTTGTAACTGTCTCCTTATTCCAAGAGGACGTGATATTGCAAAGTTTAACTACTGCAGAGCTCTCTCCCTCCACATACTCTCTGATACACGTGAGAACTTTGTCTTGACCAAACTGTACTGGTGGAGCAATACTCCCTCCTCTTAGCAGCTGGGATCAGCTTCTTCCACATCGGAGACGTGAGGGTCAGCTGGAAAGCTCTCTGCTGGTGAGTGCCAGGCCCCCCATTCCAACCACGGATGTGAAAGCCAAGCCTTCATGAGGACTTTCTCCCTTGCCGCATCACGGCCTGGCCACACAGAACAGAACAGTCACTGCACCCACAGGGTCCCACTGCAACTCCCTACAGGGGCAAGGGGACGTATTGTCCCCATCACAGCAGGAGGGAGGTTGAAGCAAGAACATTTGAAGAGCACCACTCCCTTTCTCCCAATCCTGAAACACTCACTGCTCACCCAGGTCCAGACACCATGCATTGCAGCCACTGATCAACGTTTCCTTGCCTACTCAAGGCTCCAGGGAGTGTAAACCAACAAAGGTGGCATGAGCTTCTCCTTTACAAGAAAAGCTACCTCCTGTTTAAGGGCAGATTAAACAATTCCATTTTAGCAAAGGCATAAACAGGCAAACTGATGTACTTAATAAGAGTGCTGTTACTTTGGCAGGAAGATGATATGGTTTCTGGTTACAAACCTTTTTCTTATGCAAATAAAGCAATTTACTGATCAAAGGCGCTCTTGTTCACTTTGCCATTACCATACTTGCCAACGACAGCATCCAGAGCTGTTCAGGAACAGCCAAGAGTTCTCACAACCTGTCACATTTTCCAGACTCCTAAGCACCTTTCTGCCAAATTACAGCCAAAGAGGTCACAATATGTAGCACATTCTTTCTTGGCTACATACTGGAAAGGTTTTGCACAAAAGCAGCTCGAACCAAGTGGTGAAAAAGCTGCTTGCTTTCAAAGACATCAGAGGCATTTCTGTGTTGCAATTTCCCCAGTTTGGGAGCTTGTGGTGATCAGTGGAGCAGACCAGACTGCTGGATTAATCTGAGAGTGTGGCCAAGAAAAACTCTCTCCAGCAAGACACACTTAAGAGTGCACTAAGGAATCCCAACATTTGCAGAGAGAACGATCTTATTCTCAAGTGACACCTCCTGATCAGTATCACTCCCGAGTCCTCTGCACATGGTGAACTCAAGCACTGCACCAGGGGAAAAATTAAAACCGGCATTCCGGCCCTCTTCCACTGGCAGAAGACTCTACTCCTGCGCCAGTGGAGCACTGCCAGCACATAGGACAAAAAGTCGGCAGAGTTGGCGGCATGGTGAACAAGGAACAAAGCTCGGGAGGAATCCTGGGCTTACTCAGGGCTCTTTCCTACTCACTGCGATGGCACAGCAGCAGCATCCTGCAAAAGCTGTCATTAACATTAAAACGCACCCTGTGGAGACCATTTAGGTTCTCTCATCAGGGAGCCTTGCCTGAAGTTTTCCAAGTGACAAGTGAAAACTTTTTTATTTGCCTTTGCCTTTTGGGTCAGGGACAGGGAACCTGCAGCCCTTCAGATGTTACTGGACTCCAGCTCCCATCAGCGTGACCAGGATGATGGGAGCTGGAATTCAGCAACTAAGGGTGCAGGTTCCCCACTCCCGTTCTAGAATCTGTACGCTTCTAATCAGACTCTGATAACCTCTTTTTTTACAGGCTCCTCTCCTGCTGTGTTCTCTGCAGTGGCGTAGCGTGGGGGGTGCAGGGGGGGCCGGCCGCACCGGGTGCAACATCTGGGGGTTAGGGTTAGGGGGCACAAATCCACGGGTTAGGGGGCGCAAATTGCTTGCCTTGCCCCGGGTGCTGACAACCCACGCTACGCCACTGGTTCTCTGGTCTCAGGGCGTAGTTCGAAGGCACGGGAGTCAACCTCCTTGCTGAAGCTAAGCAAGTGTGCCAGGACAGAAGACTCTCTGGGAGCCATGTGCCCATTGCCTTGAGTCCCACAACGGAAGAACAGCCAGAAGCAAATGTCATAGACAATTCCGTGTTTCTCATGTATCATTTTTCAAGTCGTGTTTTAAAATATTCTGCCAGGCAGCTTTTACTTGAGAGTGGGTTAGAATATGGGGATAGGGGAGTGGAAGTGGAAGTTGAAGAAAGGCTGCAATAGGGGTCATCCCTGGGGATACATTGCCCTGCAGTAAAAGCGCCTTTTTGCCTCCGCTTAAATAATGTTGTATGTTGTTGTTGTTGTTTTGCAGCGGGGAACAGGACAAATAGTACAATGACAACCTAAGTACCCAGCTTTCTCTTATCCAAGGAAACTAAACTTGGTAGCAGTGCCCTTGAACATATCATCGCTTAGAACCGGGGAGCCGTATTTTGGTACCTTTTACAGAAAGCCTTTATTTCTGTTTTGTTACCGGTCCAAAGCCGAATTCACCATCTGCAGTTAATCTATAAAAAAGGGGGCAGCGGGAAACCCACTAGGGACCTCCGACCTCCAGAATGCATATTCTGTCCTTTTTGCCCGCTAGCCCACAGCAGCTTGAGTTTATTTTCTTTAAATCACTTCCACATTTCCCAGCCGTAATCATCAAATATTTTGGCTCTGACCTCATTTTCAGGGAGGCTGCAACTCAGGGGATTCAGACACCATTCCTTCATTCCTGGTCAAGCAAAACGTTTGGCTTTTGAAAGAGAGAAGAGTCCCAGCGAAAATACTTGTGGAGAAGCAGATGATCCTCTAGAAAGGCTTCCATTTTTTGAAAAAAGAAGGGAGGTGGTGGCGTTGCCAAGGCTTTATGGGGAGACCTTTGGGACCTCATTTTGCTCACGAGGTCTCCTTAAGGGACCTCACCCTGAAGCTGAGGAAAGAAGAAAAGCTGTTTCTTAAAAGAAAGGAAACCCATCTTCTCTTCCACATGGAAGCAGAACTACAGTGGTACCCTGGTTCTCAAGTTGGAATACCCTTGGGACTCAAACAACTTGGAACCCAAACACTGCAAAGCTGGAAGTAAGTGTTCCGGTTTGCAAACTTTTTTCAGAATCCGAACGTGCTCCGTTTTGAGTGTTACACTGAGGTCTGTCTGTTTTTCCTATTTATTTTACGTTTTCATGGCTGCGGCTCTTTTTGTTTTTGTGACTGTGTGGAACCCAGTTCCGCTCCTGATGGATTGACTGCATGACTGCAAGTACATCCTTTATTGCTTTCATTTTGTGGATCCATGCTCTCGTCAGATAGCAGCATTCATGTTCAACTGCTGTTTGAGGGGTTGTTTTCCAGAGTCTGGAACGGATTAGTCCGTTTTGCATTCCTTTCTATGGGAAAGCGCGCCTTGCCTTTGGAACGCTTTGGTTTCTGAACGGCCCTCCAGGACGGGTGGAGTTTGAGAAGCAAGGCGCCCCGGCTGCATCAACTCTCTTTTGCCAAAAGAAAAGTTCTTTCTGGCTGGGAAAGGCCCCCTCCCCGTCCCCCCCTCCGGCTTTTGTTCCCCGCCGGGCGCCTCCTTTCCCGAAAAGCGGCCTCTGGCCTCCCGAGCAGCGAAGTTCCCTCGGCCGAGTCGGGGCTCGGGGCGCCGGAAGGCCGCCTCTCCCTCCCTCCCGCCCGGCGTCTCCTACCTCCGCGCGGAGCCCCAGGACGCTCCCGGCCAGGAGGGCCACGGCCAGGCTGCTCCACAGCTGCTGCAACTGAGGGAAAGAAGAGAAGAGAAGAGAAGCTGCTTAGTCGGCGGCGCAACTCGCCCGGTTCCCTCTCCCCCTCCGGCCTCCCTCACCATCTTGGCTGCGTCCCGCCCGACTGGCCAAGGGGAGAAGGCGACGGGCTGCTCGCTTGCTCGCTCGCTCGCTTGCTGCGCCTCTGCCTCTCCTCTGCCTCTGCGGCCGCGGATGCTGAGGGGAAAGGCGGCTCCTCCCCTCGCGGCTCCCCTCCTTCTTTTGCGCCTTCTTTCTTTCTTTCTTTCTTTCTTCCTTCCCTCCATCCCGCCCCCTCCGCGCAGGGAGGGTCGTCTGGGGCGCGGCGGACTGGCGGGATGCTCCGAGAAGAGGGATGGGGGGCAACGGGAAACATGGGGGAGGATGGAACCGCTTTCCCCCCGTTTTTCCCCCAAAGCCGTTTTTCCCCCTGGAAAAAAAATGTGTGTGGAATTTTCAAACTATATCAAACTGCTTTTTTCAATATTTCCACACCCCCCCCCGGTTTCCCCCCAGTTTTTACTGGGGGTTTTTCCCCATGCTTGGATCCCATAGTGACCCCCTTCAGTCTCTGCATGCCCCTGCCTTCACTCTCGCCAGCCACCAGTGGCGTAGAGTGGGTTGTCAGCACCCGGGGCAAAGCAAGTAATTTGCACCCCCTAATCCGTGGATTTGTGCCCCCTAACCCTAACCCCCAGATGTTGCGCCCGGTGCGGCTGGGCCCCCCCTGCACCCCCCACGCTACGCCACTGCCAGCCCCCACTTCCTTCTTTCCTCTCTCTCAATCCCAGCAGAGCCTGGGGAAGAGAATCCTCTCCTCGCCCCCATCGCCAGGTCTGGCAGCTGTGCTGAATATCAGAGAGAGAGAGAAAGGGCGGCAGGTGAACTTTACCTGGTCCCCACTGATGCACCGCAGTAAAATTGGGGATAGAGGGAAGTCAGAGAAGTTGGCCAAGGTAGAAACCTAAACTCAGGCCTGATTTATCAGCTTGGAAGACAGCATTCTTGCTTGTGCATTGTTCAGTGTAACCAGCTTCCTGCTTCAATTGGGCCCTCAAGAGCAGGGCTGTTCAGCTACCTACTTACGCTCGGAACAATGCATGTATTTCAGTGGCATAGCAGCATTTGCCGGTGCCCGGGGCACGTGTGAGCAGTGGCGGGGTGTGGAGGGTGAGCAGAGCCAGCCCAGCCCTCGCCACTGGAGTCAATGAGCCACGCTGCGCCACCAGCCTGCCTGCGTAGGGAGAAGCCCAACCAGCCGACACAACCCTTGGCAGGTGAATCCCCTCAACACCCACAATGAAGGAATGCCCGGCCAAGCCATGCTGGGGTCACCCCTTGCCCGTCTCCATAGGTGGCCATTCAGCAAGGGGGCCAGGTCACACCCCGGGGTCCAGAGCCCCTGGTGGCAGGCAGGGCAAGACAAGGATCTTGGGGTGGTGTGGAGGTGTGTGTCTGGTTTGCACCCCCTTAAAATTGTGTGCCTGGGGCCACGCTTCCTCCCAGTCCCCCAGACTACACCCCTTGCAGCATGATTTCCCCGCTATCCTCTCCTTGGTATGACCCTGGAGAAATCCAATACTTGGTCATTCTTTTATTTAGAATTGCTTCTGGATTCCATATATCTGGAGTGATCCCTCATTTCCCATGCACCTATCAACCATGTTCACAGAACCACGGGCATAACCGGGGGGGGCAGGGGGGCAGCTGCCACCCCCCCCAGTGTCAGGTTTGCGTTGTTGTTTTTTTGGTACAGAAAATATTGGTTTAGAGTGTAGAGATCTTTTCTATTCTATTTAATTCAAGACGGTTCTGGAAGCTTCTCTGTGTGATACAAGCTGGAAGTTTCTATTCCGCCTGGAAACATGCAGAAGGTTCCTGACGTTTGGGTTATTCCTTCCGAGAAGCTGATTGCAGCTGCTTTAAACTGGTCCTGTTATCTCTCCATCTCAAAGTCATGCTGCGTACAATAGCAACCCAGAGGAACCTGGTTTTCACTATCTGTCTCTCCTTCCTTCTGGTGTGGCGGTCTGTATATAGTATGCTTAGTGCTAAGGTCTTTCCTGCAGCTGGATTTTTGCTATGCCAATCCTGAGCTTATGGAATTGAACTGTTATGCTCATTTACCTTCAGTAAACTCTGCTGAATGGAGCTGATTGCCTCTGAGTTATCATTTGGGAACCCTGCATCGTGTTTGAGCCTGAACTCTACAAATTATATGTTGATGTCTGCTCTGGAGATCAAGATGGAGCAAAACTATGACACAAGTAAAACAATAGAAATCAGTTAAGTGACCAGTTAAGGTTGGCTCTGCCTCCCAGCTAACTCCTGCCTCCCCCAACAAAAATCCTGGCTCCACCCATGCATAAAACCATAGAATTCAAAGGGACCTCAAAGGTCACCCGGCACATTCCCTATCTACCAGTGTATCATCCACGATCAGAAACCAGCCTCTGCTGAGAAACCTCTGTTAACAGAGAGTGTGCGACATTCCACATGAGTCTGTTCCAACACTGAACACTTGTGGCCATCTGGAATTTTCCTCATGTTTAATCTAAACCCCTTTCCCCTTCAATTTGAACACATTGGTTTAGGTCCTATTCTGTGAAGTGATAGAAAATAAATTTATTCCATTGTTTATGGGACAGCCCTTCAGATATTTGAAGATTGCAATCATGCTAACTCATATCCACTTCTTTTTCAGGGCAAACATACCACGCTCCTTCAACTCTTCCTCATGATACAGTGGTACCTCGGGTTACAGACACTTCAGGTTACATACGCTTCAGGTTACAGATTCTGCTAACCCAGAAATAGTACCTCGGGTTAAGAACTTTGCTTCAGGATGAGAACAGAAATCGTGCGGCAGCAGCAGCAGAAGGCCCCATTAGCTAAAGTGGTGCTTCAGGTTAAGAACAGTTTCAGGTTAAGAATGGACCTCCGGAATGAATAAAGTTCTTAACCCAAGATACCACTGTACTTGGGTCTCCAGGCCCTTCACTATCTTTATTATCCTCCTCTGGAGATGTTCCCGTTGTCTATCCTTTTTAATCTGTAGTGCCCAGAAGTGGAAACCATATTTCAGTTGAGGTCTAAGCAAAGTAGAATAGATCCCTGCTTGTGAACTGCTTGAAGACAAAAGAGCTTAGAAAAGAGAAGAAAGAGTGGTGGACTTATTGATGCTTCCCTTCAAAAGGGAATTGAGACAGAGAAAAGGAAATGAGGACACATTTTGAAGCAGGCTTCCTCCACCTCGGCCCTCCAGATGTTTTTGGCCTGCAAGTCCCATGATCCCTAGCTAACAGGACTAGGGATGATGGAATTGTAGTCTCAAAACATCTGGAGGGCCGAGGTGGAGGAAGCCTGTGAAGGCTGGACAAGTTCGGTTTTGTGCAAAAAATAATATTGATCTTAGAGGCACTGCAGAGATTACTGGCAATCCCAACATGGAGATTTTTCTAAATCTCACTTAATTGATTAGCCATTATGATAGCAAAGTTAAAAACCATTTATGAAATCATAAAACTGGGCTGTAAACTTTCATGTAAAATACAAAATTACTTTTTAAAATGTTTGTGCTGAAAGGATTTCTAGGAGAGAGAAAACGCAAAGTATTATTCAATACTATTTTATTGCACTCCAGACATTTCTCACCATCAGCAAATGTATTGGATTATCAGGTCTGTCCATAACTGATGCGGGAAACATTTTGATCCAGGAAAGTTTTGTAGAGTTCACTGAAACGAAAGGGAAGACAGGAAGGTGGTTTAGTGGATGAAATCATGAACAAATTTAAACAAGACAGCGTCAATATTAAAAATGCCTGAGGACAAGGATAAAATAAACAGCAAGATATGTCTTTCATGTATGAGGGTGTTCAAGCCCTTATATTAAAATGAAAACCTATTTCTGACCCTGAAATATATCTCATGGCTTTGATGGGCCTGGGACAAAATCAATGGTACTTTGGTAATTAACTCATACTAAGGACACGCCAACAGTTCCCTTTCTTCTGCTCTTTTCAGGCAAGACCTGCAATTTAAAGTTCTGTGTCTGCCCTTTTCTTTTTCTCCATAGCTTTCCCTGCAAAAACCCGCTCTTTAAAGCTCAATCGGAGCAAATGTCAATCTGCAGAAAACCCAAATTGACATTTGCTCTGATTCAGCTTGAAAGGAGTGGGTTTTTGCGGAGAAAGCTTGGGTCAGAAACTAAAAGGATTACATTGCTTTAAAGGACCACATTGTTGCTCTTCCTTTACTAAAGATATACAGAGCTTTTGTTCAATGTGCCGGCACTACAGAAGCATTACTAGGGGAGAATCTCATCATCGTTTATACCACGGGAATGGGATGTGTTCATAGCTGTCAACTCACAGATTTGAAAATAAGGGATCAGCAGCCTCGAAAATAAGGGATCAGCAGCCAAAATAAGGGATTTTCAGAGCATAGGTATGTTCAACTTCTGAGCCCCTCCGAGCCAAAGGCAGAAAAACCAGCCAGCAGCCAAACGAAGCCTCAAGCGGTGGTTCCCACAGCGCAGCAACCCGGCAAAGGCGATGCAGCAAGGAAAACCACCGTCACCTCTCCGCTGGGAAGCGCTGAGCAAAGGCGAGTCCCCAGGCAATGCGGCCAATTTGATAGGCACAAGGCACGAAAGCTCCACCCCCCCAGTTGTTCTTAGACTCCTTATTGGGTGAGCAACGCAGCCAAGCAACACAGTTGGAGCCTCCCTCCTTCTTGGCCGGCAGGAAGAGGAGCTGCTTCCTTTGAAACCCAGGAAATTTAAGGGACATCATCAATAAGGGACAGCAGCGGGACACGGCGCTGGGATAAGGGACTTTCCCGCCAAATAAGGGATGGTTGACAGCTATGGATGTGTCCAGCATGTTGCTAGTGACAGACATGAAATGCATCTTTTATCACAGAATATTTCACTCTGTATATGTTCATATGTCTTTTTAAACATTGCCCTTTTTCACATGGTAGCTTTAGGGCAAACATATGAGCTACAAATTCAATGTGTAGGGTAGGATTCTGGGGAAATGGTTTTTTCCCATGTATCATTCTGAATAGTTGAAATGTATATTCATACAGTTTTTCAGACCAATTCAAGTGCTGCTTATGCTATTGTTCTTGTGTACCCATCATAGATTTTGTTCTTTTTTCCTTTTTTTTTAGTGTTGCCCTGCTGTGTAATAAATGCCATATCTAGTTTACTTAGCAAAAAAATTGAAACTGCTATAGTAAGAATTTTGACAGACTTAGTTTTTGCACATAACCTTGTACAATCTCAAAACAGAGGCCAGCAACATAAAAGTATATCTGGACTCTATTGTATTATAGAATTTTATTGTAGAATAGAATATCCTTGACGTTACAACTGATGACTATGTATTTCTGAGCCATTTTCTGAAGTCTTTTAAGCTTAAAAAAAATCACGTGCAAGAAACAAGTTTGCAGCTACTAATTTTGACGCCTTTAAGATCTGTATAAAAGTGTGCTGTTTTATCCTTAGTTAATACCAACACGGCGTTGTGTTCATTTATACCAATTCTAATATATGACACATTGTTGTAGTATGGATAATTTGTAATCCTTATTTCCCCTTTGTATTCATTCAAGCTTCTAAATAAATTGCTGTATTGTGCAATAAAGAATAAAAAATACTGGTTGCCTTTTGGGAGGGGCTGTAGGATTTTAGTTGGTGCCTGATGTAAAAATCTTGAAAACAGAATTGCAGTAGAGACAGGGATGCAACGAGGCAGATTTCATGTCTCTGAAATGGTTGCACTTTTCTGCAGGGCAATCATGGCTAAAGAGAAGGGAACATGTTCTGAAAACAATGCAGCGGTTTGTATTACAGTATATGAACACAGGGTTCACTGCAAACAAGACGAACTCAACAGCAAGGTCAGCTGAGTGTCCAGGGAAGGGTGGAGATCAAATTAATCTTCCAGGGAGTAAGTCTATGATCTCATCTAATTAGCACACAATATCCCCCCCCCCCTTTTGTAAATCCTACTCGCTGGGGAATGGGTAGTGCTGTTTATCTCATACTCCAGTTGGAGCCAACTGTGTCATTAGCTCTTGGCCGCTGCTACATGGTCTCCTCTTGAGCTCACCTTCTGAGCTGGCATTAAGGAGTCCTGCCTGCTTTAATCAGTGTCAGAATTATCTGTCCTCCAACGCAGATCCCAATGTCATCTCCAGCAGCACAACCTCGAGGAAGGCCTATTTTTAACCTCCGATATCTCTGCATTTCTCAGCGAAGAGAAATTGCCTGACTATCCAATCAGGAAGCAACTCTCTGTGAAGCAGAGAGGCCCTTGAAGAGATTTCTCATGGCACCAGGAAGGGAAAGAAAGAGCTGTCCAATAACCAACCCAAGGTGTATGAAACACCATCCAATGGGGTTAGTAATTAGATTTATAGACCACCTTTTCCTTCCAAGGAGCTCAAGGTGGAGTACATGGTTCTCCTCCCACCCATTTCATCCTCACATAACCCAGTGAGGATGCTTAGGCAAATCCAGAATGCGGCAGCTAGACTGGGGACTGGGAGCGGCCGCCAAGACCATTTAACACCGGTCTTGAAAGACCTACACTGGCTCCCAGTACGTTTCCAAGCACAATTCAAAGTGTTGGTGCTGACCTTGAAAGCCCTAAATGGCCTCAAAGCCCCAGAAGACCTGAAGGAGTGTCTCCCCCTCCATCGTTCTGCCCGGACACTGAGGTCTAGCGCCAAGGGCCTTCTGGGGTTCCCTCACTTCGAGAAGTGAGGTTACAGGGAACCAGGCAGAGGGCCTTCTCGGTAGTGGCACCCGCCCTGTTATACGCCCTCCCACCAGATGTCAAAGAGAAAAATAACTACCAAACTTTTAGAAGACATCTGAAGGCAGCCCTGTTTAGGGAAGCTTTTAATGTTTAATAGGTTATTATATTTTAGTGTTCTGTTGGAAGCAGCCCAGAGTGGCTGGGGAAACCCAGCCAGATGGGCGGGAAATAAATAAATAAATAAATAAATAAATAAATAAATAAATAAATAAGAGGTGGTGACTAGCTCATGGTCACCCTGTGATTTGAACCCTGGTCTCACTCTATCCATTCTTCTTTGGTGATCACTCGTAGGGGAGTAAGATTGTCTTCCATGAGCACAGTCTTAACAGTGAGTCCATAAGTGACTGTGGAGGCCAATTCTGGATCCATCCACATGTCCTTCCACGGTGGGGACATTGGTTTCCGGGCAGGAGTTGATCACGGTGAGGTTTTGCCAAGCGTGCCTTCCTCTTAGCACGTTTCTCTCTTGCGTCCTGAGTTCGAGCGTCTTCAAAGCCCACGACACCTTTGGTAAAGGCTGTTATCCAATTGGACTGCTCACAGGCAAGTGTTTCCCAGTTGTCGGTGTTTATACTACATTTTAAAAGATTTGCCTTGAAAGAGTCTTTCAACCTCTTTTGTTGACCCCCAGCATTACGCTTTCAATTTTTAAGTTCGGAATAGAGTAGTTGCTTTGGAAGACGATAATCAGGTATTCGCACAACATGACCAGTCCAACGAAGTTGATGTTGAAGAATCATTGTTTCAACACTAGTGATCTTCGCTTCTTCTGGTACACTGGCATTAGTTTGCTTGTCTTCCCAAGGGATGTGTAAAATTTTTCGGAGACACCCTTGATGGAATCTTTCAAGGAGCTGGAGATGGCGTTTACAAGTGGTCCACGTTTCACAAGCATAAGCTATTCATTACGCCACATTGGCTCACGATGGGTTGAATTGATGCCCACCTGCTCTTTCAGCGGTACAAGTTCTGCAAGGTCCAAGGGGCATTGCCGGCAGGTGGCTGGGATTTGCATGTAGGGAAACTGGGCCCATCGCACACCACATCCATTCCCAGCCCATGGCACATCCCCGTTTTAGCCATACCACTGGCTGCAGCTCAATAGTATAGGACCTTTCCACACAGAAGGTCCAGGTTCCATCCCTGGGTTATCTAGGTAAGACTGGGAACGTCCCTAATCTGATACCCTGGTTTATGTATCTCTCTCTGCGTGTGACCTGCTTATGCTTTCTCCACCTTCAGTCCTCTTCTGGTCCTGGGAGACGGTGAAGAAGTGGAGGTGAGGGTAGGAGGAGGAGGAGGTGTGGAAGGCCCTAATTCTGCACCAGTTTGGCCAATTTCTCCCTCCTGCACGCATTCTTCACTCTCCAATCCTGCAGCTTCTCCTGCCTCTGATTCTCTTTTTTTTAATATAATTTTTATTAGGTTTTTTTTAACATAACATTTTCAACAGTAATTAAACATACTTTTACATCTTATTCAAATTTTTGACTTCCATCAATCCTGCCTGAAAATTTTCCAATCTAATCTCTCAGTATGCGTTTCTTATCTTCCCTATTACATTTCAAACTCATAACCAAAATCTCTATTTTTTTCTACTTTGTAACACTTCGTATATTTCTCCTTACAAATCTTCTTGTAGTCCTACTAGCGTGATTTGTTGATTACTGTTGCTCTTCAAATAATTCATATACTTATTTCAATCTTCTGTAAATCTCTGGTCCCGCAGGTTTCGAATCCTTCCTGTCCTTTTGTCCAATTCTGCATAGTCCATTAATTTCGTCTGCCATTCTTCTTTTGTCTGCCATTCTTCTTGTTTCCATTTCTGAGCTAACAATACTCTTGCCGCAGTTGTTGCATATAAGAACAGTTTAGCATCTTGCCTTCTCCTGCCTCTGATTCTCGTCTCTCGTCTGTTCCAGGCACACCCAGATCACGGATCCCTTCTTCTAAGTCAGTCCTCAACCCCCTTTCTCCCGGTGTTCACTCCTCAGTGTCCAGCCAGTCGCTGACACCCTTCCACAGCACGTCAGCAGCAGTATATAAATACCTGCCAGCAATCATTCAGAGGAAAAGTCACACGGCTGTCTCTGTGGCCTCATGTCGCACCTACTTAGAGCACACAAGGAGGGATTTTGGGTGGTGATAACTATGGGAAAAGGGTCCTTGGCACAACAAGCACAAATATAGGAAGAGCACATTGCTAATACTTATATATTCCAAAACCTTGCACCAGGGCTGGGGAACTGATGGGTCTCCAGATCTTTCTAGACTTGCACCCCTATTATTTGCAACCATTGGTTATGCCAGCTGGGGAATGAAGGTTGCAGTCCCGCCACAACATCTGGAGGCGAGTAAGAGGAGACGTGAGAGAAGTTTATAAAATTAAGCCCTGCATGAAGAAAGTAGATAGAGAGAGGTTTTTCTCCCTCATAACAGTCATGGACATTCAATGAAGCTGGATGTTGGCAGATACAGGAAAGATGAAAGAAATGAGTGACAACAGGACTCTTGTCGACATCAATAAATTAAGCTGGGTAGGTATTTTCAAATATCAAAATACAACTATAGGGACAGCTTCATCTGTTGACATTCTGCATTGCTTGTGTGTAGCACCCCTGATTTACCTTTGGGCTCTATCCCTCTCCCACCTGCAAAAAGAGGACACACATTTGCATATGACTTAATGTGTACGCAAACGTTATGCCATTCTGAGTCTTTTTTGCAAGTGTGCAGATGGCTCAAGCCATGTGCACATGTACAGTGGTACCTCGGGTTAAGTACTTAATTCGTTTTGGAGGTCCGTTCTTAACCTGAAATTGTTCTTAACCTGAAGCACCTCTTTAGCTAACGGGGCCTCCTGCTGCTGCTGCACCGCTGGAGCACGATTTCTGTTCTCATTCTGAAGCAAAGTTCTTAACCTGAGGTACTATTTCTGGGTTAGCGGAGTCTGCAACCTGAAGCATATGTAATCCAAGGTACCACTGTACAGTATTTGTTTATCCGTGGGTGTGGCCATTCCCCCTTTATCCTTGAGTTTTCTGATATATCAGACTTACATAAAACAATGGGTTAATTAACAAAAAACAACAGGTGTGTGTCGCTGCTGGAACCCAGCAGTAGCTCACCCTCCCTGAGTTCCAAAACCTGGAGGTTCATTGTCAGCATACCCCTCAATTAAATGGAAGTATGGGATGCCACTTGGATAAGAACAGGGATCGCCAACCTAAGGCTACATAAAGGACTGAACCTTATTGCAATGTGTTACTTTGTTCCTTTGTAACGTTATCTTACTGTACAGTCAAACCTCAGTTCTTGAACGGCTCCGTTTTCAAACGTTTCAGCTCCTGAACACCAAAAACCCGGAAGTAAATGCTCCGGTTTTTGAACATTTTTTCGGAACCCGAACGTCTGGCGTGGCTTCTGATTTGAGTTTCCCTATTGAATTGAGGCTTCCGCTTTCTGTTTTCGGATATTTCAGAAGTCAAACAGTCTTCTGGAACGGATTACATTAGAAAACCCAGGTTCCACTGTAACTAGTATTTAAGACTGTTCTGCCCAATGCTGAACTGCTCTAACAGGGTCATGCAGAAGCAGCTCTGTCATTGCACCCCCCTGCTGAATCCCACCGCCTCAAGTGCCTGTTTCAGTCTTCCTTGTGGTCTGGCAGCCCTGTGTGGGATTCACTGGATCCACTTTAGACTGCTAGGAAAGTTAGTTCAGGCACTACCTTGCATGTCTGCAGGATTAAACACTGAAAGGGAAGAGAAGGGGAGTTTCTTCTTGTATCTCAAGTTCTATCACTGCTAGAAACTTACCTCTATCTTTTTTTTAAAAAAAAAAAAATACAGTTGAGAATTGGAGGATTGTGGGGTTTTTTTGCAGGGGAGGGTGCAGCAGCAGTGAAGACAGATGCGAATACGGTAATTCCTCCAATTTCTCTGCTATCTCCTTCTCCTTTTGCGCACCTTTCATCCTTGCCGAGTTATGCAGATCACTGCACAAAGACCACTTTCTGCCTCACCTCCCTGCAATATTCGCAGCTGACTACCTTGCAGGGCTGTCCTGAGCCCCCCGGCCTCACCCCCTGCTCCCCCACCCACAACATGGAGTAGCATAGTGGAAATAAGAGCCTTTGTTGGCATTAGCAACTTGCCTACAAGGGACAAAAAAAAATTCCAAGTGTTTTTTATTGCCTTTCACAATATTACAAACAAACAAACAAACAAACACATAAGACAAACAAACATAAATCATAGCCTTATTGAAAATTACACTGATTAACTTTGTTAAGTGACTTCCCCGCCTCCCCTTGGTTAAATTACAATGCATATCCTTTTATCAGGACAGGTTTTTTTAGATGCTTAAACTAAAAAAAAAAAGTGTGTGTTTCATGAGAAATAAGCCCTGTGTTTTTCCCCCAAAATTTTTTTATTGGTTTTTACATTATAAACAAACAAACACACAAGACAAACAAACACAACAAACATACATCATAGCCTTATTAAAAATTACAGTTATTAACTTTGTTAAGTGACTTCCTCGCTTCCCCTTGGTTGAATTTCATCGCATGTCCTTTTAACGGTTTTCCAAATCCCATTTTTTATGAAATGAAATGAGCCCTGAGTGTTTATTTTATTTTATTTTATTTTTAGGCCACAAAATTCCCCTGATTATTCGGGGTGCTGGCTGGAAAATAACCCAGCCCGGGAGGAATCTCTTCTCCCTTCCTCAAAATGGCTTCTCTTCTAGGCAGTCGAACCCGGAAGCCCCCCGTGCCGGAAGCCGAGGCCGCTCTGCCCTTTCTTCTCTCTGCGGCGGAGGCGAGAGGCAGCGCTTCCGGGTCAGGGGGCGGGGAGGCGGAGCTTGACCTTGTCCGCCCGTGCCCTCCCGGCCGCGCTCAAGATGGCGGAGCCCCCCTACAAGCCGGCGCCCCTCTTCCCGCGCCCGCCCCAGCTCGACCCGGCCGAGTACGACGCCTCGCCCCAGAAGCGCGCCGCCGAGGCCGAGCGCCTGGCCATCCGCTCCCGCCTCAAGCGCCACTACCTGCTGGAGCTCAACGACCCCCGCAAGACCAGCATCGTGAGTGGGGCGAGGCGGGGGGGGCAGCGCGGCCCAAACGGGGGGGGGCAGAATCCAGCTGCGGTCGGACTACAACTCCCATCACTCCTTGCCCCTGGGCCTGGCAGCGAGGGATGATGGGAGTTGTAGTCCAACCGCAGCTGGAGGAACCCCCCCCCCACCAGTTTGGGGAAGAACGGAGACCCCTAAGCTCAGTTTAAAATGAAGGCAAGAGAAGGAAACGGGGGGGGGTGCAGTGGGGGGGGGAGAGCATTTTCTGAACCTCCAGTCAGCTGCAAGATTGAAGAAGAAGAATAGTAGTAGTTGGTCATTGCTTGGGAGAAAAGTGATGGCAAACCTAGAGAGCATCTTCAAAAGCAGAGTCATCACCTTGCCAACAAAGGTCCGTATAGTAAAAGCTCTGGTTTTCCCAGTAGTGGTGTATGGAAGTGAGAGCTGGACCACAAAGAAGGCTGATCGCCAAAGAATGGATGCTTTTGAATTCTGGTGCTGGAGGAGACTCTGGAGAGTCCCATGGACTGCAAGAAGATCAAGCCTATCCATTCTGAAGGAAATCAGCCCTGAGTGCTCACTGGAAGGACAGATCCTGAAGCTGAGGCTCCAAGACTTTGGCCACCTCGTGAGAAGAGAAGACTCCCTGGAAAAGACCCTGATGTTGGGAAAGATGGAGGGCACAAGGAGAAGGGGGCGACAGAGGATGAGATGGTGGGACAGTGTTATAGAAGCTACAAACATGAGTTTGACCAAACTGCGGGAGGCAGTGGAAGACAGGAGGGCCTGGCGTACTCTGGTCCAGGGGGTCACAAAGAGACAGACACGACTAACAACAACAACAAATAGTAGTAGTAGTAGTAGTAGTTGTTGTTTAGTCATGTCCGCCTCTTCGTGACCCCTTAGACCAGAGCATGCCAGGCACTCCTGTCTTCCACTGCCTCCCGCAGTTTGGTCAAACTCATGCTGGTAGCTTCGAGAACACTATCCAACCATCTTGTCCTCTGTCATCCCCTTCTCCTTGTGCCCTCCATCTTTCCCAACATCAGGGTCTTTTCCAGGGAGTCTTCTCTTCTCATGAGGTGGCCAAAGTCTTGGAGCCTTGCCTTGGATCACTGCCTTGCCGTGGTGAAGGGGCTTGATTAACTCAGAGAAGCTATGAGCTAAGCTGTGCAGGGCACCCAAGATGGACAGGTCATAGTGGAGAGTTTTGACCAAACGTGATCCACCTGGAGGAGAAACCGGCAAGCCACTCCAGTATCCCTGCCAAGAAAACTCCATGGACAAAGACAACAGGCATATAAAAAAGTAGTAGTAACGGTAATAATAATAATAATTTATTACTTATACCCCGCCCATCTGGCCGGACCACCCCAACAGAATATTACAAAAATGATAAAGCATTCCTGCTTTGACCGGGGTATGTCTTCCTCTGTATGGGGTTTGCCAGGCGCTTTATTGTTTAAATATTCATACACAAACACGCATATGAGGTGCATGAGTGCAAGAGGAGGGGTATTACCTCTGGTTGGAAACATGCTGTGCTCCCCTGGGGTAGTTTGTCCATCTTTGGTCCCCACCCTGCACTGCTCTCACCTGAGGCTCCTAGAAGCTGTCAGCAGGCGACAGAGCCAGCATCCCAGGAACAGCTTGGAACAGCGGTCTAAACCTGGTGAGGGGAGCCAATGGGCCTCAAACCCTCAGGGAGTAAGGGACTTTGTCTGCATGCAAAGTCAGGCTCCTGCGGATTGAGCAGACGAGACCAGTGGTGAGTCCAGTGGTCAAGGTGGTTTCTCCACGTGCTGTAGAGGGAAGTGAGGGGTAGATGGGGCTCATCCACCTAGGAAGACAATCCATCTAGGAGAAGGAAAATTCTGATCCTAAAGTTCTGCTGTCTTGTGGGATATCTTCAGGAGAAATAAAGGCCCTACACAGATCCAGAGTGGAGTCCCTAAGACGGTTGGATGGCACCTTGGTACACCGCCTTCTGGCAACTGCTGCAGCCAAGCTGGTCCAAACAGATTGCTCTGCTTTCCTTTGGACCACATCAACAATGCAATACAATGTCATCTGGGCAGCCCAGGACCTCCATACACACTGCTCAGGCTTGAGCCCTGGAGAGGACACTTTAGGGCTGCTAATGCAGCAGTTTGACTTCACCCCCAGAGGTGCACTTCATTGTCTCTCCAGACACACACACACACACACACACACACACACACACACACACACTTAACATAAGCAGAGTTAGGGCCGTAGCTTAGTGTCTGGGGATCTGCTGTGCAAGCAAAGGGTCCCAGTGTGCAGCAAAAAACCCCAATCTGCTAGCACATTTGCAAAGCTAAGTTGGGTCTGCTGTGGTTTCATACTGGATGGGGGGTGGCGTGTTGAGATTCCTGCATTGCTGGGGTTTGGACTAGATGACCCTTGGGGGTCCCTTCCAACTCTACAATTCTATGAATTCCCCAACATCTCCAGGACGCCTGCTTGATGTTGCTGGGCTACAGCTCCCATCTTCCCAGGGCTGGTGGTCAGAGATGATAGGAGTTGCAGTCCAGGTTGAGAAAGGCTGGCACATAAACAGGACTGACTAGAAGGACCAATGGTCTAACTCGGCGTAAGGCAGTGTCCTATGTTCCTTTCTGTAATAATTCACAACATCCGAGCCTATAACTCCCACCTGGAAAGCTGAAGCAGCATAATCCAGGGAGAACACTCTTATTATCTTCTGCATTTGCCTGTGGTTGTACTTTTTGCCTAAGATGTACAGTAGATTACAAGTGTCAAGGTGAGGGCTGACATTACCTGTGTAGATTTGTTACAGTGTGCATTTGGGCAGATGTTCACTATCCTCTCTCTGCTTTAGGATGACCCGGCTGTGACTCGTTGGGTTTATGCCCGAATGTACAACGCCTATCCTAATTTCCGTGTCACCCCAAAAACTTCGCTACTGGGAGCTGCTTTCGGACTAGGGCCCATTTTTTTCTGGTGGTATGTCTTCAAAACGGACAGGGTAAGGCTATAAGTATGTGATGTTAAACAACTGTGTAGTATGAGATCCAGTAATCCTGGATTTACTAGTATAAATGGCTTGCTGCACAGGAACACTAGGTTTCGTGAGAGGCATATCCTAATGGGAAATATGCCTTCTGCTTTATCACACCTTCCTCAGTCCCTTTCCCCTGTTATTTTTGTATCAGTCTGGGGACTCTTGACAATTGACAACAATTCTGATTTTTTGGGCATCCAAACACTGGTTTCCATATTTCAGAAATGTTGTTCAGTTGGCTTTTTTGTGTGTGAAAGCTCTTGATGTTCCTCCAGTGATGCACAAATAATTGTATAAATAAAAGGTGGCAGGTTATTGCAAAAAGAAAGCAGCTCAGTGAGTGGATTAGGGGATTAAAAACCCTGTAAACAGTTGAAATCAAAAGCAAAGTAATCAACCTTGCTCATCCTTATAATTTTCATTGTGTAGCAAATGTTTTCCTGTTGCCATTTATTTATTTTTAGGATTTCTTGCCTGCCATTCACCTTAAGATCCAGGGAACATTACAACAAAACAACAATAAAACACCAAAAACACAATATAAAACGTAGACTAAAGGAAGTCTTTAACATAAAATAACTCAGCTGTTAGAAGCAGATGAAGGGGTGTGTCTTCAGCATATGACAAAAGCTGTACAATAACGATGCTAACGTACCTCTTTGGGGATGGAATTCCACAATTGGGAGGCTGCAACAGATAATGCTTTTCCCCGGGTCACCACTGCCTGGACCAATGGTGCAGAATTACCAAGGCGGCTATCTCTGCTGATTTTAACATCCAAGAGGAGGAAACCTGTCAGAAATTTGGGGCCCAATTAGTTTAGGGCTTTGAACATTAAGAATAATAATATCCTTAAACTGAGTCCAGGAACAAATTGGGAACTAGTGCGGCTGCTTCAGAACAGGAGTTATATGAGTTCTAAATCAGGCCTAGGCAAACTTGGCCCTCCAGATGTTTTGGGACTACAACTCCCATCATCCCTGACCACTGGCCCTGTTAGCTAGGAATGATGGGAGTTGTAGTCCCAAAACATCTGGAGGGCCGAGTTTGCCTATGCCTGTTCTAAATGGTACCCAGGAAGTTATCTGGCAGCTGCATTTTGGAACAGTTGGAGATTTTGCACCATCTTCAAGGGCAGTCCCACGTAGAGTGCACTGCAGTAGTCCTGGAGGCGTCCTAAGGCCAAGTAACGAAGAGGCAATAGCTGGCTAATTAGCCCTAGCTGAAAATAGTCACTGCTAACCACCAGGCCATCTAACCTTCCACTGATAACTGATCCAGGAAGTACCCTCAAGCTCCAGCCTTCCTTTCAGAGGAGTGCAGCCTCTTCAAAACAGACCATCTCTCCAACTCTCGCATTCTAGAACTTAACAGCATACAACCCTTCTGACTTTCTTTCAATTGCCCTGAAATTTTTAAATTGAAAGCGGGTGAAAAAATACTTCAATAAAATAAAATGTTTACTCTGACGTCTCATTGCTTGGGCTTAGTATCTAGTACGGGTTGCCGTCTTCTGCTAACTCTATTGTCTTTGGGCAGCACTTTGGTTGGATCATTTCTTTACCCTTGCTTAGATTGGTGATTTTTCCCCCCTCTGTTTTTGTTTTGCACAGGATAGAAAAGAAAAGCTCATACAGGAAGGCAAGTATGAGCGACCATTCCCTCTGTTCTATTAAGTGTCCGGTACCTGTTGCTGAAGGGGCTTGTACTCCGTCTCTAACCTATTTCAAAATAAATCTCACTTAGAAACTGGTTTGTTTCCTTTGCATTTCAAGTGCAACACCTACAATAAATCTTTTGTGTGTGTGCTGAAATTTATTGTGTCACTACAGCTTGCAATTCTGCTTTCGAAACCTGGGTTTTCAGTGTCTTCACATTTTCACAAATTACCGTATTTTTTGCTCTGTAAGATACACCTTTTCCCTCCTAAAAAGTAAGGGGAAATGTGTGTGTGTCTTATGGAGTGAATGCAGGTTGCGCAGCTATCCCAGAAGCCAGAACAGCAAGAGGGATTGCTGCGCAGTGATCCCTCTTGCTGTTCTGGCTTCGCCGTGTGAAGCCTCTTCAGGGCAGCTGGCTTCTGGGATTCAGAATATTTTTTTCCTTCTCCTCCAATAACTAGGTGCGTCTTATGGTCTGGTGCGTCTTATAGAGAGAAAAATACGGTACTGCCCAGAGTGGGGTGCAAAGGCCAGGGACAGAGGAATATTGTTTGAGCGAGTGAAGAGACAACTGACGTGAGGCCTGGTTCTTAAATCTGATATTAGAGTTACCTCTACACAAGAGGCTACAGAATTCCGGAACCTTCTGTTTTCACGATAATGAGGTGACCTCCTTTAGGCCTTCCATGGAATCAATTTGTAGAAATGTAGCTTTACCCATTTCAGATCTGAGACCTGAGCCTGACATTCGACTATTTTCTTCCCCTTGGTTTCAAAAGCATTTAGGTATGTCTACTCCTTAGGTGTGGATTGTGCCATTGCTAATGTTTCAAGGATAAAATGGCTCCCATTCACCAGCCTGCCACGGATTACGATAACCTCAACCAGTCTGGGAGGTGTAGCCCAACAACATGGAGGCTCACCGATTCCCACCCCCTGTTCTAGGCTAAATTACTGCCTTTGAAGGCTGTCCTCAAAACTGCAGTTAGTCCCAAATATAGCTGCTAGGATTCCACCTGGGATTGGGTGTTGGGTCACATCTCACCGGTGCTTTAACAGGTAAATTGACTCCTGGTTCATTTTCTGGTTCAAAATTCAAGTGATGGGGATAGTTTTTAAATCCTTCTGTGTCTGGGATGTATGAAGGATCACCTCCACATCAGCCTGCCCAAACATTTCCATCTTTAGAGGCCCTCAGGTGAGGTGGGGAGATAACAATAGGAGATTTACCCAGGTGTTCCCCCAAAGAGGTTCACCAGGTGCCAGCTTGTTTTTAACGGTAGCATAGATTTTCATTACTGTTTCATTCTTGATTAAAATCCATCATGTTTTAAAAGCTTTTTTGCTGTTAGTTTTAATTGTATTGTAAAGTTGCCCTAGAGCAGGGGTCAGCAACCTTTTTCAGCCGGTCCCGGTCCACCACCCCTCAGACCATGTGGTGGGCCAGACTATGTGGGGTGGGGGGATTGAACGAATTCCTATGCCTCACAAATAACCCAGAGATGCATTTTAAATAAAAGGACACATTCTACTCATGTAAAAACACGCTGATTCCTGGACAGCCCGTGGGCCAGATTGAGAAGGTGGCTGGGCCGCATCCGGCCAATGGGCTTTGGGTTGCCTATGCCTGCCCTAGAGCAAAATAATTTTATTTTTTAAATAAATTGCTGGCATCCATCTGTCTCAAGGGAGAATTGAGTGCACTTCCAGGCGGTCAAGTCCAACCACTGCATTAGCAACACTGAAGTGTCCTCTCTAGGGCTCAAGCCTGAGCAGTGTGTTTGGGGGTCCTGGGTTCCCCAGATGACAAGAGTGTCAGCATTTGTGCTGGTCCCGGGGGCTAACTGAGAGGCGAGGTCCGAGTCCAGCCCGAGGTCGAGGGTGCAGGATGGAGGCTGTCCGTCAAAGCTGTAGCTGGGTTTTATGGCAGGGAGTCGGGTGAGTTCAGGAACTCTGGCAGAAGAGCAGAACAGGGTGCAGGCAGGAACAGGCTACCAACAACGTTGCTCCCACAACCTGGGACTGGGGCTGGCTGGCTTTTATTTGCCCCGAGGCATAGGGCAGCCCCGATCCTCTGGTGACTCGCTTCTCCTGGCCTAGAGGCGAGCACTCCTCCTGCGGGAACTGAGTTCCCTCTGCCTCTCTGCCCTGAGCCTCTGCAGCTCAGGAGAGGCTGGAGGGTTACTGGACCCAGAGGCAACCTCAGCTTCCTCTGATGGGGCTGAGAGTGGAGAACCTGCAGGCAATGCGTCCTCCATCACCTCAGGAGCCAAAGAAGACTCAGCTGGTGCCTGCACCTGAGGATCCAGCACAGGTGAGGACCCTTCAGGCTCATGCCCCAGCCCTGGCTCAGCTGGTTCTGGAGGCGGGGGATCCTGTGCAGGCTGGGATCCCTCAGATTCAGCATCCGAGTCTGAACCCCAGGCCATCACAGCATTGTTGATGTGGCCCAAAGGAAAGCAGAGCAATATGTTTGGACCAGCTTGGCTGCAGCAGTTGCCAGAAGAAGGTGTACAAAGACACCATCCAGTCGTCTTAGGGACTCCACTCCGGATTTGTGGTGGGCTCACTCCTTAGCCTTTTCTTCTCCTAAAGAAATGCCTCCCTAGGTTGATGAGCCCCATCTGCCCCTCACTTCCATTTACAAACTACCAAAAGTTGGATCCAATATTGTTTTTGCCCTCTCAATCCACCACAGCCTGTTTATGCATGCAGGGGAAGTCCGTAACTCCCAGAGGGTTTGAGACCCATTGGCTACCCTCACCTGGTTTAGCTGGCCAGTCAAAGCCATTTTCTGGAGTGCGGCCCTTGTCATCTGCTGAAACCTAAGAGCCACAGGTGAGAGCAGAGTGCAGGGTGGGGACCAAAGGTGGACAAACTACCCCAGAAGGAGCACAATGTGTGTGTCCCCCCCAGAGGTACTACCCGCCTATTGCACCCCATGATTTTTTATTTAATAAACAATAAAGTAGTAACGGTACAACGGCAGTTTAGCTTATGCTGTGTGTTGAATATGATAGCTCATGAGAAGGACTTGGGTGTCACTGTATGTCAGAAATAATAAAAAGGGCAAATTGCTAATAACCGTTTATTTTAGCTTAAGAGAGAGACTCAAAAACTCTTTCTTGTGCCAGAGAGACCAAGTACAAAATCATTTTGTTACACTGGGTATTATTATATGATGGGAGGTTTTAGGCTTTTACATTTTCAACAAATGTAAAGCTGCACTTGGCAAATCAAAGTTTGTGGTAGTTCTTTTGTTTTACGCTTACAGGTCATTCGTCTTGTCAGCTGTCCATGAGTTTCTGCATGTAATACGGACCAAGACACTGTTAACAGCGACACGGTTGCCTTCAGCTAAGCAGGAAAGAAAAATCAGAGTGACTGCACATTGGGATTCTTCGGACTGAAGTGGCTCTTCAGGCTTTCCCAGCACTTGTAGTAGTTTTTATCTAGGGAACTTTTCAGCCCCCATTTGGTGACAGCCAAGCTAAAAGAAGACTCAAACATGAAGGCCTGCAGGAAAAGTCACATAAAATGTTGAGAAAGGGGAAAGTATCTAGCCACAACCTATTAATTAAATGCAAACAGAAGTTGCTTTAACAAGAGTTGTTGCACAGTGTTGCGCAAATGATTTGAGAGAAAATCCGTTATACACACGAGACCTTAAATTGTATCTAGAAGTATTGACAAGTCTAGCCTTTGACTACTCATGTTTACAGTTCTCATAAGGTTGTCCAGATATAGAAATAAATATTCAGAACGGGGTTGACTCCGCCGTTAGAAGTCTACTGAGAAGCTGAATTTTGCTTATCAGTAGAAATAACCAGACTTTCATATACAGTGGTACCTTGGGTTACAAACACCTTAGGTTACAGACTCCGCTAACCCGGAAGTAGTACCTCGGGTTAAGAACTTTACCTCAGAATGAGAACAGAAATTCTCGCGGCGGCAGTGGGAGGCCCCATTAGCTAGAGTGGTACCTCAGGTTAAGAACGGTTTCAGGTTAAGAACGGACCTCCGGAACGAATTAAGTTTGTAACCAGAGTACCACTGTAATTGTTTTTGTTGCAATTATTTTTCAGTTCTGTTGATCCCAACTTGATTTCAGGGATACATGAGTCACTGAAACACTATATCTTGATAACTGGACATCCTTTTCACCACCCCAGCCAATCCAACTGCAAATAAGATAAAAGCTGGACATCTCATGATGCTGAATTTTAAGACTATTACCTAATTCAATTTGTGTGGTATATTTGCATGAGCATGTCACACAGAACTTGGTAACAGGCACACAAGTCTGCATATACTTTGCTAGACTTGACAAATCTGAATTCTTACAAAGCCTGAATTCTTACAAAGCCCGAACTATTTACAAAAGGCACCATGCCTTGGCAAGACCTCATACAAAGGCCCAAGTTCATAAAACACCACAGAATATTCCTGTGCAAGTTTATTCCTGTTAAAGCTTAATGCCCACAAGTGATTGCTGCTCTACATAATTTACATCACGTGGCTGTTGTGAAGAGAGCCTTGTTCACTACCTTGGGCTCCTTAGATGAGCCATGGAATATAAATGAAATAAAAAATGCAATACAGTGGTACCTTGGGTTAAGAACTTAATTCGTTCTGGAGGTCCGTTCTTAACCTGAAACTGTTCTTAACCTGAGGTACCACTTTAGCTAATGGGGCCTCCCACTGCCACCACATGATTTCTGTTCTGATCCTGAAGCAAAGATCTTAACCTGAGGTACTATTTCTGGGTTAGCGGAGTCTGTAATCTGAAGCGTCTTTAACCTGAGGTACCACTGTATGTCTATAGTCTTAACATCTAACACATTCAAATTCCTTTGTAGTCTCAGGCTGCTTGGAAACCCCTTTTTGCACCTCAGGTTTAAAAGGAAGAAGACGCCCCCCCTTTTCCATGTTGACTTGGGACACCCACTCATCTTTGAAGCACCCGTGGGCTTCCTTAAGGCATTATTTTCATAGAATCAGCATTGTACAGTTGGAAAGGACCTCAAGGGTCCTTAGCTCCTGCAATGCAAGATTCCCACCCACCGTCGTCCCTGGCTGGGCTCTTTGTTGCCTTCCTTTGGCAGCCCACAAATCACTTGACTAATACAGTTCAGTCTCTGGCTAGCTAGACATCTTACTACTCTCTCCCAATCTTTTGACTGGTCAGAAGTTATTCCCCCTTGTGGATCATTTCCTGTGTAAAATAGGAATGACTCTTGCTGCCCAAATGGGCAACTCTTCCATTTGCATCTCCGACCGGAGAGCAAGCTGGAAGAAAACCCCACATCGCAGCTGCTAGGCTTCAACGTTTTAGGCTCTTACCATGGTTCCTTCTGCAATTCTCTCGGGCACCAGCTTGCTTGTGCTCGCCTTCTCAAAACAAGCGCCATCTGGCCCGTGGGGCGTCATCATACTGTGAAGAGTGGCACCTCCAGCAACAAATCCTTCTTCCTTTGCCTCATAAGTCCCTTTGATCAGGCCCATAAACTCACTCATGCAGTTCCCTGGGGAAATTAAGAAGGGGGGAAGTCACAGCTGCTCTGCAATTTGGCCACCGTGGGAGTTGGTCAACTATGTTGTAGAGGCTCAAGTCTGTCGTAGAATTGGAGATATCTGAACCACGTTACAGATGCTTTGAGAGGTGACGGTCCTTACCCGTTCATTATTAAATTAAGCTTTTCTAATTTTTTAGAAAAAGAATTATAGAGATCTCAATTTCAACCACACAGGAAACTGTTTTAACTGCTATAACGAGTGTCTCTGGATCTTAAATTGAGGCTCATACAACAACAAAATAATATTTAGAATATACTGGACCCCATTATGTTTGTTTAAAAAAGGACTGTCTAAGTGTTGGAGATGCAATAGGCATAATGCTTCTCTAAAACATTTGTTTTTTCATTGTTCTGTATTGAAAGATTTTTGGCAGAAGGTAACTGAAACCATCAACAGAACTGTACGGAACAACCTTACATTTACAGAGCAAAATATCCTCTTGAATTATATACCCAGCACATGGAACCTTACAAAAGGACAATATGAGTGGACTCTCTGTGCCCTGACCACAGCAAAAAGACTGGTTCTGATGAATTGGAAAAATAAAAATGCGGCTCCCTTCTACGATTGGATTGAAGACTTATACAAATTCACAACATATGAATAACTTGCATATAAGCACAGACTTGCCATGGACAAATTTAATGATATTTGGAATCCATTCTTACAAATACTATAACAGGTTATGATCTGGTGAAGTACAAAAACAACCTTGTAAAAAACATTTAAATTAAGCTTTTACAGCGTTTTTAAAGAATGAATAAGCAGCAGGCCACCTCTTCCTCTATTGTACTTCCTTTTATGGTGGTTTAGAGGAGACTGTCTTTTATCCAGTCACCACTCATCCCCCTTTCCAGGTTCTGTTGAAGAGACAGCTAGGCTAGCAACTAAACTCTGCTAAAGGAAGTCATATATCTGTTGTGCAGAGCTGAAGCCTTTGTGGATGTATCTGTCAGGGACCGTGCTGAGGAGGTCTACACTGAGGAGGAATGGTGGGAGCCTCCCCCTGCTCCTGATCAGGATCCTGAATCTTCCCAGGAGCAGGAGGACAGTATAGATTTGGAACAGCGGTTTGCAGAAGGGCATAGTTCAGAAGACAGAAGCTGGGAAGTACTGTGTGAGAAACAGCTAGGAGGAGAAGAACTGGAAGAGAAAGTTAGCTGTCACTAGAAAGCATCCAGCTGCTTAGCCCAAGGTCAAGGAGAGCACATAATGTGGCAGCACAGAAAGCACAATGGTTGTGAGATCAGGTTGCAAGATGCGGGAGTGACGGGGGGACCAGGGAGGAAGTGGGTAGAACCCTTAATTGGGAGGACCTTCATTCCTAGGAATGAATTTTTTGTTCTCTCCTTGTGATCATTAAAATTTCTTTCGCTTTGTTCTGCTTATCTGCTGCCAAAAGGGGCGGGAGAGGAAGCCGATTCCCCAAAGCCTGACAGGATCTACTGTAACAGTTTCACAACATAGCAGAGTAAATAACAGACATACTGTGGTAATAAGGTGGACGGAACGTCTTGGTGGCCACTGCCCAGCGGGGTGGGAATATAACAAAGTCAGCAACTGCCACTCCAGGACGAGTTGACTTTGCCGTCAGGACAGTGAAAATAGAAGGATCCTGCAAACAGAAAGAAGATTGACAGGTTATTTAAACAGGGCCAAGTGCTAACCTGATACATCAGATATATTGTATGAGACAGGCAAGGCACATCTCCTAGACTACATCTCATAGATTCTGTGATGACCTGGGACTCAGGAGTCTCAGAGGAGACTCCGTCTGCACCGGATCCTTGGCCACAGGCATCATCTGAACCAAGTCTGGGGCCTGATCCTGAAGAGCCCCAGTCTGCACAGGTTCCCCTGCAACAAACACCAGCTGGGCCGAGTCAGGGGGCGGAGCCTGCCCTGGCTCCAGATGCGGGGATGACCTCATTGCCTCCAGCTGGGCCATCACTTACAGCTGCTCCACTACCAGTTGGGTCAGGGGAGGCTGAGGCGGCCCCTCAGTCTAGTAACCCACTGACATATCCCAAGCTGCAGAGACTGAGGTCTGAGAGAAGGAAAGACCTGAGTACTCGCAGGAGGAGTGCTTGCCTCCAGGCGAAACAGGGAGGTGAGTGGCTGGGGGATCAGGACCGGCCGTTATCCCGACAAAGATAAAAGGCTGCTGGATCCTGCCCCAGGTTGCTGTATGCCAGATCCTGCCTGAGATCATGTACCTGTCCTTGTCTGGTTTGCTGCCTTGGCCCTGTCAGACTGACTCCTCGCGGAGCCTTCGGATTCTGGACCGGACCTGGACTGCGTTTCTCGGGTTACCCCCAGCACGGATTCCAGCATGAGTTATATATTCCCAAGGTGGGGTTTTAGCCTTGAAATATATTTATATTATTATTGCTACAGGACTACTCTCTCCCTTGATTCCAATCTTGCCTTTGATGGTGCTGGCTTTGGAAAGAATTACCAAACAATAGAATGTTTCCTAAGGTGAGAATTCAAACTTACCCAGGACATCCAGAAACTTACCGCATGGTCGAAAGCCACAGAATTAATGACCATGAAATTGCTGAGATTGTACTTGTATGGGGTGTAGTTCCCATGCCAGGCCACAACATTGAATGGAGAAGAGCTCTATAAGATTAAGCAGAAGGCAAGCACCTTGACTTGTGCAGAGTGTCTGGTATTTATGGAGATTAGAGAATGTAACTGGTACAGTCTAAACACATCCCCGCCTCTTAAATGTATATTTTATCTTTCCGTTACAAAATTGTACACACAGAAATTGTAAAACATGACATGACTGGGGGGAAATGGGTCACTAGGGGGGTAAAATACGAAACATATTATTTTAAAGTAAATAATAACGTGGTGAAAAGGGACGCAGGTGGTGCTGTGGGTTAAACCACAGAGCCTAAGACTTGCCGATCAGAAGGTCAGCGGTTCGAATCCCTGTGACGGGGTGAGCTCCCATTTCTCGGTCCCTGCTCCTGCCAACCTAGCAGTTCGAAAGCATGTCAAAGTGCAAGTAGATAAATAGGTACCGCTCTGGCGGGAAGGTAAACGGCATTTCCGTGCGCTGCTCTGGTTCACCAGAAGCAGCTTAGTCATGCTGGCCACATGACCCGGAAGCTGTACACCAGCTCCCTCAGCCAATAAAGCGAGATGAGTGCCACAACCCCAGAGTCGGTCACGACTGGACCTAATGGTCAGGGGTCCCTTTACCTTTACTAATAACGTGGTGATTACAGTAAACCAGTTCAATAATCTCCATTATCTGCTCACTTGCAAACAGACAACCTCTGCCTGCTACTACGCATCGCTTCTCCTTCGTATTTGGGACGGGGTCTTACCTGCATCCCTGATTCCTGCAATTTCTGATTGATCATCTTTGTCATGGGGGTAGGAACCTGATCATAGATTACATGGTGGGCTCCAAACTGAAGCCCATTGGAAGTTCCCTTGTTGGTTTCCCTTACTGCCTAAAGAGCCAGCCTTCAGTCTTCTCGTTCCACTCACCTCGCCAAAACTCCAAAACATTGCAAATCTGCTTAACCAGATTCCTTTGCTCACCTTTGAACTTTTTAGCTTTGCCTCGGTGGATATGCACAGAACTTGCATGGTTTAATCACAACCGGAGACATTGACATTGAATGAAACGCTTCATTTTCTAAACGGAAAACTGTCATGTCCTCACCTGCTGTGCTGTAAAGAGTTTTCCCTGGTACTTGTTGACAACTGTGTAGCCCTCAGCTACTTGGCGATCTTCGTACCAGGCAACGGGCACAAGGAAATCTCTGGGGTTCGCCAAGCCATTGGCACCTGGGAAGGAATGGCACAATCAGGTCTTTGTAACAAATTGTATAACTGGGCACTGGGAATACACACACACACACACACACACACACACACACACACACACACAGAGTATAAAAAGGTAAAAGTAAAGGACCCCTGACTGTTAAGTCCAGTCGCAAACGACTCTGAGGTTGTGGAGCTCATCTCGCTTTACGGGCCAAGGGAGCCGGCGTTTGTCCGCAGACAGTTTTTTTCCGGGTCATGTGGCCAGCATGACTAAGCCACTTCTGGCGAACCAGAGCAGCGCACGGAAATGCCGTTTACCCTCCCGCTGGAGTGGTACCTATTTATCTACTTGCATTTTTTTTGCATGCTTTCAAACTTGTAGGTTGGCAGGAGCAGGGACCGAGCAACGGGAGCTCACCCCATTGCGGGGATTCAAACTGTCTACCTTCTGCTTGGCAAGCCCTAGGCTCTGTGGTTTAACCCACAGCGCCACCCGTGTCCCATATATACAGTGTATGTATGTATGCATGTATGTATGTATGTATATATATATGTGTGTGTGTGTGTATAGTTTTCAGATTAAAGTTTTACAATCATGTATCCAACATACAACATAAAAACAAGATTCCAAAGACTCTCCTGGACTTCCCTCCTCCCCTTTGTGGTTCCTCTTGTTAATCATTTCCTCCTGTACCTTTTATGATAATCAAAATCTTTTATATCTCCATTATGTCCAAAATTCACCATTAAACTACAAGTACAGTATTATTCCAATCCTCCTAACAGTTTTAGCTGTTTACAACGGTTTTTAAGATAAATTATAAATTTCCCCCATTCCTTACTAACCCTTATTAAAATTTTAGTCTTCCTGATTTCTGATTCTTCCAGTCATTTTTGCCATTTTGGCATAATCCATCAACTTAATCTGCCATTCTTCTCTGGTAGGGACTTTATATTTTTTCCATCTCTGGGCCAATAACATCCACGCAGCACTGGGAATATCAGTCTATTCTTGGACAGCCTCAAAAAGAGCTTCTCGGTACTTGAGATGAAAACATTTTATGCTGTATTGTATATTTAGATATTACTGTAGAAAGGTTTTTTTGCCAATGATTCTTGTGGAAAGTAGGGATTTCTAAGTAACAGAAAGACTCCCGTACCCTTGCTTCAAAATGTGCATGCCCTCTAATGGCTGGGAAGTATCTGGGAAATGTGAGCCAAGTCACATGATTCATATTCCTAAACCCTGCAGCAAAACCTATTGGTTGCTCATAACGTTACCAGGTTATGTTGGTAGGATCTGGTAATATAAATTGGCCTAGAAGATCCTTGAGGTTCCTTCAATTCTATGATTCTATAATAATTGTAACTTCAAGAGGCTGGAATTCTAAAAGGCTGCTTGGAGTATCGCTCTGCTGAATCATACCAGGGTGCAGGTCCACAGAATCTTAGCATTTGGTTTGAAACAGCAGCCACCAAGTACTTCTTGGTCTTCATAAACTTTGAGGTGGCTCATCCACACTTTCTTTCGTCCCACTGCTTTTCTCCAGAGAAAACTGCTCTTTAGTGCTCAATAAATGACAATTTTGGCTTTCTGTGAATGGACATTTGCTTTGATTGAGCACTAAAGAGTGGCTTTTCCCTGGGAAAGTGTGGGTCAAGTGGAAAACTGCTCAGACCCAGATTTCTAGCACAGGACAAGCGGAAGTGCAGACGAACCCTCTCTCTTCTTGCTTGTCTCCTGCATCTAGTGTTCAGTGATACACCATTTCTGAATATTCCACCAAACCACCATGCTGACAATAAATGAATTTAAAGGCATGGATTTTAGTCTAAAACCCTTTTCAAACCATCGAAGCTAATGCATATCACCACATCTGGTGCTACTGAATTATGCATTATGTAAAGAAACATCTTGTTTCGCTGGTCCTGGAATCTTCTGCCAACCAAATTCACTGAGTAACATGGCAAATTGTAGGCATTTGTGCAAGCCTGAAATGTGGGGTGGGAATTCAACAGTACTGCTGCCTGTGTGAACCAGCTTTCAATTATAGTAAATTAATATTTTACTATAATAAAAGATGGAGGAAGTATAATCTGAAACATCAGTGTAGCTCTGAAATCCTTTTTCAACTTCTGGGGCCCACATTTTATTTTGTTGTTAGTAGTGCGAAGAAGAAATACGGGGGGGGGGGGGGATTTTTAATTGCTCTCTGTTTTGTAGTGTTGTAATGATTCTAATAAAAAGCATTATATTGTTATTGAAAGCAATCGTCAATAGTTACCAATAGGTCCCAAGTCTGGTAGCTCAAAATGACCCCCATATATCTCCAGGATATAGCCTCGAGTTTCTCCAAATACTTCTACACTGAAACGCATCCCTTGCTGGGAGACAAAGAACAACAACAACAACAAAACCTATTAGGAAGCTCACCTCAGGATTATTGCTTCAGGCCATTAACTAATTGGCCACACCAATGACTAAGGATGTGTCAATAGGACTTGGCCAACATTTGGATCACTGTGTAGAAGCACAATGCAGCTTGCCTGACCTAGACGGATCCAAAGAGCTAAATCACAGACATGGCACAGAAAATGTAGCTTTCTGCCCTAGGGTGCCAGAATGCTTAAAAAAAAAAGCATTGAGTTGCATCTTTTTGTTTCCAGTTACTGCATCATTCCCAAAAGAGCCAAATATAAGAATTTACAGAGGCAATCTGTAGAGGTGAGTCACTATAGTTTTCTTTAATGCATCATAATTTTTGGCAGAACAACTTTTAAAGAGAATGTGCTGATGTCAGAGCCGAAATAAGAGACAAGGATAACAACATTTTCAATATTAATAGAATGAAATTTATTATCTAGCAATGTCCAGGCTTCCTTCCTTCATAGAAACATGCCACAATTTCCCAATGAAGATGTATGCAATTCAACCTGGATGTGAAACCTAATTCAGATGTGGAAGCACACTGCAGTGCTCATCTGGCCAGTGCCGGATTTACGTATAAGCTAAACAAGCTATAGCTTAGGCCCCACTCTCATGGGGGCCCCCCAGAAAAATTTAAAGGGGGAAAAACTGGATGTACATTTCCAAAATATAAGATAAAAAACAAATAGAATAAAACCTACATACAGCAACAGTGTTTTGTGTTGTGTTGGCTCCTATGATGTAAGTCATGGGCCCCGCCTGCTCGCCTGCTCCCTCAAATATCACTGGTTTGCTCCTTTCTATATATAGGGTGCCTACATTCTGCATGGACTGGTTGCAGGGCAACATGTAGCATGCAGCTGCAGACTGCAGTGCAGCGCAGTTGAATGTAGGTCAAGCTGTTGTACCTGTTATCTAATATTAAAGACTGATGATCAGGCAGCATGGACTAAGGGGATGAGCCTTACGCTTACTGATTGATTTCATGTAGTACATAATTTATTTATTTTGATCCCATTATGGTTTTGGATACCTGTTAAGTCCATAAATTACCATATAGCATCTATTCAACACAAAAACCCAACAATTTGTTAAAACAAAAAAAATTCCTTCCAGTAGCACCTTAAAGACCAACTAAGTTAGTTCTTGGTATGAGCTTTCGTGTGCATGCACACTTCTTCAGATACACATGCATGCACACGAAAGCTCATACCAAGAACTAACTTAGTTGGTCTTTAAGGTGCTACTGGAAGGATTTTTTTTGTTTTTTTTTGACTATGGCAGACCAACACGGCTACCTATCTGTAACTGCAACAATTTGTTGTTGACAAAAGACAGCTGGACATATAAAGGGCCCCATTACCTTCAGTAGCTTAAGGCCTCATCAAACCTAAATCCGGCCCATGCATGCCCCTCTCCAAGGCCTGCAGTCACATGCAGAAAAGGGCAGCTATTTCCAAAAACGAAGAATAGGCGCCCATTGTACTGCATGAGGCCAGCATCAATGGAGCAGCTGCACAGCTGTGGTGGTGACTCGTATGTAGGAAAAGCAAAATACGAGGAGACCCTCAGGTGGCCAACGGCTGTGTGATGGGATCCTACAGGAGTCTTGCAGAACTAACATTTTTGCCTAGAAGATCAAGGGCAACATACAAGGGTGTTTTGAGTGTTGCGCTGTCCAGGGCTTACCTGAATAACACAGATCTCATTGGGCTCCACCATCAGCTTGCCAAACTCTGTAGTGATGAGCAATTTGCCTTGCTGTGGTACTGGAGAAAGGAAGCACAAACATATATGCTGCGGGACTGGAACACATCCCTATTCCCAGGCAACACTCCAGATGTACAGTGCTATTGTTGTGTACCTGATCCTGCCCTAGGAAAGCCACTTGGAGTAGATGGTTCTCTAATACTACAGAGAGCTATGATTCCATTGTTATCTCCTTACTCACTGCAATCTTGCCCTTTGCTCCAAAACCCTCCCAGTCCCCTCTGTGTCAATATTGCAGCTTTAAATAAAGAGAATAAAGAGAAAGAATAAATAGAGAGAGAAAAAAAGAGTTGAGAAGAATAAATCAGAATGATAAAGGTCAGAGGGACGACTCACCAATCAGGAAGTCTCCATCGGAATTATAAAAGCATCTATAGAGGAAAAAGTAATTGTTGAGTGTTCAAAATTCAAGGTATCTACAATAGAATCTTTATTTTAAACTCTTTAAGGAAAGTTCAACTGATTTCAGTGAAACTTCTTTTCAAGTGAGTCTGCTAAGAAAATTCCACAATGCTGTGTGCCCAGGTGTGGAAATAAACGTTCCTGGACTCTGGGGTGTTTTTCAATGTCATTGTTTTCAGCTCACACATTGAGTGCAATTTCATGACAGCCGGCGCCGAGAGGGTTAGGTTAGAATCCTAGTTTTCTATGTTCAGGGAACATGAGAGGTATTCCAGGTGTGAGGAATCATGTGAGGCCCCACTCTGAAGCAGTACAACTGGGTACAAGTTTACCAGCTCAATGTCTACCATTATGGGATGTCTTTACGAATCTTTCCTAGTAAGTTGCTTACTAGATAAGAAGTGGCCATTGTGGTGCCACCCAAAGGTGTCTCTGAACTACAGTATAAGCCCCTGCCAGCATAGCCAATGGTCAGGGGTGAAGGGATGATAGTTGTAGTTCATCTACATATGGAGGCCTGTAGTCTTTGTCCATTCTATCTTGTCTATCCATTCTGAAGGAAATCAGCCCTGAGTCCTCACTGGAAGGACAGATCCTGAAGCTGAGGCTCCAAGACTTTGGCCACCTCATGAGAAGAGAAGACTCCCTGGAAAAGACCCTGATGTTGGGAAAGATGGAGGGCACAAGGAGAAGGGGACAACAGAGGACGAGATGGTGGGACAGTGTTCTCGAAGCGACCAGCATGAGTTTGACCAAGCTGCAGGAGGCAGTGGAAGACAGGAGTGCCTGGCGTGCTCTGGTCCAGGGGGTCATGAAGAGGCGGACACAACTAAACGACTAAACAACAACAACACATATGAAGGCATAGGAGCCAACTCCTAGGGGTCAAGGTCCCTTCACACCCCCCCAATAAAATATTCAAGGGTGTCTGCCCCCTAAGCTGATGGGCATTGCCATTCAAAATGTGTGTGCATCGCATCATGTGATCAGTTATGTGGGGTGGGGCTTACCTACCCCTCCCATATTTTATTCAAGTGCCCCCCCCCCCCCGCTACCCTTGTACTTAAAGACATTGTGCTCTGGTGCCGCAAGCAGCATTCAAAATACTTACAATGCGTGGAATAGGAGAAAGGGGAAACAAAAGAGGGATAATCAAGGTCTCCGAATATTCACATAAATCTTTATAGCCTGCCCTTTCCGACAAAAGCGGTTCCATGGTGAGGTACAAGAAAAGCGAAAATGGCAATGCTTTTAAAGAGAGGGACCGATAAAAGCAGCATTAGCAGCAGAAACAGCAATGGCAAAAATGTATAAATCTAAATCAAATAAGTCTTGGAAATGTAAAGAGAAAGAAGGTTTTGTAGTAAGATCTTGTAGTAAGGTTCAAGCTTACTGGGAAATGATATATAATGAAATGAAAAGGATGTTTAAAATAACCTCTGTAAAAAAACAAAACCAGAAGCTTTTCTTTGGGAAATTATAGGGATAAAACTACCTAAACTGTATAGAAACTTATTCATGTGTGCTACGACAGCAGCAAGAATGTTATTTGCCCCAAAATGGAAAGAAACAGAAGTCCCAGCAAAGAAGAATGGATACAAATATGCAGAAATGCCGAAACTTACCGGAAGAGTAAGAAATCAAGATAACAAACTTATTATAAAATAATGGAAATGGTTTATTGAATATTTACAGATAAATTGTAAACAGATAAAAACATTGGCAGGATTATTGTGATAACCTGCAATTTCATAAGAGTATATATTTAAAGAAGGTTAATAAATGAGCAAATTAGGTTAATTAGGATAAGCAGAAAATATTAAAAATAAAGTTTAGGAACCGCAGAAAGAGGGGGAAGGAAGTCAAGTTTTGAAATGTCAACATGATTGTAACATTAGCAAACTGTATAAAATTAGTGAAATGTTTAAAATAAACAGCAATGACAATACCATAACCCACCCAATCAATTGCAGCACAAATTATAGTGAAACAATATTTAGTATTAGCCAGAACTGTCAAGGAAAACCTTCATTGCTCACGCATTGCTCACAGACCTGTTAATCATGGAGCTGTTACAGGTAAAGATGTGAATCGCAAGTCCTTCTCGAGACCTGGGCTCACCAGCGCCACACACAGTGTGCAATCCCTACGGAAAACATGCACTTAACATTAGCATAAATCACAGGTGCCTTTGGCTAGTCTAACCCCATCCCCAAATTCTCTCCGCCTTAGATAAACACTTTGCTATTGCTTTCAGTTTAAACAACTCAAACAACTTTGAAATCCACTCATGATTGTGGGAATGTTGTGGATAGTAGGAGAGGATATATCCTTCCTCCCTCACACTAGTGAGTCAAGTAGCAGAGCACATTTCCCTTATACAGCAGGACGCTAGTTTGCAAATTCGTTTGAATCACTTTAGTTAAGCAGTCCACTCTGGCATGCCCAGATTGGATTATTCCTGGGAAGTCCCCTTTTGATCCCTCTCTAAAGAATAAAGACACAACAGTCTTTCTTCAAAAGTAACAAGAAGTTTACTTACATTCAGTTCACAGTTTGATCCCTGAAGGCAGGGTTTGGCTTGTAGTTACAGTTACAGAGAAAGGTGTGGATTCACCCCATAGGCTGAGAGCCAGCAGTGCAGTCCAAGAAAGTCAAAAGGAGTCAAAAGAGGAAAAGAGGAGGATGGCTGCATGACTGGACCTTGTATGGGGTCTCCTGAGGTCACACCCACCTACCGGGTCACATCCAGGGGGAGGATGCTCCAGACCAGGTGTAACAGGACGTCCTCCTGGCTGGAGAAACATCCCCCTGTCTGCGTCCACTCTAGGAAAACAAGGAATGCTGTATTTGACTGCTCCAATGGATTACATCCCACAATGATGACAATTAAAAGTGGTCACTCAGTGAAGAGTTAGAGGGAAACAGAGAAGTGTTTAGTTTTTTTGAGGGAGGTAGGGAAGGCCCATGTCAGTTTCAGAATTTTTTAGGACTGGGATGGGGGCTGGAGGGTAGCATTATCCCAAGAATTCATACAGTTTCCCACAATTACATGTGAATTAAGTGGCCATGGGGCTGATGTAGCCTCTAGCCCCTTGTGTTGTTTTTCTTTTTACATTGGCCTGTCCAGTTATTTCAGATAGATGGATAGAAAATGTGTGTGTGTATATTTCATTTACTTAGTTTACTTACATTCAGTTCACAGTTTGATCCCTGAAGGCAGGGTTTGGCTTGTATTACAGTATTTTTTCATGTGAGCTTAATACCTACAAGCAAAGCGGCTGAGTATTCTTTTGTTAACAAGGTGTGGTTTGCAGCAGATCGTCCTACCGCAGTTTCCTCAGCTACAAAATGTACGGCACTATTCCTTGTTATAGTTTGTATTTTTTAAAAAACTTACATTTTAGTCTTTAACTTACGGTTACAAAGTCCAGCTTTCTCTGAGTGGCCTTTGGGATCTCAAAAGGTTTCCATCGCAGCTAGAATGAAAGAGAAATAAAAATTATTCTAAGAATATATTATGACATCTTTAAAAGAACAAATGCTTTTTTGAATGTCCCTATTTTTGCCCCATCCTTTTTTTCTCAATAACACTCTTGGCCACTAGACTAACTGCCTCAATTTTACCTTGGTTCTTATGCTGTCAGTCCCTTCCACGGGCACCCAGCTGAGCCCAACATTTGAGAGTTCAAATTGGGGAAAATAAGTACAGTAAATGGACAAAAGTACAAAGATTCACAAAATGTTTAGGGTTATGTGTACCCCTGCATCCCCCCAGAAAAATAGCACTGATTATTGTCTGTATAGAAGTGACCAAGCTGAGGAGGGATTTTAAATTCTCTTCCGGGAAACAAACTTTGAGTTCATGTGTCTCTGGCATATCAACTGCTGTCTTTGTGATACATTGGCCTTCCTGGGAAAGGAGCCAAGGGTTTCGACTTGTAATGTTCTCATTATTCCTTGCAGCTGTGATTACCTGATTGGGTTCGGGCTCAGCTTCGTCCCAGGTGTGTGTCAGGTAACCTTGATGCACAGGTTGAAAGGGCTTGTGGCAAACAGAAGGCAGGATTCTGTACAGCCAGCTAGAGAGGAAAACAAATGCAGAGAAGTTATGGAAATTTGGCTGACTCAATGCCTCTGCGACATGCACTACTCCAGTGCAGAATTTGACATTGTGCTCTGGACTGCAGAAGAACTGAACAGTCTCTGCTCCCATGAGTGAGATAGATTTTCTGGGCTGCAGTTGCTGTGTGTGTTGAGAGGAGGCAGTCGCCTTCCACAGAGATCACCACCAGGCATTTCCAGGACAGTATTGCGCTGTGGTGAATGAGCATCAAAGGAGGCAGGATACATTGAATCTGCATCATCAATGTGGCCATAGCTGTGTGACTGTAAGCAGATTCCTTCCAGGGCATTCCACACCTGCTTTCTTGCAGACGTGGACCTCTCTTTCAGGACTGATTAAGGGAGCAAGAGTTATTGAAAGCTGTCCTGTAAGCCTCTATACCCTAATCCCTTAGATGAGGGAGCGTTCAGCAGTTGCTCAAAGGCACACTCCACAATTACAAGCTTGCATGTTCCAAGACGAAGTAAGCCTTTCTATTGGAATCAGATCCCAGAGCAAAACACTGGGAGCCTCTGCAGTGAAGTCAAGGACAAGGTGTCCTATTGATACATTCCTCAAGGGCTTCTGCACATGAAATTGAGAAGATCCATAGTTGAGAAGATCCATTTGGGGGTGCCAAATTTTGGCCTCACTCATACAGTCAAATCTCGGTTGTCGAACGTAATCCTACACTCAAGCACAAGCAGCATTGGACGTTCGGCTTCCGAGAAACATTTAAAAACCGAAGCATTTACTTCCAGGTTTTTGGCATTTGGGAGCTGAAACGTTCCAAAACAGAGGTTTTTGGGATCCAAGGTTTGACTGTACTACCAAATATTACCAAAGTCTACCCCTAGTCTATCACTACCAATACTAAACAGCATCAGTGTCTTTGGAATAAAGTTGCAGTGACTTGTAAAACACCATGCTGGGGCCAACAACATTTCACTATCTCCCCCTCGCTATACACACACACACATGTACGTTATGCATGATTTCCCCAAATCCATGCATACCTTCTCCTGTTCGTGGATCGTGGGCAGGTGAACGCTGACCCAGAAAGCTGCTCAGCATACAGACCATATGGGCAGATCTGAGGGCTATTCTAAAGCAAAACAGATAAGAAGAGTTAAGCATCCATGACGATGGCCATCTAACCTCAGCTTCAAAACCTCCAATGGAAACCCCAACACTTTTTAAAAAAGTCATGGAAGGGATGAATATGGATTGGACAAACTGTCTCAAACTACAGTTTCTCTGCTTTAAACACACTCCCAGCCACTTGTTCTCTGAGGGTGCAAAAATATCTATTTGCAAAGTAAATGGGTGGTTTGGGACTCTAAGTAGCACTGGAAATTATCACGGATGGCTGAGTCACCCCAGAGGCTGGCCGTGGCTCCCGCTGTGAATAGCATCCTTCTCACATTTCAGGTGTCACAAATACCTGTCCTTCTGGCAAGGCTCCAGGGCAGCGTGGATCTTCAGAGCAAAACTCATTACCAAATCCTGACATGTACTGCAAAACAAAAAGTTGTTTCACACAATGAAACCAGCGCCTATAAATAGATATGCTACTTCCTCCCCCAGCACAGAGCCTCCAAGTGTCTTTGTTTTCCAGGGCCATCCCTGATTTAGAGAAGCTGTCCTGGTTTCCGATATGATCACAGAATGTCCCGCTTTTCCTTAGGATGTCCCTATTTTCATTGGAGAAATGTTGGGGTGTGTGGAGTTATCCAATCCCCAAGCCGTCTGAAGGCAATCCTGTATAGGGAATTTTTTAAAAGAAATGTTTAATGTTTAATTATGTTGGAAGCTGCCCAGAGTGGTTGAGGCAATCCAGTAAGGTGCATGGGGTATAAATAGCAAAATTATCATTATGGAATGGGATGAGCTCTGTTTTGAATTTTAATACAAATAAGGAGCTGGGAATTAGCAACACATTTCCGCATTTGTCCAAAAGAAAAAATGTCACGCTTTCTAGTTTTTATTTTGCTTACTCATGTAATATTCGTACAGTGCTTAATGCAAATATATTTAAAAATTCATCTGGCAACATTTTATCTTTGGTTTGGCATTTTTCAAACAAAACTGGGAGATGAAAGTCCACCAGAGCATAAAAAATTAAACGATGTTCATTTATTTGAATGAGCTGAATATAAAGTTGAGTGCTCTCATTGGAAGCTCAGCTCTGGCTTACAAACCATGACCTTTCATCGAAGAGATTAGACAGCAGGCATGGACATATACTTTTGAAGTTGGGTTTCATGAAGTGGAATATGATTAAGGTTGCTTCTCAAACACCGTGCATAATGCATTTTCTGAAGGCCACCCTGGTGATGGCTGTCTTTGATAATTCTGTTATTCTTTTACAAAATGTGGGAGGCATTCCGTGTGGGGCTACATATACAATGCAGGCTGCAAAGTTGAGAAAAATAAAAGGCTTTAGATAAATAAACCGTGTGTGTGTCCATCTCTAGATGGAAAAGAGACACACATCTGACCAGTGCTAGAACCACCCATACTAGAAGCTCCATCTTAATTCTACCTGTGTGTGGTGTCAAACTCCCCAAAGATCCCCCCTTTGGTGAAAAGGAATGTATTTCGCTGCAAAGGCTGTTTGTGATGCACCCTCCCTGCCTCTCAGTCCAACACATGCACACATCTTCTCTGGAATAGGTAAAAGGTCAAGGTCAAGGACCCTTGGATGGTTAAGTCCAGTCAAAGGCTACTATGGGGTTGCGGCGCTCATCCCGCTTTCAGGCCAAGGGAACCGGCGTTTGTCCACAGACAGCTTTCTGGGTCATGTGGCTGGCATGACTGAACCACTTCTGGCGCAACGGGACACCATGACAGAAACCAGAGCGCATGGAAACACCGTTTACCTTCCCACCGAAGCAGTACCTATTTATCTACTTGCACTGGCATGCTTTCGAGTGGCTAGGTTGGCAGAAGCTGGGAAAGAGCAACCGGAGCTCAGTCCGTTGCAGGGATTCGAACCGCTGACCTTCCGATCAGCAAGCCCAAGAGGCTAAGTGGTTTAGACCACAGTGCCACCCGCGTCCCCTTCTCTGGAATATTTGCATACCCTCCAAGGGTTCTGATTTTCCAGGGACAGTATTGGAATTGTGATAGGATTGCCATATTGTTGAGCTTTTTTAAGGAAGATTTCACAGTGTTACAATTCTTCCTGGCAAGCCTTAAACTACAGGGTCCAGAATTCTTTGAGGGGGAATATATGCTTTGAATGGGCTTTAAAGGTATACTGTATCCTAGTCAGGGGGCAAAGCAGGCAGCAGATTTCTGCTAGAGCTATTTTCATGGTGCAAATAAAAAATTGAAAATCTTCCAGCACAGCTGGAAAATTGCTTGTTCAGTCTAGAGACTTTAGAGTTAACTGAGAGTTATGCAAAAGCAAGACGGTATCTCAGTACGATTGGCTGGAAGAGGAACACCCCCCAAATACCAAGAGGACGTGTGCTGGGGGGAAGGGCTGTCAAATATTCAGCTGGGAAAGAAAAGACAGTCTGGCTTGTGAAACCGATGGGAGTTGGGATCTGCAGTTAAAAGAAAAACCCACTTGCAACCCAAATTTAGACAGCCAAAATCAAAATATGGGGAGAAAAATGATTTAGTTTAATAGAATGACTGATGTTTAAAACTTTTCAGATCAGCAAAAATGGAAGGGACATTTGAAAACTTGCAATTAAACGAACTGGTTAATAAAATAGTTGGCTCCTCTGCCCAAGTGAAACAGTAGAACGATCTGGCAGCACCATACTTCCCCTGCACACATCTGGATTTAAAAGCACATGAAAACATCTGGTTTCCATTCTGCACGCTGAAAACGTTTGCAGCCAAGATTCCAAATAAGATTTAAAGGGATTCCCACACCAGCTTAAAACAAAGTATTCTATAGATCACCTAAGAAATAATAGTTGTTAGAAGGAAATTGGAAGGCAAGGAAATGTTTTAGCTCTTTCAGAGAGAGCTCAGGGCTCTCAGTGCTACGGCTGTCTTACCTTCAGCTCCGCAAATTTGTCCATGCTTGTTGTGTTACAGGAGAAGTCACAAAAGCCAAGCCAGGTGTTTTGTCCAGGTGATAAGCCAGTGAATTCCAGTGATGGAATATTCTTTATTTTCTTGCAGCAGCAGCTGAGGACAGTCTAGATCGTGTGATGGCAAGAGATCGACCCTGCATGTGAGACAGTCCAAGAGAAGTTTTGAACTAGTTACTCAACCAAGCCTGAGTTTAATAAGAAACAGACTTCTCTGCTAGAGCAAACGGAGGAATTGATCTTTGCAGATCAGCAAACAGAAAGGGGGGAAAGAGGGGAGGGGAAGGGAAGCTTGTTAGCAATTTTTGTTCACTTTATTTCAGCTCACGTTAGCAAGGAACCAGGAAAATCAAAGTATGGATAGACATTTAATTTAAAATAGCCACAATTAATAAGGAATGTTTAGAATTATGTATGAAACATATGTACGAAAAAATAGAATATCCCTTTTGAGCTATTGGCAATATGCCTGGTTTTATATTGAAGGTAACTTTTGGGGGGCTCAGGGATATTGTGGTTGTGCCTCTTGTGAGACCATCATTTTACATTTTCTTTAGCTGTTCCTTAAGAAAGTGTTGAAGGGACGCGGGTGGCGCTGTGGGTTAAACCACAGAGCCTAGGACTTGCCAATCAGAAGGTTGGTGGTTCGAATCCCTGCGACGGGGTGAGCTCCCGTTGCTCGGTCCCTGCTCCTGCCAAGCTAGCAGTTCGAAAGCAAGTCAATGTGCAAGTAGATAAGTAGGTACGGCACCGGCGGGAAGGTAAATGGTGTTTCCGTGCGCTGCTCTGGTTCGCCAGAAGCGACTTAGTCATGCTGGCCACATGACCTGGAAGCTGTACACCGGCTCCAATAAAGCGAGATGAGCGCCGCAACCACAGAGTTGGCCATGACTGGACCTAACGGTCAGGGCTCCCTTTACCTTTATGCAGCTTCTTAGTAGCTTTCAATACTATTAACCATGGTAACGTTCTGGGTGAGACATGGGTGGAACTGTGGTCTAAACCACTGACCCTAGGATTTGCTGATCAGAAGGTCGGCGGTTCGAATCCCTGCGACGGGGTGAGCTCGTTGCTCAGTCCCTGCTCCTGCCAACCTAGCAGTTCGAAAGCACATCAAAGTGCAAGTAGATAAATAGGTACTGCTCTGGCGGGAAGGTAAACTGCGTTTCCGTGTGCTGCTCTGGTTTGCCAGAAGCGGCTTCGTCATGCTGGCCACAAGACCCGGAAGCTGTACGCCGGCTCCCTCGGCCAATAAAGCAAGATGAGCGCCGCAACCCCAGAGTTGGCCACGACTGGACCTAATGGTCAGGGGTCCCTTTACCCTTTACCTTTAAGAAAGTGTTGTGAGCCAGTGCAATCGCTGCTTTCTTCTATATTTAAAAGGAAGAACAGTTGTCCGATGTGGTCTATCCAGCACCTCATCTTTTTACAAAAAAGAGAAAGAAACCCAAACCCCAATCTCACTGCATAAGCTATTGTTTAGGGTGGCAGTTCTCCGAGGGTACGCCACGCCACAGTGTTGTGGCAGGAGAGGGTGGCAAGCGTGGCAGGAAGATTCAAGGACAATCCAAGAAACATTTGAACATTTCAGGGTAGGATAGGATAGGATAGGATAGGGCAGGGTGGATGTTGGGGGGGGAGGGCGGGCCGCCCCCAGTGTCACCACTGAGGAGGGTGACAAAAAGCCATGTGGCACTCACCGTGGGGCCTGCAATGCGCCCGAGCTACACATTTCTCCTGGGAGTGATGTGGTGGCTTGGGCACATGCAGCCTCCGTGGTGCCCCAAATGGTCCACCCACACCCTCCCCCTCCACTGTAGCGCAGCTGGGGGGGAGGAGGCAGGCAGACTCCTTGGATGCCCCGTGGAGCATCCTGCCCTGACTCGCCCCATCCTGTGGGCAGCTGGCCCTCCCTCTGGGTGCAGGGCACACGTGCTGATCCAGGCGCCTGGGATAGAGTAGAGTCCTTTTTTAATTTATTTTTTGTGGAATATGGATAGAAAAGTTTAAAAATGAGAGCAAGAGCATTGGCTATTCTTTTATTATTACTATTACTATTATTTTGTTTTACATATTTAATATTATAATCATATCACAACACATCCAAAGTTACAAGGTTCCCCCGGATCTCTGGACTTCCCACCTTCCCCTCCATGGTTCTGTTGTTAAACCTTTTCTACTGCATCTTTTTTAAAATAATCCCTATTTTTAATAACTCCATTGTGTCCATAGTTCTTGTTACATTACAGTGGTACCTCGGGGTACAGGTGCTTCAGGTTACAGATGCATCAGGTTACAGACTCCACTAACCCAGAAATAGTTTATTTCCTTGACATCTGGTGGGAGGGTGTTCCACAGGACAGGTGCCACCACTGAAAAGGCCCTCTGCCTGGTTCCCTGTAACTTCGCTTCTTGCAGTGAGGCCCTCAGCGCTGGACCTCAGTGTCCAGGCAGAATGATGGAGGTGGAGATGCTCCTTCAGGTATACTGGGTCGAGGCTGTTTAGGGCTTTAAAGGTCAGCACCAACACTTTGAATTGTGCTCGGAAATGTACTGGGAAACTATGCTCATTCTAATTCCACAGTTAGCACATGCTTGGAAGTGTGGGATAAGTGTGGCACAAAATGCAGACGTAGGGAACCTGTGCTTGCAATGCCATTTTATTCAAACTTTTTATGTCGGCTGATGGGTCAGGGCTCATATCTGCACTGTCTCAGGTGCCTGCAGCCAAAGCAGCAGGATTTAACCCCCCACTTAGCAGATGATGGGTTAAATCCTGCTCAGTTTGATCAAACTTGCCCATTCCCTCTTGTGAACAGATGCACAAAGCCAAAGGAAGCAACGGGGGGGGGGGGGGAGACAGGTCTGCTATCCTTCTCTGCCTGCCTGTTTCTTGGAAGGTGTGTGCTGCAAAAACAAACAGACTTTTTTCCCTGCATCCCTGCATGATGAAGAAGTCTTGCTGAGAGGAGGGAGAAACCTGCTTTATGTAGACATGGGCTCCGATAGGGACTTCTCCATGGTGCAGTGCTGCAGGAAAAAATGGCGTCTGCGTGCTTTGCTGACCCTGGGTTTTTTCACCTACACCACTACACAACAAAGAAATTGTGCCTCCCACAGGAAAAGGGAAAATAATTATTTAGAAAAAGCAGTTCCTTGCAAAAGGGGTTCTTTCACCTCTGCTCCCTGTGAGCGCATGCTGAGCATGGGTTAAATTCTACCCAGTTTTGCTGCATGAGACTCCCAGGGGGAGGAGTGTTTACCCAAGGATACTTGCCAGTGCCAAAGATACACAAAGCATGTCATGGCTGAAAAGAGTTTCTGATGGACAGTGACTGGATTTAATAGGGCATTCAGATTATCTACTCATTTCTCAACCTCCCCAGACATCTGCTCTAAGCATTCGAGTCCTGTGCATAAGAGTATCTAGTGTTCTTTGCTTAAATGCAAAAACTCAATTAAATATCCACCAGGTTTTTAATTTTTTATTATTGTGCTTAGCAACATCATTTATTTTCAATGTCGGCTTTCCAAATCTCTTCCCGTTTCCCTCGCTTATTTTTTACACAACTCGTTACAGCTCATAGATATTTTGGGTAGGGGGTCTCTTAGCAACAGGATGAAATCAACGCCATAGCATCAGCAAGAGTATTGTTCAGTAAGCTGGAATGCTGATGTTTTCATTGCTTATAAGCCTTTGATTCTTAAATTATTTTTCTAAATCCACCTCAGCGCAACCATTCTGCTAGGGGTGGAAGCACAGGTTCATAAAACTTTCAGAACACAGAAAAAACATGGGTTTGCATTCAACCAAGTCATGCTCAGAGGAGACCCCTTGGAAATAAATAAACTTAACTTGTTCATTGACTTCAGTGGGCCTACTCTGGGTAGCACTTGGATGGATATAACCCCATTTTATGGGGCAGCATATTCCACGGTGCTGTTGCCTATCCAGTGAAATCATTGCACTCTGTCCAAAAGATCTCGGGTTCTTTCCAGAGGTCTGGAAAGAGATCCTTCTGCATATGTTCAGAAGCACTTGAAGTGGAGCAGTCTTGGCGATTTATGTGCTCCAGAACTTGATTTTGTTAGCAAAAGTATCTGTTGCGGTAACAGGAATGTAGCAGTAAAAGCGTTATCGTTCTTTTTCCATAGTCTCTAGTTGGCAAGTGGTGGTCAGTCGTAGTGAAGATTCTTTACAAAGCCGCCTCCAAATCTTTTCCTCTCTGGGAAGCTAGGAATCTGTTAGACAAAAAACCTTACATTAGAATTGGTTTTTACCAGTCCTTTTCAACCAGTATGCCGTGAATGATGGTCAGGGGTGCCGCAGGCAACAATAGCCCCTGCCCCTCTTTCCTTCCCTCCCTCTTCTGACCCCTTCTTGCATCTCTGCCCCCCATAGACTTGCAAGGCTGTTTGTTGCAGCAACTCTGGCTTCCAGCTCTGCAGGCGAATGGTGCCTCTGGGAGGCTCTTCTCTTGGGGCGGGGGGGGGGGGAGGGCAACCCAGAGACATGAGGCCGTAGCAGCAGCTGCCCGGAGGACTCCCAAGTAGAGGGGAGAGGAGGTTGAGGGAACGCTTCATAAAGGAGGGTGTTCAAAAGGGGTGAGGGGTTGCTGGTGCTGCAGGCGAGGGGTGACCTAAGGGGTGCCGCAGAAAGAATGTAGTTGGTCAAGGGAGCTGTGGACTCAAAATGGCTGAAAATCTCTGGATATACAATATTGGCAGAAGTACCTGGCACTGCCCAGGAATTTTTAGAAACAAAAAAATACTGCCTTTTGCAATTTCAGAACCACTTGAAGCATCCATCGTGTTGAGGTATTCCAATTGCTTTTGTTTGATGTGTCCAATGCAAACAGCTGAAAATCTGTAAATTTTTATAATAACCCTGATTTGCAATGGGGGTTGAATAATTCTGACTGCAACTCTATGATGACATAACTACCATTACCAGACATTACCTTCTGCGTACATTTTGAGACATACCTACTTGCTTTCCTTCCCAGCTCTTTGCTGAGGAGATTAAAAATTAAGCAAAGCAGAGGCTATTATCTCATTGGTGAGTTTTGCAATGACTTGGATTACATCAGTGCTTGCCCTTTTGACATCTCTTCCTATTTCCCCCCCTTTGCCAAAGCTTTCAAAATGTTAACTGTTAAGGAGAGAGCACACATACCTGGTTACCATCTCGTAAGTAGTACCTCTTCTCTATGACCTGAAACAAAAATAAAAAGGGAAGAGTGAGTGTTGTGCATTGGTTTATACAACAGATTTTGTGGCAGCCCAATTGGTTTAAATAAGGATGTTTCCATACGGTGCCATTGCCCAGCCTGGCTGAGAGTAATTAAATTCACACAGCATTGCAGCCTGAAGCTGGTTACAATCTATGACAAAGGCTGAAAGAGCATGGGACTTTTTCTTTTAAAATAAGAAAGACTTTTAAACACAGGCAGTAGAAGGGCTTCTCCCTCCAAAAGATTGCTCTGGATTTTTTCTGGGGCATTCTGGGAAGAACCGTAGAGAAAAATCCGGTTTGATGTTGAAGTCAGGATATCTGTATTAACTTTGCAGCCTCAACATCGTAAGCCAGCACAAGAGGCTTGTGCCAAGAAGAGAAACAAATCTCAAGGACTCCTGCATTCCTGCAGTGGTTGGGGAGAGTTGGCTTCCATGGGGTGTTGGCGAGGGAATGGAGAGTTGGACTTCCTCCACCATCTGCTGGCTCCTGCTTCCTTTGGCGAGACCACTGCCATCCAGCCAAACTGAAGGGAGAGGCGCTGTTCTTTTTTATATAACTTTTATTAAATTTTATGTTTTACAATTTAAAATACTTGTGTTAACATCCTTAAAATATCAATGACTTCCCTTCTTCTCTTTCCATAGTTCATTTTGCATATCCCTGCATATTTTACAAAAACTAAACCATTCGGTCTTCCATTATTGCATCCATCCAACTTATTTACGCTGATGAATTTATCTTAATGCTGCCAGCGTTTTCACGTGTACACAATTCCCCCCATATATTCAATAAACATTTCCCAATCTTCTCTAAACATATGTTCTTGTTCTCTTATTCTATATGTTAAGTCTGCAAGCTGCACATATTCCATCAGCTTAAGTTGCCATTCTTCTTTGGTTGAGACCTTGCTCATTTCCCATTTTGGGGCTAAGGAAACACCGGCCACAGTAGTAGCATACATAAATAAGTTTAAGTGAAGTCTGCTGCAACTGGATTTCTTATGAACAGTGCCAATCCTGAATGTACTGGATTTATGACCATTATGCTCATTTGCCTTCAGTAGCAGTAAAGCTCAGCTGAATGCAATGCCTCTTTGGGAATCCTGCAATGTGTTGTAAATTTTTACTCGGCTAACTATACACTGGAATCTGCTCTGGATCAATATTGAGTAGAATTTCAATGACACCTCATTGCCTTCTATATACATACTCTCCATCTCCAGTCTTGTTAATCTGCCTATTTATCACTTGTCCAGTGTGCCTGAACTGCTCTCACAGAATACAGTTCTCCCTGACCATGAATTTTTAGGTCCTCAACAGGTTGTCTCAGCCTGGCCTGCTCACTTACTGGAATCTGTTCAAGCAGTTGTAAAGGAAATTCAGTAGCCTATGCAATTCACATCAGGCTACTCAAGGCTAATGCTCTTCACTTTCTATGCTGCAAAAATGGAAAAGCAATAGATATGCAGTACTTGAAAGACTCACCTTGTCAAAGAATCTGCTAAGCTTCACAGCGTTGGAGGAGCCTGCAGCCAGGTAGCGAGGATTGGTGCAGTCCTGAAAACATCAACAGATAACTTTCTCTTGAGAGTCATTGAAAGCACAATCCTTAACAAGCACATGAGTTCTTAACTGCAAGACATAATCCTGTGCTCAATAGGGCTGGGCGATATATTGTCCAAAACAGGTTTGAAGTCCATATTGTGATAATGATTTCATAACGTTTGACCTGGCAATATATATAGATTGTGTGTGTGTGTGTGTGCGCGCGCTATGCAAAAATCACAACGTGGGGAAAACCGTGAAGCCAGCCAGTGCCTCTAAATAGCTCCATCCTTATTGCAGACATCATGATATATCAGTATATCACAATGTTGAGCTGATGATATATCACAATGTTGAAAACCAAATATCATCAACCCTAGGGCTCAAACTGAAGCAATAGCTGTGTATTAGAGTCAGTTCACACAAGGAAGGGAATTTTTTATGTAGACAATCAATTTCACGTAGAAAGACAGGAATCAACCAGTCGTGCCCAAGCTTGGTAGCCAACAATTATTTCTATTAGCCACTGAGAATATAACAGAAATGTCCTTGACCACCTGAAGAATGCTGCTCACTTTCCACTGACCAAATGAAGCCTGTCTTGCCACTTACACACAAAATTAATTAAAAGAATAAGTAACATCTTTTCTCCATAAGTTCATGTCCTTGAGCATCTATGTCCTGAATGAGGTAACTGTGCCCCTGAAGGACCAGGTGTGAAGCCTGGGAGTCATTTTGGACTCACAGCTGTCCATGGAGGCGCAGTTCAATTCTGTGACCAGGGCAGCTGTCTACCAGCTCCATCTGGAATGCGGGGAGACCCTACCTGCCCACAGACTGTCATGCCACTGGTGCATGTTCTAGTTATCTCCTGCTGGGATTACTCAATGCGCTCAATGTGGGGCTACCTTAGAAGGTGACCTGGAAACTACAACTAATCCAGAATGCGGCAGCTAGACTGGTGACTGGGAGAGGCTGCTGAGACCACATAACACCGGTCTTGAAAGACCTACACTGGCTCCCAGTACGTTTCCGAGCACAATTCAAAGTGTTGGTGCTGACCTCTAAAGCCCTAAATGTCCTTGGCCCAGTATACCTGAAGGAGCGTCTCCACCCTCATCGTTCAGCCCAGATACTGAGGTCCACCTCCGAGGGTCTTCTGGCGGTTCCCTCATTGCGAGAAGTGAGGTTACAGGGAACAAGGCTGAGGGCTTTCTGGGTAGTGGCACCCACCCTGTGGAACGCCCTCCCAGCAGATGTCAAAGAAATAAACAACTCTCTGACTTTTAGAAAACATCTGAAGGCAACCCTGTTTGGGGAAGTTTTTAATCTTTGATGTACTCCACCTCATTTGTGCCTGAGCACAGCCTAACAGAAATTTGTTTTCAGCAACAGGCTAAAAGTGTTTCCCCCACAGGATAAATCTACTCTAGGTTTTTCTGGCAGTCTAATTTAGTTGCTGTAATGGAACCTCTCTCCTGGCCGCCACCTCCTGCTGCAACCAATGCTGTGAATAATTAGGCTGCCACTATTAAAACTGACAGAGAAGCAGACTGATTATCATTCTTTAACAATAGCAAATTCTCTGAATTATTTAAAGTATGCAATGCATACTATTCTGGTTAACTCTGTAACGTTTGCGTAAATGATCTGCAGATTGCATAAACACAACAAATCTGATTTGGAAAAAAAAGTATTCATGCCCTTTTTCATATATATATATATATAAAATCTTAATCCAAATTGACAAAAATAAGGTACAAAATACCAACCAGATTAATTTCTTCTGCACTGAAATCCTCAGCAAGGAAAGCCGTTCTGGTCAAGACGTCGCTGCGTTTCACTTCTGGGATCTGGTCCAGTTTGGTCCCAATGACAAGCAGCGGGATCTGGTTATCCGCAAACTGCTCACGGTCATAGTCCCTACACAAGAAAAAGAGGATGTGGGTGTCAGTAAACAATATTTTCCACTGCTCATTAAAGACACCAATATTAATTGGGAGGGAAGCACTTGAAAAGTCTAGTGAAGCAGCAGCAGATGTAGAACGTTTTTTCATATGTGATGGACTTGTTTAAGTGTAAAAGAGCATTGGGAAATGATCCATAATGAATTAAAAAAAAATATTTAAAAGTACTTTCCCCCCCAAACCAGAGTCCTTCCTGTTGGGGATAATTCAGACTGAAATTAGGTACTGCACTCAAAACAATTGAGGTTTGCAACAAACACAACAAATTTAATTACAAGTACTGAAATCTGAAGCATCATCTGGAAAACTGCCTGGAGTGTTCAAGAACACATCAGGTTCCCTCAGTCTCTGAGGGCAGATCATTCAAAGAGTCCCACCACTTTTATTGATTGCTGTTAAACGATATAAAGATAAAGAGCAAGGGCCTGCTCTTCAACACACATTCTGGAAAAGGGGAGAGACGCTCTCAACTTATCTCATCCCTCCATCACATCTGCCATGATTGTGAGGTCCTCTGCACACTCACCCATTGGTCACCAGCACTCCTGATGGAGCCACATCTCTGTTGAGAGCTTCCAAAGACCACCGATACAGGTTCTGGGAGGACTTCTTGTTGGTTAAGTCATGTACTAAAATTATGCCTAAATAAGTACAAGGCCATTCGTAAATACAATGACTTCTTCCAAACACCGTCTAAATTATGTTGAAAGACATCGCAGGGTGAGAACACAAGGCAAGGTTGAAAGAACTGCATAACTAGTTTCACATACCCAAGGTAGTTTGGGTCTTTTTGTTTCCTGTACAGCACCCTATGCAATTTGCTTTTGAAATCAAAGGGAGTCTCCCATTTACTGCCCTTGATTATTCTCTTTTCTATTGTTCCAAGTCCAGGAAAACTGGGGTTACATGCTTCCCTCACATCATTCATTATGGACTACCTCTCAGAATTCCCTTTGGTCAACGCAGGAATTTTGAAAGTCATTTTATTTCAGAGATGTCGCAACATGGAGATAAATCACCCCTTTCCATCCCCAGCCAGATATTTTCAATAGAACATTGCTACACATGCTGAGGACTCTAGTCCCTAAACAAGAAAGCCAATACATGTTAACTATTTAATATATCCCAGTAAGTGTTCTTCTCCTTCAGAGTTGGTGTTGTACATTTGGTTCTTTCCAACCATACAACTCCATGAACATAAATTATAAAAGGACCAGAGCTCCACAGGGCCTTGTGCTTTTAGACCCCAGTCTCTCAGTATGTGTGGCGTTGTGGGCACAGTGGCAGAGGGTTGCCACAAATTTAATCTGTTTGCAAGCTTGTGTCTACCGGGTTACAAATAGGCACCATGAACACCTTTACACCCAGAAAATGATTTCAGAAAGCAATTTTAAGCAGATTTGCCAGAATGTACATGTATATGGTATCTACAAAAGTAAAACATTTTCTTATCTAAATTCAGCCGAGTAAGGAACCCTGCTTTGATATCAGAATCTCTCCCTTGCAGTACTTCTGGAATAGGTTCTGCATGAACCAAGTTCACAGGTGTTCTCATAGAATGAAAGTAATAGGAAACAGATCTTAAAACCTGCATACATTACCATTAACTGAGTTGTAGAACACAACACGTGTGCTTTTTACACTACTGGCACTGCCCACTGAACCACCAACATCCCATAATTCAATATAATAAGTCTTCTCTTCTGGGGTTCCTTCTTTGTAGTCATGAATCTGAAAAGGAAAAACCAAGAGTGCCATGTATGTAGAACAAGGCAATACAGATTTCTACTTGAAGGCATATGGTTTGGTTACAAACCATCAATCTATTGTTGTGCCTTTTGTAATGGTTTCGTCCATAAACATAAATACAAGATTCGTTTTCGTATTATCCTAACAACTACTTTATATAGGGCCATTAGCATGCATAGCACTTTGCCGCTCCTCCAAAGGCCTTCATGAAAAAGGTGGGTTTTGGAGAGGGGCTTAAGAGCATGAGAACTGACATGCTGGATCAAAATCCATCTGGTCCGACATTCAGCTTCCACTAGCAGCTAGCTACCAAAAGCTCAAGAACCAGGGGCAAGAAGTTGACAGCTGTCCTCTCTTTTGGCTCCAGCATTTGGCACTAAGATGCAAACTGACGCTTCACATGTAAGTTCCATTTAGTTTTCCTGTCAAATAGCTGTTGATAGGCGCCCCCATGACTTTTTCTAATCCTTAAAAAAAGTCATTTGAGGGGAAGGAGGCACTCGATCCATAGATCATGTGCTTGCTCCCATGGTTGCTTCTTCTAACATTTCTTGAGGACATAAGAGAGGAACTACTATAGGATCAGTTGAAAAAGCTGCAAGTTATCAGTATATTTCATCCCATTCCTAGTCATCCAGATGTCTTCATTAATGATCCAGTGGTTCGCAATTGGTGGTCCCTGTAACCCCCCACTGAGAGGCGCCATGGCACCATTCTCCTAACAAAAACTACCACAGAGATCTCAAACTTTTCAAAAGTAGGGGGTCTATGGCTTGGCTGTTAAAAAACACGGGACCCAAAGTATTTAGCTAATTGGGAACCACTGTATTAGACAAAATATGTGAGGGAACACATCATGGAGGGAATAGCACAGAAGAGAACAAACTATTCCCCAACCACTTCTTTGAATACAGCCAGTGCAGTCTGTCCAAGGCAAGTTGATCTGCTCAGGGCTGTTCTTCAATCTCCTGCAAGGTCAAGCGTGCGGTCTGCCAAAATTTGGTGATTTGATGTATCAAAAGCTGCTGCAAGGCCACACCAGTTCAACTGGGTAACGTTACCTCAGTCTTCTGTTTAACAAATTGCCTGGCTGGTATCCATAGGTGACCAGGAATTCCTTGCAAACATGTGACCAGGCTGGCAAAGAAGAGACAACTCTTTCCATTCCTTCTCCATCAGTCAACTTAGCAGCTGGCAGCGATTAGGGGAGACTTCCTTTCCTCTGTTGCCAACACAAAACCAGGGTCTACTAGCTTTTCAGCAGTTTAGAAAAAAATTGGTGCTCCCGTAACTTTGGTGGGCTTATTTACAAATCTGCATTACTTAATCTACACCAGAGGCTGGACTGAAAATAGATCAACCTACTAATGCTTGCCTGCTTCAGAACTAAGATTTCTTGCTCCCTACTGCAATAGCCTATTGTTTTACAATTCCCTTTGCAACCTGATTATATGTTTTTACTTTGCCAATAAGCCTTCAGAATTTCCCTCGTCTTTGAAGTGAAATACCACCAAACAATATAAATTTATAGTTCCACCTACTCGGACATCAACGGAGCAGCCTACAGTCCAAGACGGGTTTCCCAACATCTGATTGTGACATAAGAGGTGAACAAGCGATGACTTCCCCACACCTGCAAAAAAGGCAACTGCAAACTAAGCCTTCATAGTCAGTGAAACATCACTGCCTTCCTTGTAAATTTTCTGTGTAGTTTAAATTAAGGAGGAACAAGTAGATTTTGAAACTCCTACTAGGATAGCCCTTAGAGCAGTCTTCCCCAGCCCTGGGTCTCCAGATGCCCTGTACCTTTCATACCTTTTACCTGCTGGGTGAGGACTAGAGATGGGAAGGCCTGGGGGGGGGAATCAAAAAAATTGGGGGGAAAGCCAGGTTTTTTCCAAATGGGAAAAAAAATGGCTTTGGAAAAATACCTGGTTTATTTCCACATTTCCCCAGTTCTTTCCCAGGCCTTCCCATCTCTAGTGAGGACCAAAGGAGGGCGATGTGTCCCCCACCAGAGGTACTACCCCTCTCCCTAACACCCATTAAAGGTAAAGGGACCACTGACAGTTAAATCCAGTTGTGAATGACTCTGGGATTGCGGTGTTCGTCTTGCTTTACTGGCCAAGGGAGCCGACGTTTGTCCGCAGACAGTTTTCCCAGGTCATGTGGCCAGCATGACTAAGCCGCCTCTGGTGAGCCAGAGCAGCGCACTGAAACGCTGCTTACCTTCCCGCCGGAGCGGTACCTATTTATCTACTTGCACTTTGACGTGCTTTTCGAACTGCAAGGTTGGCAGGAGCAGGGACCGAGCAACGAGAACTCACCCCATTGCAGGGATTCAAACCGCCGAACTTCTGATCGGCAAGCCCTAGGCTCTGTGGTTTACCCCACAGTGCCACCAGCGTCCCTAACACCCATTACATCTATATTATTATGAATTATTACTATTATTATATACAGTGGTACCTCGGGTTACGTACTTAATTCATTCCGGAGGTCCATTCTTAACCTGAAACTGTTCTTAACCTGAAGCACCACTTTAGCTAATGGGGCCTCCCGCTGCCACTGCAATTTCTGTTCTCATCCTGAAGCAAAGTTCTTAACCTGAGGTACTATTTCTGGGTGAGCGGAGTCTGTAACCTGAAGCATCTGTAACCCGAGGTACCACTGTATTCTGAATTATTACTATTATTCTTCTATACACCCAGCGTCTTGGCAAGTCACTTCCTCTCCCCCCCGGAGCCTGAAGTCCACTCTGCGGCTTTTCCTTCCCTCTCCTCCTTCCTGCCTGCCTGGACCAGGCCTCACCTGTCCTCACCTGCCCCCCCCCCCGCTCACCTGAATCCCCCAAGACCAGCACCTTCACCCTCTCCAAAGCAGCCATCGCCCCTTCTCGGAGTGAGTGACGCGCCCGCCAGCCAATAGCAGCTCCCGCCTCCCGCTGTCAGTTACGCTCTCCGAGCTAGGCCAGCCCGTCGCCGTTCGTCTCTTTCTCCCTATTGGCTGGCAGCTGCGCCGCTCGCCCCGCCCCACCCCAGCTTTCGCGCTCCTCATTGGCTTTCGGAGTGCGGCGAGGCGGGAAGCCGCGCGTCACGGAATGACCGTTGCCTTACCTTTCGCCGGCGTCGCGCGGCAGTGACGCGTCTGCGCCGGCGACGGCCTCGCTCGCCCACTTGGTGCGGCGGCGACAACGACGATAACACTGACTTGTCCGGGGCTCCTCGCAGGTCAGTCGAAGCGGCCCTCGGGGGGGGGGGAGAGGCCGAATCCCCGCAAGCCTTCCCTCCTCACCACCCCGGCGCACGCTTATGACGTCCCACACACCCATTCTGCCCCCTCAGCCTCCGGTTGCCCTTAGCAGCGGGAACATCCCTTGGGACCTCAGCCAGACCAGAGATGGGGAGGCCTGGGGGGAAACCCGGGAAAATGGGGGGGGGGAACCCAGGATTTTTCCGCGAAAAAACGGGGGGACGGACTCGATTTCCACCGAATTTTCCCGGTTTTTTCCAGGCCTTCCTATCAACCCCGGGCGGCTCTCCACAGAAGACCAGAAACACGACAAAGCTTCAAACATTAAAAACCTCCCTAAACAGCTGCCAGTCTTTTTGGTGAGGTTTTCTAATTTCTCCACATGAAATTTAAAATCTCAAGTGAAAGGTGAAGAAATAGTGAAGAGTATGCAGTAGAAGTAAATAAGAGAAATTATATCAGATTGCTGTACAGTGGTACCTCGGGTTACAGACACTTCAGGTTACAGACTCCGCTAACCCAGAAATAGTGCTTCAGGTTAAGAACTTTGCTTCAGGGTGAGAACAGAAATTTGGCTCCGGCGGCGCGGCAGCAGCAGGAGGCCCCATTAGCTAAAGTGGTGCTTCAGGTTAAGAACAGTTTCATATTAAGAACAGACCTCCGGAAGGAAGTAAGTTCTTAACCCGAGGTACCACTGTATCTAATTTTGTGCCTGTTCAAGTAGAAACGGAAGGATTTCCCCACCCCGCAACTGATGAGTAAGCCCATAGAAAATAGAAAGCCCGAGTATAAACTTGTTGAACTTTATACTTTATTAGGCACTATATAAGGGGAATGGGGAAAAGATGAAGATTTATCGAAAGAAAATCAGAAGAATATGGTTTGAAAGCCAGAGGAGTGTGGTATGGTCAACAATCCCCTGGAAGTTTGGTAAAAGGGCAGAGAAGATGATGATTTGTCCAGGAGAAGATCCATGAATACCATAGTGAGAGCACTTCTAATGAAAACTAGATTGAAGAGGATCAAAGAGAATTGAATAACAAGCAGGAAAGGCAGTGTAGCTAGAAGAGGTGGGTATGACTGGAAAAACTTGGTTCAGCTGGATAATGAGGAGATGTGGCTTATGGTAAAAAAAATAAATAGATCAACTTTTTTCTCAAGTATGGAGGCAGGAAATACAGAGAGACAGATGAGATTCGTATTACATGTTATTAATCTTTTTCTACACGATTGAAGGATCTGGATGGGAGGAGTGGTTAAGAGGGTTGAGAAGTAGAAAACAGGACTCCAAACTAGAAATAAGTGATGGAGTAACATAGCCTTGAATATGTGTAGATAACTCTATCTGCCCACAAAGCCAGTAAAACAAGATTAACTTGAATGATGTGTCTGGCAAAAGGTTGAATAGATGTAAATAATAGGCTGTTGCTTATTTAGTTAATTGGGCAATGCTGGCACTACTTTGTACTAAAAGGCAATTTCAAGATAATTTGATTGCATAGCCAAGTTAAGGCTGCTTACCTAGGATGAAGTCCCATTGAACTCAGTTGGGCTGAGAAGACAACGACAAAGTTGCATTGTAAGCCTGCAGATATTTCTGCTTTTTCATCTTAAAATAAAAACTTTCTGCAGATAAGGCAAAATTGCACCTTACTTTATCTTTGGTGGGTGGAATATTCTTGAACATCCAGCACAAAGAAGCCTAATTCAAAACCACTGGCCCCATTACAGGTAGTATAATTGTTTTTGAGATTTCATTTCTTGGTACGAATTTAAAACCCATCTGTGTTGACTGCTGGTGTGTATCTACCATTTTATGGTAAACCCAGTGCAATGACAGTGGCAATACTGTTGCTAACTTGTAAGGGGAACACATAGTTGTGGTTATCAAAATTATTGGGCCACGGAGCTCGTTTTTATAATTTCCTTCTATTATGTTTGCAGACTTGATATGACAGACCCAGATGTTCTCACGGAAGTCCCAGCTGCTCTGAAGCGCCTTGCCAAGTATGTAGTACGTGGCTTCTATGGCACTGAACATTCTTTGGCCCTGGACATTCTGATTCGGAATCCATGTGTGAAAGAGGAGGACATGTTGGAATTGCTGAAGTTTGACCGGAAACAGCTCCGAGCTGTTCTCAACACTCTGAAAGGGGACAAGTTCATCAAATGCAGGATGAGAGTGGAGACAGCCTCAGATGGCAAGACCACCCGGCACAACTTCTATTTCATCAACTACCGCCTGCTGGTCAATGTTGTGAAGTACAAACTAGACCACATGAGGAGGAGGATTGAGACAGATGAAAGAGATTCCACCAACCGAGCCTCCTTCAGATGCCCGATTTGCTTTAGCACCTTCACAGATTTAGAGGCAAACCAGTTGTTTGATCCCATGACAGGTAAGGTACAAGCATTCAGTTCATAAGGAACCCAACTGGGTTGGACAAATTTTTGGTGCCTTATCTGAGCAGGTTGAAGCTAATGTGGGAACAAACCACCTAACTTGGTTAGTCCATGTGATTGATCCATGTTAACAGATAATTACCCTGGTGGTGGGGATATGTGGCTCGGAAACATGGAAGCATCTTACAGGCTTCATGTTGCCTATGTCTGGCTAAAGGAGATGAAAAAGCCTTCTAAGTCTTAAATGCATCTTGGTGGAACGCTCTCCCTCACAAGACCAGGGCCCTGTAGGATCTGATTTCTTTCCGCAGGGCCTGTAAGACAGAGTTGTTCCGCCTGGCCTTTGGCTTGGAGCCAATTTGATTCCCTCCCTCCCTCTGTTTCTTTTTTCTTTTCCTTCTCCTCCTGCGTGATGAGGCTACATTTTAATATTTTAATGTTTCATTATTTTAATGTTGTATTTTAATTTTGTTTTTAAGTTGTAATCATTCAACTTGTTTTTATTATTGCTTGTTAGCCGCCCTGATCCCGGCCTTGGCTGGGGATGGTGGGGTATAAATAAAATTATTATTATTATTATTATTATTATTATTATCATCATCATTCCAATATCATTGTGCTTTTCCTTTTGGTATTCTGAGGGAAATCTTTTTAATAATAAATTATTCTACTTGAAATGCTACTTAGTTGTATCTCTCTTACTTCATAGCAGCTTCTCTTCTTAGGACTTTTTCGCTGCACCTTTTGTGAGACTGAAGTGGAGGAAGATGAATCGGCAATGCCCAAAAAGGACGCACGGACGCTTGTGGCACGGTTTAACGAACAGATAGAACCTATCTACGCACTCCTCCGTGAGACTGAGGATGTTAACCTAGCCTACGAATTACTTGAACCTGAGCCTATGGAGATTCTCGCGCTGAAACAGAGGTGGGCTTGGGGTACTGAACCTTCTGCACCTGGTACTGGTCTGTTGACATTCAAACATCCTTTTGGTGTTGGATATGTTAGGACTGCTCATGTGGTCCAGTCTTCCTTTGCACAACCTGCTGTGTGAAGAATCAGGATGCATTTAGTCTACAGCTAAGGGGAAAGGAGACAGACCGCTGAAGAAGTAGAACTCTGTAGTGTGGCACGTAAGGATTAGTTGCTTAGCAATATGTATTACCAATCACTTTGTCTGTTAGGACACTGTGATTGCTTAAGATCCTACAGTGAGAACACAACAGTCAAATTCCTATGGGTAGCTAATTTTTTAAGCGAAGCCTTAAGTTAGGGTGGCTAACCTTTTTTTTTTTTAGCTTGAGAGCAGCATGTACCCTTCACCAACCCTCCAGGGGAAAGTATGGCCTCCTCACACCCACAATATGTTGCACACGAGCCTCACCGTTCTCAGCTGATCAGCAGATTGGTGACTGAGGAGTGGACAATTCCCATTACGCTGCTAAACTCCACCCACCCCAGTTCTGTCTACCTTATTTGTTGAGTTATTTGTTTCCACCACCCATGTAGGTGAGGCCTTGGGGAGTGAGAAGAAAATGCTGGGGGGGGGGGGCTGTGGCTGGATCAGGCCCCTGAACTGAAGCTTACTCACCCTCCCCTAAGTGTTTGAAACTAGACTCTTCAGGAAGAAAGAACAACAAAAACATAACACTTGCTTTAACAATACAGCTGATATAAAAGTGTCCATAATCCAATAACTTGTTCCTGTTGGGATACTGCCAGGGAGATAAAGCCCATCAAGGCCCCACGCTGTCTGTGGACGATCCATCGATCTCCCGTAGATATAGTATCAGCAATTAGCGACACAAGCTCCAGAAATAGCTTGCCACATTCCAGAGCTGATGCACGCTCTATCAGCAGAATTCGCACAGCGAAAGATGCACGCAGGAGAGCATTATCTAGAAGTTTATTCAGCGTTGGTCAGAACAAAGAAAAAACATGACTGCCTGCGTTGATGTCTCAAGCACAGAGAGAGAACGAAAGCATAGACACAACAGAAACATCCTGTGAACAGGAAATATGCAGGCTGTGACACAAACATCCTGCTCCCTTTTAAGGTGGAACGGAAATATCCTAACAGTTCCAAGAAGAGGTGCTAACCATTCGTCTTCTAATTTTTCTCAAGATGCTTATGCCCATTTGATTTCTATATAATAACTGCAAATATATTATGGCCCAATTCTTAGTTAAAAGTTCAGAATCCTGTTGGAAGATGATACTGTTCACTTGTTACAGAAGTGTAGCCTGAAGGTTTAAGAAACAAAACCCAAATACATCAGAAGAGAGGTACTAGCCCAGACTGCTCCTTGGCTGTGCCAATTTATACTCGGAGGTAAATTAGTTTAAAGTCTAGGAACTTACAGGAATCCTTCACCTATAGTCTGAAGTGATACTGGCTGTTATATCACCTCAGAACTCTTCCACCTCTCTCTGCTGTTTGTGTTTAGAACATACTTTTATTTAGACAATATATGCTATCCCTAATGGTTCCATTATCTGTCTTCATATGGTGGCGCTCCTCTTCATAATCCAACATTAATAAACATATAGTGATACTTATATCCCCCAGTTGAAATTTCCAGAAATTCCTGAGATGATGACACTGCTGCGAAATCTGCATAGTTTATGGGATCATTCTATTTATTTGATTACATTGATTAATCCCCCCTGCAAAGCAATGTTCTGTGAGCCACAAATCTAGTAACACACCAAAATCACAATGCAGAACTCTTATGAAACAAACCATCCACATCAGAGCAGATTTCAACCATAATCACACCTTCTAATAACAGAGCCACAATTTTTCCTCGTAGATCTACAATGTAGAAAATGTAGAATGCTGTAAGTGTGATTTAACAGGTCAATTTATTTAAATGAGTGAAAATACCTGTGTTAGCAAAGTGCTGTGTTTTATGGACTGGGATGCGGATGGCGCTGTGGTCTACTCTAAACCACTGAGCCTCTTGGGCTTGCCGATCAGAAGGTCAGCGGTTCGAATCCACACGACGGGACATCCCAGCTCCTGCCAACCTAGCAGTTCAAAAGCATGCCCGTGCAAGTAGATAAATAGGTACCACTGTGGCGGGAAGGTAAACAGTGTTTCTGTGCACTCTGGCTTCTGTCACGGTGTCCCGTTGGGCTAGAAGCAGTTTAATCATGCTGGCTACATGGCCTGGAAAGCTGTCTGTGGACAAACACTGACTCCCTCGGCCTGACAGCAAGATGAGCACTGCAACCCCATAGTCGCCTTTGACTGGACATAACTGTCCAGGGGTCCCTTACCTTTTTTTTAACCTGTGTTTTATTATTGTCTACAGCAAGGAGCGGGCTGCCAGTGCTTTGGCAAACAGCAGTCTATCAAGTGGGCAGCACAGGGAAGCCTGGTCTACCAAGGGACCCTCTTATGAGGACTTGTATACCCAGAATGTCATCATCAGCATGGAGGACCAAGAGGATCTGCACCAGCCAGCTAATGAAGGGAAGCCACCGAGAGAGAGACCGGTTTGGCTGCGTGAGAGCACAGTGCAAGGGGCTTACGATCCGGATGAAGTGAAAGAAGGTAAGAAAGCTAAAAGGCACTGGTTCATGAACAGGTAACCTCAGTACTTGATTACTGCCACACCCGTTATATGGGACTACCCTTGTGCGTGTTGGAAGCTCCACCTGGTGCAAGATGCTGCAACTAGACTCTTGATGGGAACAGACCCTCGCCAGTACATATCAATCCGTCAATCCTATCAATCAAATCTTTATTACGGTCATAGACCAGCACAAGGAGGATGGGGTATGATCGTTTAAAATCTGTAAAACGTTTTGGTTGAGCTAAAATCATTAAAAACAGAAGGTGTATATAAATGACTATAGGAATCTAAAAGAAGGGTTAGGAGCATTAAACAAATGTGAAAGTGCATAAAACATTATGACTACCAATTTACAAAGCACTCTTATATGAGTGTTCATTAAATCTAGTTTGTGGCACTGGTCATCATCCGACAAATTTTGAATGCTGCTGTGCAGAACCTGGCAACACTGTATGTTATAGCAGGGCTGGTAACTAAAAGCAGCAGGGCGGTATAGAATTGTCCTGTGATCCCTGAATACTTGTGGAGTAGTGGGGAGATGAGGCTAATACGAATGTCTCTATAACATAGGCACTGGAGAAGCACATGCTCTATTGTTTCTATTTGTCCAGAATTACAGGGGCATTGTCTCTCTGAGTAAGCAACGCCAGTACATAACCTCACAGCTTAAAAGCTTGCACTGGCTGCCCATGTTATGGAGGCGGGTTTATTAATTTCCAAGGTCCTTAGCAACTTGGGTTCATGATATCTTAAGGAGCGCCTGATCCCTTATACCCCTGCCCATTCATGGAGATCTTTGGAGAAATTAGCTGAATGGTTCAAAACTACTAGAAGCTGTGCCTTCAGTGTTGTGGGCCCAAGCCTGTGGAGCTCCCTCTCAGTTGAGATTAGATAAGCAAACTCCTTACTGAACTGCAGGCACGTAACAAAGACTTCCTTATTTCAGCAGGCATTTTAATGTACACTTTGAAATTCTGAGTATTAAGCAATATATCAATATCTGAAATTTAAACAGATCTGGGAGAAATCAAGAAGTGAAAGTGCGTAATTCAGAATGGGAAGTGTGTGCTCTACATATTTGTGCACATGCGGACGCACTGTCTTAGTTCTTACTCCTGTTAAAGTAGCTGCCTTCTCAGACACGTGTAAAAAGTGTGATTAGTTTACGCTCCTTAGAACATTTACACCAGGCATAGGCAAACTCGGCCCTCCAGATGTTTTGGGCTACAACTCCCATCATCCCTGACCGCTGGTCCTGTTAGCTAGGGATGATGGGAGCTGAGTCCCAAAACATTTGGAGGGCCAAGTTTGCCTATGCCTGATTTAAACTGTTTGATTTCTAACCCTGAAGTCTCAGTGACAGATGCTCTGCCCCATGTTGATTTTTAGAACTAATGTTTTTTGGAAGGTTGAGTTCCAGAAGGCTTAGTTCATTGCAGCAAAACTAACAATGTCTTGTGGGACATCTGTAGGACTTAAAATTGACATGATGCTTTCAGAAAGCTTGGAAGCAATTTATGCACATTATCTTACTGCAATTCTCACTACAACCATTTAAAGTAGCCTGGTACTATGATCCCTATATTTCCCATTGGGATGTGGGGTCAGACTGAGCAACTGGGTTGCATAAGGCTGACTGATTCATGATCAAGGTGAGATTCAAGGGACGATTTTCCTGATTTATAATGCAATCGCTTAGCTGCATTATACCAGCTTACCTTAGAAACCAAAATGTTGGTTGAGGCATTGCACTTCTTAGTGTAACCACACCTCTGTGGGATTTAATCCATCCCCAGTTTCACAGGTTTGCCACATTTCCTAACTGGGAATGGAAGATACCTCTTCCCTGCCATGTTGTTTTTTCTATGTACAGAGAAATTTCTCATAGAAAAACATTCAGATATTCATCTTCCCACCCCCACCTTTGAAATTACATAGTGCAAGAAAAGGTACACCACTTTGCTCAGTTTATAGCAGGGGTCAGCAAGGCTTACCGGGCATGGGCCAGATCACTCCCGCGGAGATCCTCTGTGGGCCAGACTGGCACAGCGCGATGCCGGAAATTGCTTCTGCGCATGCCCAGACCCCAGAAATCACACCTGAGCCTCTTGGGCTTGCTGATCAAAAGGTCAGTGGTTCAAATCCCCGCAACAGGGTGAGCTCCCATTGCTCTGTCCCAGCTCCTGCCAACCTAGCAGTTTGAAAGCTTACCAGTGCAAGTAGATAAATAGGTACTGCTCTGGCGGGAAGGTAAATGGTGTTTCTGTTTGCTCAAGTTTCCATCACGGTGTCTTGTTGCACCAGAAGTGGATTGATTAGTCATGCTGGCCACATGACCCGGAAAGCTGTCCGTGGACAAACGCTGTCTCCCTTGGCCTAAAAGCGAGATGAGTGCCGCAACCCCAGAGTCGCCTTTGACTGGAATTCATTGTCCAGGGGTCCTTTACCTTTTACCTTTAGTATCGCAGCCGTAGCATGTAAAATTGCTTCCATTGTTTTCTTGCAGGTGGTCAAGACGCAGATATGTTACAAGAAGGGGAAGAGGGTCAGGCTGCCCTAGACAATAACGAGGAGGTGATGCAGGCTCTGCTCATCCACGAGAAGAAAACCCCCTCTGCCTCTGTAGCTGCCATGGGAGGTATCGCCCCATTATCTGCCACCAATGCCAGTGACTCTGAGAGCGAGACGAGCGAATCGGATGAGGACTCCCCTCCCCACGTCGCCCCGGCTGCAACAACACTCTATGGGCTGACAGAGGAAGATGATGATGATGAGTTTGAGGTGGTGACGGAAGACCCCACTGTCATGGTGGCGGGACGCCCATTTTATTATAGTCAAGTAACCCAACGACCTGAGCTGGTGGCCCAAATGACTCTGGAGGAGAAAGACCAGTACATAGCGATGGGCCAGCGGATGTTTGAGGACATGTTTGATTAGCTCCCTTCTGCTTGTCTGCAGCACTTATAGATGGTAGTCACCTGGAAATTCTGGAACAGAGCAAATACTGAATTATATTCCCATACATTCTTAGTTAATTCAGTTGTTCTTTAGATTTACTCAGAAAATGCCACATGAGTAATCGGACAGATGAAGATGCATGAGAGAGTGAGAGCTTGCTGGGCAATCTGGATTCCCTTCCTCACATATTTGTGCGCAGAGCTACACTTAGACTGAAAGTTGCCAGATCCATTCATTTCCATGTGCTTAATAACTGTTTGCTTTTGATCTGGGAAATAGGAATGCCCTTTTGGTTGCTTGTTTTTCTGTCCTGAAAGGGGGTTGTAGAAGGCATTGTATTGAGTTTCCTAGATTCTGAGTCAGTGATAGCATCTCCTCTGAAAACAATATCTAAAGATGGTTGCTTCAGAACTGCATATGATCTGCTTCTAACTACTTAATGCTCTGCATACTTAATATATGGGTATTTTTTATTTCTTACACCCAGACAAGCAGGATATATATTTTGTTCCCCATGTACCATTTTCTTATAGATCCTATCGTTTCTAAAATCGATCTATAGCTGCAGAGAACATATTTACAATCATGTTAATTAATGGATAGTAAGCCACCACAGTGGTTGAACGAGCTTTTTGGAGAAAGAGGCACACTAGAGACAGGTAGACATTTTGGTTATTGCTGACTCAGAAGAAGTTGTCACAGCCTCAAAGAGCATGGTGAATTTTACAGTCTTGTAAAACTTGTCATGTTTGAAATTTATTTTCCAGGTCAGTGATTTTATTTCTTTGCTAACATGGGCGGATTCCTGGCTTTTCATGCAATCGCTTCGCCTGCAGTGCTATAATTTTCAAATGAGTGGACTTGACTTCAAAATGTAAATTACCTTCAGTTCAGCCCCTACTTCCAGAAGTGCTCTTATACTTCCCATTGTATGTCATAATCTAAAGATGGGCCAAAACTGTCAAAACATATTTTTTTGCCCCATGCTGGATAGTCCATGTTGAATGAAAAACACTCTTCTCCATTCTTGGACTCTCCCCAAAAAAGTGATTTTGCCTAAGTTAAGACTTGGGCTGGGGATACTTTAATTTGGCACAAACCCAAAAGGTTTTCTCGATTTTGAATGATTATGCAGAACTTTGTTGTGTGTCAGTATTTAGCACAGAACAGTCTATTTTATATATCCAGCAGTGCCTACAAAAGCAATGTTTTGTAATGTTTTACGTTTTAAAAACACTTACAGCTTTTAAAAATCATTGTTTTTCTTATTTGGCATTATAGTAGACCAGAGTGGTAAAAGGACTGTGTATTTTAAAACTTTAGCATCTGCCACGCACGCCGTTTTAATTTACTGAAATGATACACGTTATCGGTCCCTTAAAATGTAAAGCCGTTGTATACTGACCCTCTATGGTTTGTTAGTCTGTGAAGTTTCTCTTAAGATTTTATCTTTGGAAATTTTGATAGGTAATAGACACATGATCTTTAAACTATGGTCTAAATTTTTATTCCATCTTAAAATAAAAAGGCACAAACAACATGTTCCACTGGTTTTTCATTGATTAATGAACAAATCAGAGCAGCTTGCTTTTTTCTTTTTTAGCTTAATGGGATAATACTTGTTGAAGAGTTCCTGGGACTCTTGTAGGTGTTCCTACACAATGTCACAGTCTGCCTTTCGTATTCCTTTGCTAGATAAAACACCTTGTTTTGCCAGTATAAGACAAAGTCAGTCAATCATAGTAGGCTTTGGATTGTAATACCATGTTGCATGCAGACTTGCTAGGTAACGTGGCCTCGTTGCTGCTGGCTGGCTCATTTGCAGTGTAGTGGGTAAATCCACCCAGATGGGCGGGGTTTTATTTATTTATTTATTTGATGGCGCCATGGCCTGGCAATTGGAAACAATAGCTTGTCTACCCCACCTCTACCCCAGGTGAGGAGAGGATGACGACATGCAAAAAAGCCCAAGGGATCACCAAACCATGGTTTAGCATTGCAACTGCATTAAAACTCCTGCATTACAGATGAGATCAGAACTGAAGCATAATTGTTGTATGAAGCAAGAAGTACCGTATTTTTTGCTCTATAAGACTCACTTTTTCCCTCCTAAAAAGTAAGGCGAAATGTGTGTGTGTGTTATGGAGCAAATGCAGGCTGCGCAGCTATCCCAGAAGCCAGAACAGCAAGAGGGATTGATGCTTTCACTGCGCAGCGATCCCTCTTGCTGTTCTGGCTTCTGAGATTCAGAATATTTTTTTTCTTGTTTTCCTCCTCCAAAAACTAGGTGCGTCTTATGGTCTGGTGCGTCTTATAGAGCGAAAAATACGGTAGATTGTGAAGCTCTTTGAATGGTAAAACTATCTGTGTCTCAAGGATGTTTTAGACAAGGAATGTCTTCAGTATGTGGATCCATGAAGAAACAAATATTATTTCCAACTGCCTTTATTCCTCCACATTTCCAATGCTCTCTTAGATTGGACTATAGGACACTCAATACTATGGAATTCCATCCAAGAAGAGTTTTCAGAATGGTCCTGCCTTCCTTAGGGAAGCAGTTAGTTACAGTTCTTTTAACCTGCATGTCCAATGGGATTTACTCTCACGTTTGTGTGCATGGGTCATAACCTAAGAGCCTTGACCCTATAGATGTTTAATGAGAGATAATTTATTGGGGTTCACTCCCAACATATAGTGCACATAGAATTGCAGACTAATACTGCAGATAAATAAAGCAAGTTGTTACAGACTGATTGCATTTATGAGTCTTGACATTCTAATTTTAACTAATTTCTTTTGGGCATCTGGTGTCCCAAAGGCCCAGGCAGGGTGAGTTATAATCTAAAAATGAATAATTAAAATGTTTCCAGCAGTCAGACTTCCTTGAATATGTCTGAGCTGGGTTTCAAGGAGACTAAGAGAAAAAAAATGCTTCGCTGGTTCTCAGAAATCTAGTTCTATAACACAGGAAGCTGTTTTGTCTGGAAATGTCAAGTTCTTCTGCCCCGTTTTAAAAATCTCTTCTCAGGAACCAAGCCCCCACACACATATGTTTTGCTTTCTGAAATATGATTCATGCTGCTCTTGGATAGGCCTCCTTGTGTTGCCTTCATGCTGTGACAGCAATCTGTGCACTGCTACCAAGTTTGCTGTAGCATTCGTACAATAGGCTATTGTTGGGTGGAGTGGCAGGGAGGTAACGTTCAGGATTGTGGCAATATATAACAGATGCTAACATGCAGGTGCTGCTGTACTCAAGGTTCTCTTTGCCGCCCCTTCCTCACTACTTGAGTAAGTTAATGGAGTATAATACCAGCAGAAACTCCTCATCGTTAAGCTTAAGGCTCTCATCATCATCATTTTTTATTTGTATGCCACCATTCTACAGTTTAAAAAACAATTCTCAAGACAGCTTACAGCATAACAAGATTTACATAATTACAAAAGTCATAAACAAATAGTTAAAGGTAAAGGGACCCCTGACCATTAGGTCCAGATGCGGCCAACTCTGGGGGGGTTGCGGTGCTCATCTTGCTTTATTGGCTGAGGGAGCCGGCATACAGCTTCCGGGTCATGTGGCCAGCGGGACTAAGCTGCTTCTGGCGAGTCAGAGCAGCGTACGGAAACGCCGTTTACCTTCCCGCCAGAGTGGTACCTATTTATCTACTTGCACTTTGATGTGCTTTTGAACTGCTAGGTTGGCAGGAGCAGGGACCGAGCAATGGGAGCTCACCCCGTCACGGGGATTCGAACCGCTGACCTTCTTATCGGCAAGTCCTAGGCTCTGTGGTTGAACCCACAGCGCCACCCGCGTCCCTTTTAAACAATAAATAAACCACATCAAAAATATACACAACCAAATGGGAAACAATTTCCACATAAATCAAAATCTAAAACTAAGAATACAGCATTAATAGCACAGTTTAAAATGACATAGGTAAAAAATAACAGCAATTTAAACAAAAACAAAACAGAGCCCTCTCTGCCCAGCAGCAGCCGCGACAGCAGTCCTTTATAGAGCCCATCAGGCCTCGCCCTGGCGGTGAGTGGCAGGACTGGGGACCTCAGGCGCTGAGCAGGGGAGTCCTCCTGGGTGGTCATGCCCTTGGCTCATGCCTACTCGAGTGTAGGCCGAGTTCCTGACAGGCCCACCCTATCTTTCATAGGTTTTCCTGAACATTTATGCCCCACTTTTCCATCTGAAATGTTACTACAGTGGTACCGTGGTTCTCGAACATAATCCATTCTGGAAGTCCGTTTGACTTCCAAAACATTCAAAAACCAAGGCGCTGCTGCAAAAACCATTGGCATCAGGAGCTTCCTGCACTCAAACGGAAGCCGTGTTGGATGTTTGGCTTCCAAAAACGTTCACAAACCAGAACACTTACTTCCAGGTTTGTGGCATTCGGGAGCCAATATGTTCGTCAATTAAGCCCTTCCAAGAACCAAGGTTCCACTGTATTGCTATTTAATGCATTAGTTGCTTAGCACAGGGCAGTCTGGGAGAGTTACAATCCAGTTGAGAAAAGACAACATGGTTAAAATAACCCAACCGCCATCTAATTTAAACACCATCTAATTTTAGCATTGATGTATGGAAGTGAAAGCTGGACCATAAAGAAGGCTGATCGCCGAAGAATGGATGCTTTTGAATTTTGGTGCTGGAGGAGACTCTTGAGAGTCCCATGGACTGCAAGAAGATCAAACCTATCCATTCTGAAGGAAATCAGCCCTGAGTGCTCACTGGAAGGACAGATCGTGAAGCTGAGGCTCCAAGACTTTGGCCACCTCATGAGAAGAGAAGACTCCCTGGAAAAGACCCTGATGTTGGGAAAGATGGAGGGCACAAGGAGAAGGGGACGACAGAGGACGAGATGGTGGGACAGTGTTCTCGGAGCTACCAGCATGAGTTTGACCAAACTGCGGGAGACAGAGGAAGACAGAAGTGCCTGGCATGCTCTGGTCCAGGGGGTCACAAAGAGGCGGACACAACTAAACGACAACAACAATTTTAGCATAAAATATTATCTTCCGCAAGGGAGGAGGGAAACCTGTTCAGCAACCCAAAGCTGCACTAACATAAAGTCTTGAATCAGCTGGACCAAATGCCATCAAATGCCCAGTTTTAATCTGGCACCTAAAATATGTCAGTGTCAGCAGCAGACATGCGCCACTCATCATAATGAGCATGGACCTTGCCTTCCACCAGCCTTTTCCAATCTGGTACCTTCCGTGTTGATTGGGGATACCTGGAGTTCACTTCAAAAAATCTAGAGGGCATTGGCAAAGGCTGCCTTATCCTGACCCCCAGTGATCCATCTATAACCCAGTCACTGACAGCATCACCCCAGGTAAGTCTTTTCACAATCTGACACCTGAAGCTGGAGGCAAGAGCTTGCTGTCCTTTTAGCTAGAGCGACTAGGGACAGAATCCGATACAGTGGTACCTTGGTTTTCAAACTTCATCCATTCTGGAAGTCCAAAGCATTCCAAAACCAAGGTGTGCTTTCCCATAGAAAGTAATGCAAAATGGATTAATCTGTTCCAGACTCTGAAAAACAACCCCTAAAACAGCAATTTAACATGAATTTTACTATCTAACGAGACCAGTCACACAATCAGGAGCTGAACTGGGTTCCACACCAGTCACAAAAAGCCACAAAAACACAAATGGCAAAAACAAACAGACCTCAGCGTAACGCTGAAAACAGAAGTGTGGCACTCAACACAGAAGCATAACACTAAAAACGGAGTGGGTTGGGCTTCCAAGAATGTTCACAAACCGGAACACTTCTGGTTTTGCAGTGTTTGGGTTCCAAGTTGTTTGAGTACCAAGGTGTTTGAGAACCAAGATACCACTGTATTTTGCATGGTTTCATTTGAAGAATTAGGTATTCTTCAGAGCCCAAGGGGAAGGTGGAAATTTCTTTTGGCACTGAGTTCCAACTCACCTGGCAGCCCAGGAATCAAAGAACTGCCTTCTCCAGGAGAGTGGGTGGGGATCTGCCATAGAAAAGGTGGCATAAAAATTGTTTGCTAAGGAACCTGAGCTAGGGAATCTTGAAGAGGGTTCTCAAATTTGTGTAGAAGGAACATAGATCACTCACGATGTTCAGTAAATTGCAATTTTTTAATAATCCCCTCTTTCTTTGTGGACTCCGTGCAATCAGGGGAGGGGGTTGAGGTGGATTTTCTTATCCGTATGGACATGTAGGCTTGGCAAACCTCTAGGAGTAAGTCTTGACACTTGGAGAATGGCATCTTCAACATCTGGGCTGGGAGAACTTGTTCAACAACCCAAAGTGGAAGTGAAAGGGGAGAACTGGGAGAGATTTCCAACTGGCTTGTGGCAGACCATTGCAGAGAGGGATTCCAGTCTGTGGGCATGAAGGAGACTTGAAACATTCAAGGTAGAAGGCTTTGTAATGAGGGAAAGCTAAGCATTGTGTCTGGTGCATGGATAGTTTTATTCGTAGAGCTTGTAGTGGAAAGATGGCAAATACACCCAGCAGCTTGAAAGTGTAAAAAGTCTGTCCTGTTTTGTAGGAAACTCTTAAGGTTTTATTACTGCTTGAAAAAGAGTATCTTAGAGCATTTTTAATCAACTTTAGGGGAACTGCTGTGGCCTAATTTTGTAACAGGGGCTTTCTTGGCATATAAGTGTGTCGCAACTGCAGCATTATTCAGAATCTGTTATGAAACTTTAGATTTGCCTCTATATTTGGCATTCCATTCCCCCTTTTTTGTTGCTTTCTTGATGCAAAGCAATTATCCTGATAACAGCAAAGAATATGTGAGGCAGGGGCTAGATTCCAGCAAATAAATTAGGATGAAAGACTCAAACAGTTCTCTGCACATCTGTGCAGGCACTTAATTATTTAAGATGGATAATGAGAAGGAGGGAAACACCTCTCTCCTTTTTCTATTTAAACTAATGTAGCAGTCTCTGAGCAGGGAGGATTGGCAAATGCAAAGCACAGAAGGGGTCTTGAAAAATGAGAATGGAAGCAGTAGGCAAATGCCTCACTCACAGCTTCAAGCTGTTCATAGAATTTTCATAGATTTTCAAGACCAGGACAAATTGTTTAATTAGCTAGACTGATTTTCAGAATTTTATTTATGCAGAAGACTCAACTGGCATTTCTTGAAGGAGGTCCAGGAAGTATGCTTGAATTAGAGGATTTTCTTGACAGCAGGGATGGGAAACCAATTAAGATAGGTCCCAATTTGGCCCAGTCGTCCCACCCACCAGAATATACCCACCTGCTTCATACTGCTGACATAATATTTATTTTGATTATTTAATCAATTTATATTCAGCCTTTCTTCCCAAAGGAGCACAGGGCAGCAAACAAGAGACTTAACGTCTTAAAAATAATTCCAGTACAGATGCAGATCTTAACTGATTGGAAGAGGATCTTTAGTAGGCACCAAAGAGAGAATTCAAAAGCGTAGGTGCCTCAACACTAAAAGCCAGATTCATGGGGGACAGATAAGGATGTGGCTGCAAAGGAACCATCACAGCATCATAGAACTGGAAGGGACCAGTTCTAGTCATCTAGTCCAACACCATACAATGCGGGAATCTTTTGCCAAGAGCTTAAAGTGAGTTTGTGTTGGTTCCTTTGCATGTGGGGCTTGCAGCTTGCATATCCATGGAACCATATTCATGGAAGACAGTCTTCCTTGGCTACAAGCAATTGCCAAAGAAGAAGATATGGAAGAAGCACTGCTGAGAAATAAGCAAAACAAGCATTTCCCTAACAATTCCTTTGAGAGCAGCTAGGATAGCGTTGATCCAGCAGATGTAAGATACATAGACTTCAGTATCTTCAATATCAGGGGCCCATTCCACTTTTCTATTTAGTATTACTCACTTTTCTATTGCATTTGTTGTTGTTGTTTAGTCGTTTAGTGGTGTCTGCCTCTTTGTGACCCCCTGGACCAGAGAATGTCAGGCACTCCTGTCTTTCACTGCCTCCCTCATGCTGGTCACTTAGAGCAGTGTTTCCCAACCTTGGGCCTCCAGCTGTTTTTGAACTACAACTCCCATCATCCCTGACTAGCAAGACCAGTGGCAAGGGATGATGGGAATTGTAGTCCAAAAACAGCTGGAGGCCCAAGGTTGGGAAACACTGACTTAGAGAACACTGTCCCACCATCTCATCCTTCTCCTTGTGCCCTCCATCTTTCCCAACATTAGGGTCTTTTCCAGGGAGTCTTCTCTTCTCATGAGGTGGCCAAAGTCCTGGAGCCTCAGCTTCAGGATCTGTCCTTTCAGTGAGCACTCAGGGCTGATTTCCTGAAGTTTGATCTTCTTGCAGTCCATGGGACTCTCCAGAGTCTCCTCCAGCACCAGAATTCAAAAGCATCCATTCTTTGGCGATCAGCCTTCTTGATGGTCCAGCTCTCACTTCCATACATCACTACTGGGAAAACCAGAGCTTTAACTATACAGGCCTTTGTTGGCAAGGTGATGTCTCTGCTTTTGAAGATGCTGTCTAGGTTTGTCATTTGCGTTACTCAGTTGTATACCTAAAAAAGTGAAGTGTGAATGTGACAGGCGTGTTTGCAAACACCCACTGGAAAGAATCAAATCATTAGGCGTTCTAAGGCAAGCCACCAATTGCAATATGGCGACAATGGTAATCTTAATGGGTAGAGCATCAAACTCTCCTCATCGCAGGGTTGTGGCTTCGAGCCCCACATTGGGCAAAAGATTCCTGCATTGCAGGGGGTTGTACTAGACGACCCTCAGGATCCCTGCCAACTCTACAATTATATGAATACTCAGAAAGTGCATCGTATATGATGGCAACAGCACCACCACCAAATCAGGGAGTCCAGAAAAGCTGCACCTGGAGCTGGATTGGGTGGCTCCTGCGGACCAATCATACTGCTGCATTGTTCTAGGACCAATCAGACTGCTGCATTCTGGATCCTATTGTTGCAGGACCAATCAGACTGCTGCATTCTGGATCCTACTGTTCTAGGACCAATCAGACTGCTGCATTCTGGATCCTATTGTTCTAGGACCAACCACACTGCTGCATTCTGGATCCTATTGTTCCAGGACCAATCAGACTGCCGCATTCTGGATCCTCTTCACCTCAGTACATAACAGGCGGTATATAAATTCATTAAATAATAATAATCAAAAGCCGACTCCTTTTCTCCGGCGCGTCCCTGAGGCGACCAGGCCGCGCGCGCCCCCGCGCCCCCCCCCCGCCTCCATTTCCCCTCCGCGCGCTCTGAGGCGAAGGCCGCCTCCCTCCTCCCTCCCCCTCCCTCCCGGCGCCGCAGCGCTTTGCCGCCTCCGCAGGTCTCCCCTGATTGGTCGGCGCTCCGGGTTTGTTTGGGGTCGCTTTCCCCCCTTGCGATTGGCTCCCTCAAATTTACGGCCCGGCTCTCTGGCCTATCAGAACATTCCGCGGGGGGCTCTCATTGGGCCCTTGGCCGCCCTCCGCCCCGCCCCCCCGCCCCAGGTCCCTCTCCGCGCCGGGCGAGGCGCAATTGCCGGCCTGGCTGCCTGCGGGCGCGCTGCTCCGCCTCTCTCCCTGCGCGGCCAGCTCGAGGCCCGGCCTCCGCGTCCCGGGGAGCGGGCGGGCGGGCGGGCGGGTCCGGAGGAGGAGGAGGAGCCGCCTGGGGCTCCAGCACCTCGGAGAGCGGCTGGGGGCGAGGGCGCCGCGCGCGCAGGGCCAGGCGGAGAAGGACTGCGTCGCCGCCGCCGCCGCCGCCTCACAACTCCCCTCACAAGCCGAGGGACGGGCGCTCTGGGCGACGCCGCCGCCGCTGCCATTGCAGCTGTCCCGGCGCCAGCCTTGCAGTCTTGGCCGGAGGGCTCGGCGGGGCGCGCTTCCCCCTCAGTCCCAGGCCGGCCAACAAGTTCCCGCTCGGGCCTCTCCTCGCTCGGCGACCCGCTTCGGACCCCATCCGGACGCTCTCGCTCCCCTCGCAATTCCCGTGAGGCGAGAAATGAGGATGATGATGAGGGGCGGCTACGTCGGGAGGAGCCCGCCGCCTTCGGCTTCCCGGGGCCCGGCAGCGCCTCTAGGCGACGTCGCGGGTCGGGCTTGAGGAGGCGAGCGAGATCCCCGTCCAGCTTGCCCGGAGAAATGAACCGCTCTTTGGATGTCCCGGAAGCAGCCCGCTGAGGGGCAGTGGATTCCTCACCCGACCAGATCCCGAACGCGAAGGTTGGCGGGGAAGATCGCCAAGGATCCGCAGTTGCTGTAGGTGGCAGGCAAGCTGCCCGAGCAGCGGCGGGATCTGGTCTTTCAAACATACGCAGACGGGGGAGAAAGAAACGCCGAGGTCCAGATCACACCGTCTGGTACAGAAAAGGGGTCTGGAGCTTTGGAACACCAATTAATATGGAAATATATATTTTCACAAGAGGGGATGAATGTCAACATGTCAGCGAGTTCATAGGCCATTAGGGCAGTTTGAAGGCTGGCTTGAATTCTGATGGACAGTCTTTTTTAATAGATATATATATATATACACCTATACACAATGTGGATTCTTTATAAACGGCTTCCTGTGAGTAGCTCTAATTCACCTCTTCCCAATTCCTCGCGTTGGGTTTGCTGAATTGGTGGGATTCTGCTCTCCCAGCCCTTTTTAAGAGTTTTGATAAAATGGAGTCTTTATATACTTCCATCCATAAAACAACATACTGATAAAATTCCAAAGACCGTTTTGCTGCATCACTGAAACATTTGAAAGGCACTTCGTTTTGCTTTCCACTTTGGGGTTGCTAAATGTGATCCTCACCAAGGCAAGCGGTTCTTTCTCCTTTCTAAGGTTACTTTCTTCTTCTTCAAAATGAAGAAATTTAATTTTCACAAAGTTTTGGATGGTTTAACTTCATCCCCGGGTGGAAGCGGCGGCAGCGGCCCTGGGCCTGGCAGTGGTCCTGTGCCCTCAGGAGGAACTGCAGGGACTCCCAGGGAGGAAATCCAGGAGACACTCACTTCAGACTATTTTCAGTTAAGCAAGGTAAGAACAGCGTATGGGGTTTTTTAAGCACAAGAAAAAATCTGGAGTGCTACACTATATTAACATTAAAAGCCAAGTCAAAATGCCTAAAGGACGAAGTGGAACAACATATTTTACTTTTGAACTACTGTTACATTAGAAGTTGGATCCCAATTATTTTTTCTTCCTGGTCAGAGTAAGTAAAAATGTCAGCATCATTAAGGGTCCTTATATAGGACTTGGTCTCAGACATATCTAGCAGATCATACTTTTGTATGACTGTGGGCTGTAGTCAGATTGAACTATGACTTAAAAGTGTTTACAAGTGCTCATCACAAATACTTGTTTATCATATTTATCATTTTTTTAAACTTCTGTGAACACTGGGAGCATTCTCTGAACATTCTGTATGAAATATATTCACTTTTGGCCTAATTTTAAGCAGGGATCAGCTAGAAGGCTTCATTTTTAAATTATCTTGGGTACAGGCCTTTTCATTTTATAGGAGCATTACTGATACATTAATTATAGACTGTGTCTTTGTATTCTGTCTATGTTTTCATAATAGTTGTTTTGCTTCTTGTATAATGAAGTCAATATTAGAAACCCAGCACCTATAATTGGCAACTTTAATACAGTAATGGAAAATAGTTGGGATCCAAGTTGCTGACATGCAATCTGAATTATGTGGGAGTTTTATCTGAAAAGGGAAAGCAGATTTGATTTTTAAAAAAAATGTTATCCAGCATTCAGATATTTTAATTTTTTTGATACAGGGTGAGAAGTTATTTTTTGTTCTGTGTTAATCATAGTTTTAGTAGTAATTTAGTAGTAAGATGGGGAAAGCAAAATGGAATGATGTCCTTTATGAGCATGTTTAGAAAAATAAATAAATGTATATATTGTCCTTTTTCAATTTAGGATTTTTAGTTACTGTTAAGTGAATAAAATTGAATTCTTTATAACTGAGGTTTTCTTCACAGTATCAAAAGCATGTAAATGGGTGCAAAATGTAACCATGCAAACACATTTGTTGTGCATTAGATGTTTCAGTAATGTGAACATTTGAAATAGGGTAAAGATGAAGTACTCACTTCATCATATTTTTCAGATTTAGTATCTAGAATTGCCATTAGCCTCATACAGAAAAGTATCTCTTATTTCATTTGTTCTTGGGGATATTTGCATTAGCCTTACAGAAACAATGATTAATTGTGTTTTGGCCCTTTTGGATCAATTGATTTGTCAGCTGCCCTGAATTAAGTGTTTGCCCTTAATTGCACCATGGTAAAAGCTGGCTTAATTGGCTACTTCAATAGAACTAATATTTTTCCCCACATGGACTTTACATTAATGTGGAAAAGAAACTGAAGACATCCAACAGTTATATTGCATTACCAGTACAGGCCTTCTTTACTGAGTGACAAACACACACACATTTTTAAAGGTATCTAAAGAGTAATCGGCTCCCTAATATCAAATTCACATGATTCTTACATAAGAGATCAGAGGCCCTTTAATGGTACTTCATCCCACATTGCTTGCAAAGCCACAAAATCAGTAGAGACTAGGTAGTCTGCATTGGTGAATTTTGATTTTTGAGCGGGAGAGGACCCCCCATGGGGAAAAGCAGGTGTGTTTTGGTAAACATATTGGTGTAAATTGGTGAGCTTTTCCCTGCCCCCTCTCCCTAAGTCCCTCATCCAAGACTTCAGTGAAGAAATGAATTGTGTCATATCTGTGGCATATTATCAAATTTGCAGATGTTATCATCCCTATTCTCAGGGGTTTATTTTTCCAGCCGGAACGTACTGGAACTCAGTTCTGGCACCTCTCAGGTAGCCACAATTACTGTTATCAGAGAACAAGGGAGGAGCTCATGGTGAGTTCTGGCACCTCTTTTTCTAGAAAAATGCACTTCTTATGCTTAAATATTTCCCTATGAAAACCTGGACATTCTGCTGATTATCATCTACAAGACAAGGTTTTTTATGTCAAGTAGGTAAGACAGTAGCTAGATAGATAAGCTAAGTTAACTTTGCAAATTCTTGTTTTTCAATATATATTTTCCCTAAAAGACTTACTGGGGTGGGGTGGGGGAGCTGACTCAGTCCTTCCAATTCATTGTGATACGGCTTCAGCGACAGCTTGAGTTCAAAGGTGGTAATAATTTTGACTTAAGTGATAGTGCATATATATGTACTAAAGAAGATGTTGTCCAAAACAATATCTTCCAATCCCTGCCATAAGATGTGTAGTTTAGTACCTGTCCCTGCTAAACGCTGTCCTTATTTTGTTCCTGTTTTGGTTTTGGGTTATTGGGGAAGCATTTTCAACATTTTGTTAGTCTGCCCTAATATATAGTGGAGCAATGGCCTCTGACTTTTGCAGAGCCATGACATACATTTAATCTCAAATGGCTCTATTGTGTGTTATCGTATATGCTATCTGCCCCATGCTCCCTTTGAGTAGGGACTGTCTTGGCATATATGAAGTTGAAACAGCCTCCTGAGTTGAAATCAGCTGCCACAGTTATCAACACCCTTGATGATCTCCATAAATGTCTAAGAGGCAAGACTGGGTGTGGGGGAAAGGACAATTAATGAAATAGATTTAAGCCACAGAGGCTGTGTGGTGAATTTTGTTATCATTATCATTATTCTTTATTAAATTTGTATACCGTCCTTCATGGTTTTGGAAGGGTGGAGCAGGTGGAAAGCTAATGAGAGATGGAGAATGAAATGGAAAGGTGAGAGAGCTTTTCTTCCTTGTGCTATGTCCAAAATACAGGGTTGGAGGGATGTGTAAGGATCTTTACCTTCAGGGTAAATCCCTAAAAGAAAGTAAAAAAAGAGGAGACTTTCCTAAGCTGTGGCAAACCTCTATTAAGAGTCCATTGGAGGGGAGAGTGCAAAAAAAGAAAAACTCAATTCCAGACTTAAGTGAGTCTATGGTTATGACAGCAAGACTGTGGTTATCATAGGGGTCCAAGCAGAAGGTTGGCAGTTTGAATCCCCGCAACGGGGTGAGCTCCCATTGTTTGGTCCCAGTTCCTGCCAACCTAGCAGTTCGAAAGTACGTCAAAGTGCAAGTACATAAATAGGTACCGCTCCGGCGGGCAGGTAAGCGACGTTTCCCTGCGCTGCTCTGGTTCTCCAGAAGCGGCTTAGTCCTGCTGCCCACCGGCTCCCTTGGCCAGTAAAGCGAGATGAGCGCCACAGCCCCAGAGTCATCCACGACTGGACCTAACGGTCAGGGGTCCTTATGGTTTTCAGACAAGATTGACTTCATACCTCTTACTTAGAAATTAAGCCATGTTACACGCCATAAATTTTTGAATTTGTGTTTTGTTTACAGGAACACCTACACATCCATTGCAAAAAAAAAGCTAAGGAAACACACAAAAACTTTAAAAATGTGAGGACGCTTGCTTTGAGTTGCAGTGATTCCAAGGCCATCCTCTAGCATATTGGGTTATTTTGGGTCCTTAAAAACATTAAACGTCCAACAACTTACTTTTCCTTTCTGGTAATGGAGAGGCTCACAGTGCACCTGCAGCTGAATTTTGCTGGGTAGACTTTAGGGATGGGACATATCTGGAAGAGCTGCCAACACTGGTTTAGGTGTCTGTGAAGTCACCATCAAATAATTCTGATAGGGGAACAGGTCATGGTGCTCCAAAGGTGCTTGTCATCACAAGGAAACTCTGGAGCCATCGTGGAGGATCTGGCCCATAAGGTTCATGCTTCAGGGCAGCTCCCTCCCCCTGTACTGCCCAGAGCAGCTGCACCAGCCCTGGAGCTGCAGTTACTAGAAGAGACGGCCATCCTTTCCTAGTTAAGATTTATTTGTTTGTCCTGGGAAAATTGTCAGGGCTGAGTCACAGAGTTGAAGATTCCCATTCTGCATTAAGCAGCTCTGACACACAGAAGGAGCTTATGATACTGGCATTAGCCTGCAAAAGTGAATTAAATGACTGAACCAGAATCGTACTGAGGACCTGGAATCAGGGTCAGAAAACTGAACTTGTAGTTCTGTGCTTTCTCAAATTCTGTCACAAAAGGCTTCTTACACAGCTGATGCAGACCAGACTGGAGCTAGGCATACAATGAGTGGATCATTCTGAGAGTGACAAAGAGGCTTGGTAGTGACATTTCTGTATGGCACCGTGAAGGAGAAAATGCTACTCCTAGTTTTATGGACTAATGCAGCAGAAATGTACCCCTGTTGGCTCTCCTGGACCTCTCAATAGCTTTCAGTACCTTCATCCATGGTAATTTTCTGTATCACTTGTCTGAATAGGAGTCGGGGGCACTGCACTTTGTTGGTTCCAATCCTATCTTACAGGTAGCATTAAGAAGGTGATGCTGAAGAAACTCTTGCTCTGGACTGCAGTGCTGGGAGGCAGTTGCTATGCATATATATGCTATGGGGTTTCACATGCCTTTAATATTTACATGAAAACACTGGGAGAAATCAACTCAAGATTTGGGGCAAGGTGTCACCAAAATATGGGTGATGGCCATTTCTCTTTCCCCTTTTTGTATACGCCAAGTAAAGCAATGGATGTTAGTAATAGGATAGAGGGAGGCTAATAAAGTAAAGCTTCATCTACATAAAATGGCAGTATTCAACCAGTTCTGGATGGGTTGCACTCTGCCATAAAGATCGGATTTCCAGCATGATACCACTTGAGCCAGATTTGCAGTTGGATAAACAGCCAGATGGGCAGGGTATAAATATATTATTATTATTATTATTATTATTATTATTATTATTATTATTATTAAATGGAGTTCATAGCACTAACTTCATTTCCAGTGCCATCTGTTCTCCCAAATGTCAATTCTTTTCTATTGGACAAAACTGAAAAGGGGGAGGGGAGATGTTTTCTTTCCTGAATATTTCTGGGAACATTTTTGTCTGGTGCCTAAAGATATGTAATGAAGGCACCAGGCAAGTCTCCCTGGGGAGAGCATTCCACAAACGGGGAGCCACCACAGAAAAGACCCATTTTCATGTTGCTGCCCTCCAGACCTCTCATGGAGGAGGCACACAGAGAAGGGCCTCAGATGATGATGATGACGACTGGATCTGGGTTGGTTCATATGGGAAAGGGGTGATCTTTGAGGTATTAATGCCAGAGGTAACTGAGAAAAGATTACCACATTGGATGCAGGATCTTTGATAGCTCCAAAGCTGGCAACTTACTCCCACAAAAATCAAAGCCCAGCTAGGCTGTTACATACTGAGCCAGGCCTTGTTGTTCCAATCAGGCTTTGCCATCCCTAGTTGGGTATCTTCACACTTGAAGAACCTGGAAGCCCAAGATGCTTGGAGACCTCTTGGAAGTTCTCTGGCACCTCTGTTGACCAAGGTCACTGGGACAGAACTTCATGGAGTTGCTGTTGGCAAGTTGATCAGGGCTAGTTGCTCAAGTCCAAAGATGCAATCTCTTTGCCCTTCTGTTCTTTTAGACTGAGCTTCTCGTTCAACCGAGGGATATACATCTTCTGTGGCTCGCTCTTCCTCCTGGTAACCTTGGCCAGTCTTGGGCTTCAGACATGATGTTTCTTTGCTTTAGTGCCCATATCTGACTCAATGAGTGGGTGATGACAGAAGGGGTGCCTCATTAGCCCCATCTGTTAGCCCCAGCAGTGCCGCTTCCTGAGCAAGTTTCCAGTGTTCCACTTCCACTGGGATGTCCCCTCTCTTTGTGCCATCTGACATCATTGGCTTGAAGGGCTGGTTCTCCCCGACCAATTTGCCCTGCAATTATTTGATACTTTGCCATTCAGTTTCTTCTGTAGAGGTTTGTTGTGTGTACGGTATTTGCATACTGTGGGTGGAGGCAGCAGATGGGCAAGTTTTCCACAGCCCAGCCACCAACAGAGCTTCTTCCCTTCTATGACAATCTATCTCAGTCAAAGAATAGTGTTTGAAAGATAAATGGTCTGTGAAATATACTGACTTGCTGTTGTTGACATCTGTCTGACTTACAAGAAAATGAAGTGCTCCTCTGGGAGTGATACTAAAATTTCCCCATGTTGTAGATTAGTTTTAGGCTTTACTTTGTGCCCCTCCTATACCTTTACTGTCCAGCTATTTTAGGCCTTTGCTGCAACGTGTTTCTCCCTCATCTTTGTTTACCTTTTAACTTGGCCTGCCTGCAGCTTTCCCTGCTGAATTAGGACTCCCTTTGTGACTGCAACTCTCCGTAATTTAAGAGTTTAATCATGTAAACAACTCTGCAGCAAATGTAGAAGCACAAGCCCAGGAATCAATGCACTGCTTTCTTTGTCCTAATTTTGGTGGGGAAATATTATTGCATTGTACAACTATACCATATCACTCATGTATAACATTGCTTATTTAGAAGGAAAAATACAGCTGAACTGGGTGAAGGTGGGAGATGTGGTCTTCTGTCTTTGACTGAGAAGGAGACTGTGCATCCATTTATCTAAAGTGAGGTGCCTTTTCAAACCTGTTTACTCAGCCATGAGGGAAATGCACACAGAGTGGCAAAGGGAGGCCAGGAAATGGGGATTTAGGTTCTAGCTGTGTTCACTGCATGAGAGAGAGGCTGAGAGAGAAGCAGTGCTCTTGCTGCATATATGAAAGTCTGTCTTGCTCATGCGTTTGGATGAGCATTTCCTGCACTATCTAATGCGTTCGTTTAATCCATTTTTAGTCTGATGTTGTAAAGAAAAGGTATCTGGTTTTTTTAATAAGAGCATGCGGTACATGTCCTTCCTTCTCCAGAAGAGGCTGGCTTAAAAAATGAAAGGAAGGAAGGAAGGAAGGAAGGAAGGAAGGAAGGAAGGAAGGAAGGAAGGCAGACATACTCAACTGCTGATATGACTCTTTAAAGGCTAACAGATTGATAGAGCTATCTAACCAGCTGTCCTGGCTAAATTGGTCCCCTAATGGAGGGACACAAGCATCATTCTGTTGATGTGGCACTCCTCCTTTCACCTGCCAAAAGTGTGGATGGGCATGATAATGATGCTTCTGGAAGGCACCAAGGTAGAGAATGTCATGGCTGCTTCTGAACTCTCTGCTTCGGATCAGGAGTGAGAGGAGAAAGGATGAGACTATGTCAACTTTGACATGATGATGAAGCCCCTGCTCTTCTTCCAGGCATGGCCTGGACCTGAAAAGATGGGAGACTCAGGGGCTGTGGAGGATGATGGGGGCTCAGGGTACAGTCTGTTGTTATAGAGCAAGAGAGTTTAGACAAGGAGGTGGGCCTGGGTTCCTCCCAGGGAGAGGTGTCAAGAAAAGGGAGGAGACCCATCTCCTTCCTCCCAGAGGAGTGCCCATCTTCAGGCCGCGAATGCCCACATGGAAAGGGATTCTTGTGAGTGTACTTTTTCCTTCTGTGCTTTAAAGCTTGGTGGGTAGGCAGGGTAACTTACTGGAACAACATTACAGCTCCCATATAGCCTTGGAATTCTTGTTGCTGGTCTTGGACTTGTAAACCCTGACCCTTGTGCCTGTACTGGACACATTACTGCTAACCCTTCACCTTGTAAGAGCTGCTGGACTGTATTTGGTATTTCCATGCCTCTGAGTCCATGCCATTAATCTGCTTTAATAAAATACCACCTTCTTACTTATAAGTAAGTGCACCTGCTGTTGTTGTTTTTAGCAGAAACCAGGACAAGGAGGGCCTGGCCTGGCCCGGGAACCATTGGATCCCAATCTCCTGTATTCTCACTGGCATCATGAGATTGCATTGAGACCAGTCCTGCAACTCACGTTTTGCTGCAGCTGCCATGAGCAACAGGGCTGCAAATGCAGCTGTGCTTCCAATCTGCTCCACAAAACCCCACCTACATGGAGGTGAAGTTAGGACTGCACCTGTAGTCTACTTCATGGAATGTGTGAAGTGTAACCCTGAATTTGCAAACATATGCCCACTGAGGGGTGGGAGGTGTAGAGCAGGCTTCCTCAAACTCAGCCCACCAGATGTTTTGAGACTACAATTCCCATCATCCCTGACCACTGGTCCTGCTAGCTAGGGATCATGGGAGTTGTAGGCCAAAAACATCTGGAGGGCCAACTTTGAGGAAGCTTGATGTAGAGCAACTTCAAAAGAACAGGCAGTGACAATTGCCTGAAAGCAAAATAGTTACAGAGAGCAGTTAACAAGGATGTACAGTGACCAAGTTAAAATGGAATGTTACTCGATGTTAAGACGCATGTCCTGGTTCTGATAAGCCAATTTAACATATGCTGTGGTAAGAACAAACAAAACTGCAATCTCAATTCAAGTCATGGTTGACAAAACTGAACAGTATGATAAATTGCAATAATTCAGCAATTTCCTTTGAATCTCTGTACTTGTATCTCTATTACTTGTAAGTTGCTTTGAGTTCTCTTTTCTGAAAATAACGATAATAGCAATACTAATTTCTTCAGACTCCGCTGCCGCAGGTTGTACTTTACCTTAATTTATCTGTATTTCCTTTTGAACTGAGATACAAAAGGAGCTTCTATATTAGGGTATGATAATATTTATGTAGACGTGTATATACATTATTATTAAATATTAGAATTTGCCTAGTTCATTTGTTAAAGAATATAATTAATTTGTTAAAAGATCTGCACTCAGTTGACAGCCTATTAATTAGTTTGGTTATCCAGAGCTTTGTTTGCACCAGAAATAATACTTAATGATACTGTAAAGCAACTACTCTACATCAACTGAGTTTCTTTCTTCTTTTGCAGACAGTTCGCCATGGGTTTCCTTATCTTCCCACTGCCTTAGCTTTTGACCCAGTTCAGAAGATTCTGGCTATAGGGACAAGAACAGGTGCTATTCGAATGTATCCTTTGCTAGTATACCAAACAGTATGATTTGCAGCATAGGGTACATTTTACAGTCTGCGCTTTTAGCTGGTTTTCCTGCGTTTGTACATTCCAATAGGGGAAGAGGAGGAGGATGACACAGGGAGGGGGCTGAGACAGGAGGGGAGGCAAGTGCTTCCATCTCCCAGTTGCTTTGGATGGTGAAACATGTCTTCCCTCTCAGTTTGGGGAGCACAGCAAAGGAATCTAGGGAGGGAGGACATCTACACTGCCTCAATAAAGGTTGCTTGTTGCTCTTCTGTGAGGTTCTTTCCCCTACTTTTGCAAGATCCAGATTAAAGCAGCATCAAACACAGTCTTTTTTCTTCTCTTCTGCCAGTCTTTGAAACAAGCAATATATCCATGTCAGCTCATTGTTCAACCTCTGGGTTCATCTCTGATGGATTGATTGAGAGATATAAAAACTCTCATCTTTCTCTCTCTTTCTCTTTCTCTTTCTCTCTCTGTCTCTCACACAAATAAACACTTAGATTGATGGTAAACTACCCCAAAAGTCTGTTTGGCGTGCATGCAGAGTGGTGATGGAATTTGGATTATTCATGAGCTTTTTATTGTTAGAATTTGTCTTTATAAGTAATCTCTGTGTGCCGTATGCTCCAATAAGGAAACTTTTGGAGGAGGCAGCTGCACTGGGAAAGCAATACATTTAAGTACAACAAAGCCTGTGACTTCAAAGTATAGGAGTGTACATTAGGGAATTCTCACACAGGGCTTAATCTGCCCCAGGGAGACAGTGGAAGGAAAACTGTAAAATTAATGCTAATTAAACACACCTGGAAAAGGACAGAGCTTGCTTGAGCACTAGACGGGTATCCACACAGAGAGTTAGAATTTATAAGAAAAGTGTTTATTCTACACTGCCCCTCATCCCAGGATCACAGGGCAGTTTACAATATAAGAACACAAGACTACATAACATAGTAACAAACTAAAACAATACTCCCCAGTTTAAAAGGCCATATATTGTTTAATTAGCCAAAGACTAATTAAATATAGCAAGGACAGGTCTGTCTTCAGACCACCGCACAAAATCAGCTTTTGTTGTCCTACCATTTGTCCCCGGACTATAAGAATATAAATAAATAAAGTGTATTAAATTCCACAAATATCAAGGGCTTGGCCAATACAACATTGATATGGACAACAACTTCAGACAAAAAAAAAAAAAGAATACTGTAGTACCAAACATGCCCACATCACATACTTCTGTCACACCTCCAGCACCTATCTGTATTAGACAGTGCCAGTTAAAAATGGTTAACTGTGTTTTATTTTGTTTTGCTTTTATTTCAGCTATCAAAAACTGGATTAACTGATCCTTAACTTTGACTCTAAACAGATTGGGCAGACCAGGTGTTGATTGTTATTGCCAACACGAAGGTGATGCTGCAGTTCTGCAGCTTCAGTTTTTGATCAATGAGGTAAGGCTATATTTACAAAAATGCAGATGTTTATTTAAACATGAGCAAAGTTATGTGTTCAAGTTTTTTTTCTTTTTAAGGGGGCATCTGTGGGTGGAATTCCCAGTTTGAAAAGTTTCCAGCATTTGTAGAATCTGAGATAAAAGGCAATACATGCAAGCACACCTCTTTTGTGTGTGAGAAACCAGCCCCAGCCTACTCTTACCTTTCAGTGCTTTTGACCAATGAGTGCAGCCATAGAAATTATTCACATTTAGGATGTGGTTAGACCAAGAGAAAGTTAGAGTGAAACACTGATTGTTTAGACCAGTGGTTGCCTACCTTTTGGGGTCCAGGGCCACATTTGGAATTTTGAGAAGGTGCCGAGGGCACCAGTCAGAAAATGGCTGCCACCGGGGTGGAACATAAGAAGCTGCCTATCTAGGTAAGTGGCAGTAAATCTTTGGGGCCTCAGGCAAAGGTTCTGCAAGCAACATTGACATTACTAGGTATGGAGTTGAAATTCAGAACCTTCAAGGCACCTTTTTCAGATATGCTGCCATAAGAAACTGTTTATTGCTAAGTCAGACCACTGAGTCATCTAGGCCGCTATTGTCTACTGCAGCCTCTCTCAACCTTGGGTATCCAGATGTTGTTGGACCATAACTCCCATCATCCCTAGCTAGCAGGGATGATGGGAGTTGTGGATACCCAAGGTTGAGAGAGGCTGGTCTACTAACTGGCAGGTTTCCAGGATTTCAGGCACGAGACATTCCCAGCCTTACCTACATTGGTTTCCAGTATGTTTCCAAGAAGAATTCAAAGTGTTGGTGCTGATCTTTAAAGCCCTAAATGGCCTTGGTCCTGTATACCTGAAGGAGCGTCTCCACCCCCATCATTCTTCCTGGACACTGAGGTCCAGCTCCGAGGGCCTTTTGGCGGTTCCCTCATTGCGAGAAGCCAAGTTACAGGGAACCAGGCAGAGGGCCTTCTCAGTAGTGGCGCCCGCCCTGTAGAACGTCCTCCCATCAGATGTCAAAGAAATAAACAATTATCAGACTTTTAGAAGACATCTGAAGGCAGCCCTCTTTAGGGAAGCTTTTAATGTTTGATGTTTTATCGTGTTTTTAATGTTCTGTTGGGAGCCACTCAGAGTGGCTGGGGAAACCCAGCCAGATGGACAGTAGTAGTAGTAGTAGTAATAATAATAATAATAATAATAATAATAATAATAATAATAATAATATTTGTACCATGCCCATCTGGCTGGACTTTCCCAGCCACTCTGGGTGGCTTCCAACAGAATTATTTTATTATTATTATTACCTGAAGATTGAACCTGTTGGGCTAGATGACCCTCAGGATCCCTTCCAGTTCTACAATTTTATGATTCTGTGACACTTCACATGCCAACATGTGCTGCCCCACTGCCTTTTCCACATACAGGGCTAGTTAGACAGGTGGAGCTGAGGCATCTGGATGCATAGATGAGATGGTGGAGTTGGAAGGAGGGGGTTTGGATTTGTTGGAAACTCTGGAGCATTTTGGGGCAGGCTGATCTGTGCAAAAGGAACAGATGACACTTGAACTGAAATGGAACCAGACTCTTGGTGCTTGCATATAAAAAAAAAAGCAACAGAGCAGCTTTTGAACTAACCCCTGAAGGAAAGCACACCCAGGACCTGGAGATCATCCAAGATGAAGGTGAAAGTGTTCCAGATCTTCCAGATGGCAACGTGATAGAATACCAATGGGCTACTGTTGTCCCTGGATACAAGCTCTCTAGGAAGAACAAAGAGGGCTGCGTGATACAGATCTGTGCTGTATCTGCCACCTGCCACTTTGAGATTGCCCAGTATCTCTTATTCCCCATTCTGTCTTGGTGGAGAAGTCATAGCCCCCCCTCCGAAAACACAAAGTGCAAAATAGGTTATAAAGGGCAGGTAGATGCAGAAATCAGGTGGTAATTAATTGCAGAACAGCCCATCACCCAACTTCAGAAGGTATTGATCTGTTTCCCTGATGGATGTGAATGGCTAGACAGAGCAGCTTGCCAGTCAGGATCCACCTGAGGTCGAATCCTTTAAACCTGGAATGTAGTTAACAGTCCTTTGTCACAGACTTTGGAGCTCCCTCCCTAGAGAAGCTAGACTGGCTTCCTCCTTATTGTACTTCCTCAGGCAGGTGAGGACGTTTCCGTGCGCTGCTCTGGTTCGCCAGAAGCAGCTTAGTCATTCTGGCCACATGACCCGGAAGCTGTCTGTGGACAAACGCTGGCTCCCTTGGCCAATAGAGTGAGATTAGCGCTGCAACCCCAGAGTCATCTGCGACTGGACGTGTCAGGGGTACCTTTTCCTTCAGGAGAAACTGAAGGTGTACTTTGGGCTGGCAGAAAAACTGTCAAATGCAACTTCAAAAATTACTAGAACCCAGCCACTTCCCCATAATGTCTGCAAGATTAAATCAACACTTGACACGCTTGTTTTCTGTCATTATTATAGGGTGCTTTGGTCAGTGCAAGTTCAGATGACATGCTCCACTTGTGGAATCTAAGGCAGAAACGGCCAGCGATTCTTCATTCACTGAAATTTAACAGAGAAAGGTAAGGCATAACAAATTCTCACATTTAGTTCCACAGATTTTGCTGTTGTTTATTCTCTTAGTAGCTGAAACCTACTTAAACTATGTTTATGCAGTTAATCTTACAGTAGTTCCTGTAGTTTCTCTGACGCCATTTCTTTTTGTCATGTGGCAGGTTAGGTGGGGGAGGGATAGTGTGCACTATAATATTTGGGTTTTGAAGTAGTTGTAATTGCCAGGTTAAATTATACTTGTAGGCTGTATGAACACTTTTTTCCTACTGAGAAATCAACTGGCTGTGGCTTCCGGTTTCAAAAGAGAAATGATAGGGAGGGGAGCCATGGGCGTAGCCAAGGGGGGGCAGGGAGGGGCAGCTTCCCCCCCCCCCGCATCAATAAAAATACAAAATACAAAAATACAAAAAAGCTGAGGTTCTACCCCCCCTAACAAAAGGCCTGCCCCCCCTAACAAAAATCCTGGCCGCACCAATGACTGGGAGCTGCATAATTCTTTCTCCTGCCCCTGCTGTTTGTCCTCACAAAATCAGCCCTACCCTGAATCGCTTTTCTCTCCACAGGGGGAAAGATGTAGGGACTGGTAAAGCAAGGATTAAACCCCCACACCTGCTCCTGCTGCTCTTCCACCTTCATTTGCTGCTTTATAGTGTTGAAAAAAGCCAGCACATGAGTGACACATAAACAGTTTCCGTCACCCACGTATTGTCTAGTTGTTGCCCCGTGATTTGCACTGTGAGAGAAAGGAAAAGGCAGGTGGTTCTTTACAACTCACAGCTGCTAGAAAATTTAAAAAATGGTGTATGGAATCCTGCTTCCTCTCCTTTTAGTAGTCAGAATCTGATTTAAAATGCCCTTTCATCAACAGCATTTTTCTATTGCTTAAATTTCACCCGGCTATCCTTTGTAACAGACTTTAAAATGTATTCTTAATTTTGGTAGCACTGTCTGTTTCATGTACCGAAAATTAAAACTAGGGCTCAGTTCACACTTTCACTTGTCCCCTATTTTGATCAGATTGCACACCAATTAATTCCCTGGTTCAGAGAGCTTTTCTCATTATTCCACAGTGTACCTTGTGAAAATTCAATCTTACCTGCTGAATTGAAGCCTGATTAAGCAAATTCTCTCTTGGATTTTCCATGCATCTGATAAGATCTGATTCAGCAGGTAAGATCCAATTTTCACAAGCCCCTGCTGCAAAATAGTGAGAAAAGCTTGATGCACAATACAGTGAAAAAGGAGGTCAAGCAAAAGTGTGGATGAGCCCTTAGTGTAATCCAGCATGGTTTCATTTCAAAAATCTCTCCTATTACCTTGCAGTAACAAGATTTAAGTCTTTTTGAAAGTAAAGCTCACATCTCTGGATAAAGGCACATGAGGGCCAATAACCCAAATGTCTTTATCATGAAACGAACTCAAAGCTCAGTGTTAAGCAAGGGGAGATATTCTCCACTGATCAGTTCTGTTGGTGGCAAGGAGAAAAATGTAGGTATAAAAGGACAATTCACAGGATACCAAGATCCAAGTCTGGGGCAAATACTCTTTGGTGAGGGAAACCTAGCAGAGATTTAAAAACACAAAACATGCAGGAAAGTAAAGCATGGAAATATATGCTGTTAAAATTTTAAAATATGTGCCCTTGTGAGTTCCTTCCAAAATTTCCATTTTGCCTGAGCATAGAAAAAGACCACACCTTTGGTAAGTTAACAATATGCTTTACTGTACTTGCCAAAGATCTTTCCAACTTTCCAAAGATCAGATTCATGTGCTTCAGAATAGGTTGCACAGACAGTAAAATTTAGCTGTTACAAAGTGGTGAAAGTTCTTAAAGTATGGATATAGGAACTCAAGACTGAGTGGCTGGTGAGACCCATGCGGTCCGAGCTTGGAGCAACCAGCTCCACATCTTCACACACTAAGCTCCTCAGGTAGATTGGGGAAACAAAGACTTGCTTACCTAGTCCCTCCCCAGGTGAGCTAAGCCTTTCAGGACAACTTACTCTATGGTCTTAACTCCTTCATGCATTAATTAGAACTTAAACACGTTGGTTATATGAGGCTGGTTATCCCACAAGTTCAGTGAATGCAACTGAGAGGGAAGGTAGACATATTGATGGCAGCCTCATATGTATCTGCATTGGGTTGCTATCATGGTTGCCCTATAAAGCAGTGTTTGGGGTGATTAAATAATGAAAAATGGAGGATCAGTGTGCAGGGTCAAGATGCTGAACCAGCCCCCATCTGTGACTTTCATCACTGAATTGCTGGGGCTCATAGTCTGAAAAATACACCGCACTGAGTAGGGGGGGGGACAGGTGGAGAGATGGAGTTTTCAAACTAGGGGAACAGTTCCACACTGCTCATTGCTGCTTGCTTTATTGGAAATTAGCACAACCCATCTATTTTGCCCCAAGTATTATGTGATGGGCACAAGGCAGCAATTGGATACTGGAGTCGTTGGCAAATTCACTTTGCAAAAATATGACCCAGGCCCAATTCTGCAGATTTAATTTTTTAAATTTTTTCCTCAGTGCTAGGCAGGGATTTGTCACATACGAAAGTACATAAGGGCATCCTACATTCCATGCTCATTTGTCCTTAATTGTTCAGCAGTTCGTGCCACACATTTTTTAAAATATTTTTTTCATTAATCTGGGCAAGTTCTTCTCGGGAGCTCAGTAATGATGATGAGCTTCTGTGCCTGTAGCAGGCTCCCTCCCACACAACCCATTTTCTGCTCATTCTGACTTGGGTTACCAAGGCAATGAATTATTGCACATAAACAGAATCTCAAAGGAGGATAAAGTTTCTCGCCTGCAAGTTTCTCATGGTGCATGAAGCATTGTGCTGGCCAGCGCCTCTGACGCGCCAGTGACCCACCTTTAATTGCTAACCGCATGGTGAGAGTGGCAGTCATTGCTGCTCTTGGTATGCCAGCTTTGTGGTCGTGGGCCGATGAAGGACACAAGGCATCAAGGGGGAAGGCCAAGCCGTCTCAGCCTGCCCCCTGGCTGTTCCCATTGGCTGTGGAACCCCAAATAGAGAGAGCTCACTGCCATTCTCTCACAAGTTCAATTTTTAAATATATATAATTACAATTTAAATGGTGTACAGGTGGAGTGTTGGCTGCTAATGCAATGATCAGTACTTTCTGTTAGGTCGGCCATAAAGAAAGCTGTCCTCATTTAAATTCTCTCGGTCTATTTTGCAAGATTATTGTAAAGAATAAGATGTGGGAAAACCTGAGCTCCTTGGAGAATGGGTACAATTAAACAATGGCACAACTCTAACTACTCTTTAAGCTGCCCTTCCCCTTCTCTAGCTTGCCATTTTCCTCCTTTGAAGTCTCCTCTTCCCAAAGGAGCTATTAAGTGCATACTATTAAACACATTAGTGTGTAATGTACAGTGTGCAGCCAAATACAGATGTAGAACCTTCTCCAAAATACTGAATAATTATTTACTCCTTACCAGGAGAGCTTGTCTAGAACGATAATCTCAATTTTTCCTATACATACTGGAAAAGCTTCAATTTAACTGCTGCAACCTGGTATGATTTGTGCATGTGAAAACAAACTGTTGTCACTGTATTTGTATCCATAACTTCGTTGTATTTTTCCAAATACAGAATTACTTTCTGTCACTTACCATTCCAAAGCAAATGGCTCTATGTTGGAACAGAGAGAGGAAATACTCACATTGTGAACATTGAATCGTTCATACTTTCTGGATACGTTATCATGTGGAACAAGGCCATAGAACTGTAAGTTTTTAATTCACCAGTTTTCTATTTGCTGGTGTTTTTCTGTGGTTTTTTTTAATGAATACCAGTCTCTGTCTATTATATGTGCTGCCTTGAGGTATATTTTTAATCTTCCTCACTTGCATCCATAAAAAGTATTTTCAACAAATGTATTTTCATGTGTCTATTTCCACCCCAAGAAAAATCTTCTGTTAATCTAGAATTAACAGAAATCAAGGACTTCCAAAAAAGATCTGTGTTGACTTTACACTGCATAATTATTGTTCATATAAGAAACAAACATAGACTTAAAGGTAGGGAAATGCAGGACTTTGCTTTGCAGAAGCCAAGTTGATTCTTCCTTGGCAAGGCTTATTCTTCTGTATGTTTAATAATTCTCTCTTTTAATAATGTTTTCCACCAATTTGCCCATGACAGCTCCCCACCCACTTTTAATTCATTGCCTTCTGTCAAGGAGGCCGATTTTGAGTATAATTGCCACTTTCCACCCACAGTTAGGATTATACTCATTTCAGTTATATCACAATATCCACAACATTTGGGTCGACTTCCTTTAATATTGCCCACTTGGCCTACAAGGTAAAAAAACCCCACTTTACTCAGTTTTTCATAGCGTTGGTTTTGATTTGCAGATCCACAAAGACTCATCCTGGCCCCGTGGTGCACCTAAGCGATAGCCCAAGAGATGAAGGGAAAGTGAGTAAGAGGAACTACAGTATTTTTCTTTTGTCACTCCAACCCTTTTCCTCCAAGGAATAGCCTTACGTAAGAATTATTGAACTACTACTGCCTGGTTCACAAACTACAGCATAGTGAGACTTCACAAGCGTGTGGACTCCTGGAGAGGAGTTTGCAACCGCTTTGCTTCCTTTTTGATACTACCCCAGACTGAACTAAGTCAGAGAGCTCATCCCACTTTGCTGTCACATGGCTAGAAAACACAGCTCCATGCAGTTTTCAATTTGTCCTGCCACTTTCTCCAGGAAAAGCTGCTCTTTACCGCTGAATCGGAGCAAACCTCAATCCATGGAAAACCCATTTGCTGTTTGTGCTGGTTCAGTGGTAAAGAGCGTTTTCCACCCCACGCAAAAACAGCAGAACAAGCAGAAGTGTGGTTGAGCCCAAAGTTTGACTAAGTGTTATGTCCTAACCTGGGCTTGTGCTTAAGCGCTCTCTCCTCACTAACTGTAAGCTCTAGCTAGGAACACTCCAAGTTTGGCTTAGCAGGCTGTGTGAACCAGGCTATTAGATACTAAGCAATGTGCTTCAACTGTCTTCTGTGAGTCAAAAACATAATTTTATTTAACTGGAAGCATTTACTTGTGGATTTTGTCATGTGTATATTAGTGCTTGATAAGACTCAATCTTTTTTTTTTTTAAGTCAGTTAAATTTCTTGTGCTTATGAACGGACTGCTTAGTTAGCCAATATAATATTACAGCATGATACAGTTGATTCTAAACTGCATATACAATTTGTAATAGAAATGTACCCTGATAATAATAATCTTACTGGGCTTTTTTTAAAAGTCTCAATAGTTCTTATGACCACTACTTTGCTGATACTGAAAAATGTTTTAGCTAGCTACCATCTGTTTCAGAATGGCATAGAAACCCTGTCAAAGAAAGAGAAAACCACGTGATGGGTAGAAGTTGTATAATTAGACATTTTTTGAATTAGTAATGCCCTTTTAAGTGGTCGGGACAATTTCTGTAAAACAATGTTGGGGGATATGCATGGCTTTTCTAATTTCTGACTGTCGAAGTACAATTTTAAAAATTATATTAAGTCACTAGAGGTAATATTTTATGGATATGTAGCAACTTTTTAAGGCTAGATAACCAACAAGTCCCCCACCCTCACAGAGCTGCTATTTTTAAGAAACTGCAGTTCCCAGGCTTCTTGGGAAGTCATGGGAACTGGATGTGCTTTAAATGTCTGGGGTGCATCTGCCTGAAGATGCACTGGAAAGTGTTGGATAACGTTTGTTTGCTGCACTATCATTTGAGTTCCCTCTAGCATGTCAGGATGAATCCTCCTGAATGCAGGTCTTTTGGAAACGACCAAGGTCCCAGCACCACAGTCATAAACCTGTGAATAAATCGCAGGCTTGCTGTTTGGCAGATTTATCTGAAGAGTGCTATCAGAAGATGTAAATGGCTTGTCCTAAAGACTGCGATATAGATTTATGCTAAATAATTTATGATAAATGATTATAAAATAAAAGACAAAAAGGCAAGAATCGAGAGCTGCCCCTCTTTGTATGAATAGGCTCAATGTTGAGTATCACAGGTAGGCCATGGTATCTGAAGAAAATACGATAAATCATTTTGCTCTGCAACTACTTTTTTCGCCTCTCTCCCTGATTGATCTAGTAACAACTTCAGCCCTATGGAATACACATCTGTAGATTTGAGAAAAAGATTGACAGTGCAGAAAAAAGCAGGGTTCATCACAGAGACATAGTTATGCTCTTAAACTGAGTCACCGGGAGATGACTCAGTAAACTGGAACGGGCAGCTGAAAATGTACCTTATTAACACAGTCATCTGCACTGTGATAAACTGGCATGCAAAAGTTAACTGTTCTGGACTGGCAAATTTTGGCTTCCGTTGAGTTCCCCTGACAAAGCGGTGAAGGCTAAGAGACTAAACCACAACTGGGGAAATAAGAACAGACCTTGACTGCTGCTCATTGTTAGCCTGAGGAGCTTCCCTTCAGGCAACACGATAAGTCAAAAATGGGTAGCTTAGTGCGACGCAGCAGCAAATTGAACAGGGAGGAATGAAGTGACCCTTTGTGCAGGTTCCCTGCTGGGAACTGGCTTGTTTGCTTGCACCAAGCAAGATTGAATTCCCTGTGATGCCCAGGAGTTCAGCCCTCCTTTCTGCAGCCACATGCGATGTCAGGTGTAGGACAGGTGATGCTGTTTCATGGACCAAATGGAGAGGCTTGGTTTAGCATTATGTGTGAATTTATCCACTCTGTGCTAATTGAGTGTGTCTGGCTTTGAGGTCTTAGGCTGGAGACAGGCAACACTTTAAGAGAGCCGGAGGTGGTATGATAGAAGCATTGCTTCCCATGCAGTACGTCAGGGATAGCTATTGTGTTGTCCACAAGGTGTTGTTGAAGTCCAACTGCCTTCATCCCTGCTCATGGACCATGCTAGCTGGGGGAGTGTCAGAGTCCAGCAATATTTGAAGGGCACCACATTGGCTACCCCTGGTGTACATAGTATTTTCTTGTGTCCCATTTTTGCCTCTTGTAAAAGGTTATGCAAATTTACAAAGTTCTTAAAAAAAAAACAACTACAAAATGTGCAAACGAGAAGCCAAACTTGATGTGATGTTAAATACGTCCTTGAATGTAATAAAAAATTAAAAGAATAGTCCAGTAGCACCGTCTCTAAAGTGCTCCTGGACTATTTTTAAATTTTTTATTTCAACTGCATCAGACCAACATGGCTACCTACCTGAATTTTGAATGTAATGTTCATGTTTTAAAAATGCAAGTAGCATCAGAATGAGGTGGGGAGTTTCCTTCCCATGTAAATTGCAGTTTCCAGGGAGCACTTTCTTCAGGAATGAAGCAGGGGAGGAAAAGTTTAGATTCCCACCTACACACCTGCAATGGTCCTGATAAAATATCACATCTAGTTTGGCCCAGAGACGAAAGTGGGACAGGAGAAAGAGTGTACTTATCGGGAGCTGCAACAACTCTGACATACCATCTTCCTCTCGCTGAAAAAACCAAAACCTATTGTCTGTCTCCAGCCTTCATTGTGACACCTTCCAGAGACACAACAGATAATGAATATTATGCAGCAAGTTCCATTCAGGTCTCACAGAGCATTTGGAAAGCAGAGTAACAGGTAAGGCAGAATCCAAGCAAATTATATTAGCATAGGACGCAGTGCTGTTTCCACTGAAGTCAAAACAAAACCTGTTGATTCCACTTGACCTGTACCTAGAAAGCATGGGTCCAAGTGGTTTTCTGTCTGAGCGGTCTTTGCTCCACTGCTTTCCCCTAGAAAACCCGCTGTTTAGGAGTAAGAACAAACATCAATCCGTAAAAAACCAGATGGCTATTTGTTCCAATTCAGTGCTAAAGTTTGGGTTTCCCCAGGGGGAAGGACTGGGGCAAACGCTGGTTGGATAAGCCCCGAGTAAAATTGCAGCTTGAGTCATTATTCCTACTTAGTGTCTTCCGTGAATTAAGTTGAACTGTTGCCTGTAGTTAGGAAAAGAATTCTTCGCAGTGGAATAAAAGCAGATTTTCTAATTGAGGTACACATCTTTCAATGTGTACCTCAACTTAAAACACCCATTTTCTTTTCTGTAAAAGAAAATTGTTTTATGCATGAAAAGATGCTAAGGATATATAATTTAAATAAATAGTTAAATAATAACAGCTAAAGAAGCATTCAAAATAAATGTTTCCTATATTGCCTGTGCTCTGGCGACTTCTAAGTTAGTTTCCTGCAATGTGTTATACCCAGCGCAGCGTTTGAAAAGGGTCTGGAAACTGCAGCTGATGCAGGATTCAGTGGCCCGATTGCTGACTGGAGCAAGACAGTTTGAATAAATCTACACCAAGCTTAGTGTGACTGTGCTGGCTACCAATTAGTTTCCGGTCTCAATTCAAAGTGCTGGCTTTGACCTATAAAGCCTTTTGCTGCTCAGTACCCTAAGGACCACCTCTTTCCACATGAACCAGTCTGGACTCTCCTCTGTGTGCCGTTTTCATAGGAGTTGTGGAAGGTGGCAACATGAGAATGGGCCTTCTCAGTGGTGGCTCTCCGCTTGTTGAATGCTCTTCCTAGGGAAACCTGCCTGCCACCATCACTGTCGGTTTTTAGGCACCTGGCAAAAGCCTTTCTGTTTACCCAGGTTTTTAGCCCTTAATTTGGAGGGTTTGTGCTCATCTTTTTTGTGGGGTGGAGTGGAACTGCATTTTAGGTCCTTTATTCTTTTTTATACTTGGATTTAATGGTTGTTGTTTTTTTACACTGTAAGTCACTTTGAGACCCTTTTTTTTAAAAAAAAAATGTGACAACGAAGCGTAGTAAATCATAAGATAATTATAATTTGAGAACATAATTGTTTTGTTCCCCCCCCCCTAGTTGTTGATAGGCTATGAAAATGGGACTGTGGTATTCTGGGACTTGAGATCCAAAAGAGCAGATTTAAGACTATACTACGATGAGGTAAGCTATTTATATTTCCTTTAAAAGCACAACCCAAATGTTTGGGTGTGTTGGAAAAAATGCTGTTAGTTAAAAGGGGTCCATTTTCAAAAATGTGTACAGTTACTGTAGTTGTGCCAGAGGGTCTAAGTAGACCACTGTAAGCAGGTCAAAACATGTAAAGTAATGGAAAGTATGGATAATTTAGATGGATAAATATTTGGATAAGTATTGATATGCAGTTGTAAATATTATCATTAGGACCCATGGGAGGGATGGGGGGAAGTCAGGAGATTCAATCTCAATATTTAGATTTGGAATTGTTTTTTGTTACATGTTTGTATTTTTAAAAAATAAATAAAATTTTATTTTTTAAAAATAAGTAGAGTTGGTTAAGATTAGGTTGCTAATCTGACTATGTATGGCAGTTCTGTGTTGATTACTTCCTCTATGAATTACTGCATGAATTGTTGTGAATTTACACATAAAAAAGCTTATACAGGCTTCTCAAAGGAAGGCAAGCATAACTTTCACTTTATTTGTATTGCCTTACTGATACTATTTAGGGACGCGGGTGGCACTGTGGTCTAAACCACTGAGTCTCTTGGGCTTGCCGATCAGAAGGTCGGCGGTTCGAATCCCCGCAATGGGGAGAGCTCCCGTTGCTCGGTCCCAGCTCCTGCCAACCTAGCAGTTCGAAAGCACGCCTGTGAAAGTAAATAAATAGGTACTTCTGCAGCGGGAAGTTAAACAACGTTTCTGTGCGCTGCTCTGGTTTTGGTGTTCCATTGCGCCAGAAGCGGCTTAGTCATACTGACCCCATGACCCGGAAAAACTCTGCGGACAAACGCCAGCTCCCTTGACCTGTAAAACGAGATGAGCGCTGCAACCCCAGAGTCGTCTGCGACTAGGCTTAACTGCCAGGGGTTCTTTACCTTTACTACCTGCTCATGTCTGGTCAGAATTAAAATTCTGGTAAGAACTTTCACATCCCTAAGCTGTCTAGAGTCTTAAGGAACACTTTTGCCTATGTGACCCTGCCTGGCCTTTCAAGATCAGTGGTGAAGGCCATACCATCTGTCCTTCATTAGCAAAGGTTTGATGGGTGGGTACCAGGAGCAGGACCATGTTGAATTTCCTTCCCAAGAGGTAAAGCAGGCTCCCTCCGCCCTGTTTTTAGTCGAGTGTGTCTTCCCCTTGTGCATTGTTCTGCAATCTGGACACCACCACCCTGAGCTAATTTTGAGGGGGGGAGGAGAGAGGGGGAAATCCCATTGCGCAAGCCAGGTTCCTTTCATAGGGCTTCAACTGATGAAATTCAGTGCATTGGGCTTCCACTGATAAGAGTTTCTGACTAAGCTTGAGGAAATGCTTTTTGACAGGAAATGCTATTTGACTGTGGACACTCCTGCTTGGAGGCTTTTAAGCAGAGGTTGGATGGCCATCTCTCATGGATGCCTTAGCTGAGATTCCTACATTGCAGGGGTTGGACTAGATGACTCTCATGGTCCCTTCCAACTCTACAAATCTATGATTCTCTGGGGTGCTTTAGGTGAATCCTGCCTACTATGTTTATTTTCATGTAGGACACTTTAGAAAATTAGTTTGGAAAGTGGACTACAGTCGTACCTTGGAAGTTGAACGGAATCTGTTCCGGAAGTCCGTTCGACTTCCAAAACATTTGGAAACCAAAGTATGGCTTCTGAGTGGCTGCAGGAGCATCCTCCAGCCAATCGGAATTGTGGAAGAAGTGCCGGGTGGTCAGCTTCCGAAAATCATTCGAAAATCTGTACACTCACTTCCGGGTTTCGATCATTCAGGAGCCGATTTGTTCAGGAGCCAAGGCGTTTGAGATCCAAGGTACGACTGTATAAATAAAATAGTAATATGGAGCTGATCTATATTAGCAGAATACTTATGAAAAATGTTTCTTATGAGTAGCTTATTTTGTATCATTTTGGTTTTATGTGTACATGTTCCCTAGAGCTGAATTATGGCATTTGGATGGTAAAATAGAGAGGATATTTTGAGCTTCTGTAATTCTAAGGTATAATGGTTTTATTGTCAAATATAGACTATTTTGCCTGTCATTGCTAATATTTTAAATTGTTTTTTAGGCTATTCATTCTATTGGATGGCATAATGAAGGGAAGCAGTTTATGTGTAGTCATTCTGATGGCAGCTTGACTTTGTGGAATCTAAAAAGTCAAAGCAGACCTTTCCAGATAATTGTTCCACACGGTAAGTTATGGGGGGCAGACACTAAACCCTATTTGGTCACACAGAACTGTGACCATAATCTTGACCTTCTAGATAAATAGTGTGCAGATTGTTGTTTCTGGGGGCAAAAGAAGCAATTTACTGCTGTACAGAATTGATTACCCTGATAACTCAATGAAATGCAATGGAAGGATTGCTACATTTGAGGTAGGATTTTCGTTGCACCATTCACCTGATTTTATGTTGTAGCTGTTTCACCTAATCTCGATTGCCATTGTAAAGAAGATGTCAGGGGAATGAATACCCCCACCGTCTCTGAAAAGAGAGAAAGTCTCCAGAAATGGGTCCCATATGAGGTGCAGACTGCACCAGCTGCGCTTGGAATATATCCCAGCAGAGAACTATGCACCCTTCTATTAGTCTAAATATCTGGGGTAAATAGGTCAGGCTTTGCCTTCAAGTAGGGAGAATTGCAGCAGTTTCTGAGTTCAGGCCACAGAAATTGGTTTATCAGCACCTATCTGTTCTTCTTAGCTCAGGACACCCCATCCATCTCTGGATGAACTACTAGCCTGGTTTCCTTTTGACCAGGTGTGGGGAACCTTTGGCCCTCCAGATGTTGTTGAAGTACAACTCCTATCAGCCCAGCAAGCATGGCCAATGGCTAGGGATGGGAGTTGTACTTCAGTAACATATGGAGGGCCTAAGATTCCCCATTTCTACAAGTTGTGACCGGAAGGTTTGGTGAATGGTCACAGAAATTGGACAGCGAGAAATATTCGAACATGCAGTCAGCATTGGAAACCCACAAAATGCTCACAATTGTGTACAGAGATGAAGCTGTAACTCGAAAGACAGTGTATGAGTGTTTTAAGTGTTTCCGTGAAGGGCGGCAAACCATCGAAGATGACCCTCAGTCTGGCAGACCGTTGACGAGCAGAATGGCAGCAAACTCATGAACGGAAATGAGTTCATGAGTTATTGATGTGGGATCGGCGTTTGTCCATCCGAATGATGGCGGAAGAATTGCATATTCTGTTTGAAATCGTTACTGAGGTTACTGAGTTTTCCCATCCTCCATATTCTCCCGATCTGGCCCCACTGGATTTCTTTCTTTTTCCAAAACTGAAATCTGTACTGAAAGGGCACAGATTTTCCAACATTTCACACGTCCAAGCTGCTGTGACAAGGGAACAATGCAGTACAGAAAGAGGACTTCTCCAGAAGTTTCCAACAGTTCTATGAACTTTGTCAACGATGCACTGTATCAGAGGGGACCTACTTTGAAGGTCTGTAAGGCATATATTTCAAATATTTCTTGCTTTCCAATTTCTGTGACTGTTCACTGACCTTTCCGGTCACACCTTATATTTTAGACTGTAAATGTTGCCTCCCACCTGACACCCATTCCAGGCAAAATCTGGCTCATTGAATGGTAGGAATCTACAGATAATCACTACGTGGAATCTTTTTTTTAAATGCACAGTAGGTTATTGTTTCCACCCTGGTTCTTAAAGAATAACCCTGAATTTAATAGCCAGTACAAACAGTTGTGATTTTTGCAAACGTCTTAAGGTAAAATAAATTTGCTATTTCTGTGTGAACTTTTAACAGGTAAGATTCAACGAGATGGGAAAAAAGTTGAATCTTGTAAACCAATTCTTAAAGTAGAATACAAGACCTGTAAAAATAGGTAAGTAGGGTTTTCCCCCCACATTGCCCTTTACTGTGCTGGAAGCTTAATCGCATTAGTAGCTGTTCTGAACCCCCCATACATGCTGTTTCTGGAACCCAGAGGCTGGCAGAATGCTGTAGGTTCCATGTCCACTCTCAGAAAAACAGCACACAGTCCCAGTTAGACTCTGCTCATTTTAAAACATAGGTCTGGAGAACCTCTTTAAATCCTATGAATATGCTGTGGCCATCCCCTTCGTACCTTCTGGAATAGTTGTCTTAAAAGTTTCTGTATTGCAGGCCTTAAGGGGGAGGGCCCCTAGCCTCGCTTCCCAGCATATTTCCACATGAAAGTGCTAGAAAATAATTTGCTTGAAGCAGAGCTGCTAAAAACAGCAGGCAGTCCTGGGATAAATGGACCGGTGGCCTGATTTGTATCAGGCAGCTTCATAATTAAATCTTTTCGCTACTCAGTTCCAGAACCCTATAAAGATCAATGTGAGTCCTTAGAATTTAATCACAATTTACATACAGACTGCATTCCTTTTTTGCAACTAGCAAAAATATCTGGGCTGAAAGTCAGTGCAAAAATCTAAAACAATCTTTTTTTTCTTCTCCATTTCTTCCCAATATAGTGAGCCTTTTATGATTTTTTCTGGTGGACTTTCTTACGACAAACCTTGGAGAAGACCTAGTCTGACAATCATGCATGGAAAAGCAATTACAGTACTTGAAATGGATCACCCCATTGTCGACTTTTTAACTCTTTGTGAAACTCCGTACCCAAATGGTGAGCGTGTTTGTGTTACAATCTTAGCCAGAGGTCTGAAAACAAGTAGTGACCTTGTACTCACAGGAAAGCTGAGTACAGATAGCAGGGTTGGAAAAAATCCTCCAATAATTCCAGTCTCAAAGGTTCTGCCACCCACAGTTGGTCTAGGATTTTGCAGAGCCGCCTCATTGTAGGCAGATTTTTGTGCCTTGCCTGTGGGAATGTGTGGAGCAGAGAGTTTGTTCATACTCATATTGTCAAAAGTTACTGAAGTGTCCCTCAATTTGAGTGGGTGTATCAGATCTGATCTGTATGTGCCGTAACAGCAGAATTACCTTATTTTTCGCACCATAGGGCGCACCGGACCATAGGGCGCACCTAGTTTTGGGAGGCGGAAAACAAGAAAAAAATATTCTGAACCCCAGACGCCAGAACAGCAAGAGGGATCTGGCTTCTGGGATACCGTGTGGCTGCTCTGGCTTCTGGGGTAACCGCGCCAAGCCTCTTCAGGGCAGCGGGATGAAGGCTCCCCCTGCTCAAAGAGGCTGCGCAGGGCTAAAGCAGAAGCCAGGACAGACTCGTCGCTGAAGGGGCACTGCTCCTTCTCTCTCTCTGCGCAGCGCCCCTCCTTCACAGGGGAGGTGCTGTGCAGAGAGGGAGAAGGTGCAGTGCCTTTCAGCGCAGCTGGAGAAGGAACAGAAGGAGACCCTTCTGTTCCTCCTCCGCCTTCGCTGGACAGGCGCGTTGCTCAAGGGGCGCTGCGCCTTCTCTCTCTCTCTGCGCAGCCCCTCTCCTTCACAGGAGAGGCGCTGCGCAGAGAGGGAGAAGGTGCTGCACCCTTCAGCGAAGAAGGAGACCCTTCTGTTCCTCCTCTGGCTTCCAGGACAGGCGCGTTGCAGCGAAGCCAAGGACCCTGCATTCGCTCCATAGGACGCACACACATTTCCCCTTCATTTTTGGAAGGGAAAAAGTGCGTCCTATAGAGCGAAAAATACGGTATCATAAAAAGTACTTCTGGCCACATGTGGCAGCGGGAACAATGTAATAGGTTTCCAATGTGGATTGCATGGTGACTACCTAGGCATCTTCAATGCCCCACATGAATAAAAGGTGCTCCAATGAAAACTGGTTGGTTGGCACCTGTCTGTCTCAGGAGACAATGGAAGAGTGGACCCTTGGAGATGAAGTTGGAGAGTTACAGCTCCTGGTGTGGCTCTAGAGACCGATATGGAGAGACATGGTTTGTTGCAGCTGGGGGCAGATAAACCCATCCCAATGCGCCGATTCAGGTGTACCATGGTGTTTCTTCTTTCTGTGCAGTCGTACCTTGGTGAACAGCTTAGTTCCCAAACGCTGCAAACCCAGAAGTGCATGTTACGGTTTGCGAACTATTTTTGGAAGCCAAACGTCCGACTGGGCTTCTGCGGCTTCTAGTTTGGCTGCAGGAACTTCCTACATCCAATCAGAAGCCGCACTTTGGTTTTCGAACGTTTTGGAAGTCGAACGGACTTCCAAGGTACGACTGTACTTCTTTCTGTACTCCTCCCCATGGTCATTCCTCCTCTGGTCGCTGCTGCAGATACCCCTTGACTGTCTCCAAGCGCTGCAGTCATCTGCAAGGGATTCCTACACTGCGGGGTTAATGTTGCCAGGCTTCACATCATGTTTGCAGACATCTTTGAAATGCAGAGTTGGTCTGCCAATGGGTCTGGTGCCTGAAGCCAGCTCCCTGTAGAACACGTCTTTGGGGGTCCTGACATCTTCCATTTTGTGGACGTGGCCAAGCCAGCATAGATATTGCTGAGACAGGAGTATGAACGTGCTGGGAATTTGGGCTTGGGAGAGCACATCGTTGTCTGAGACTCTGTCCTGCCATGTGATGCCCCAAATCTTCCTGATACAGCACAAGTCAAAGGCATTGAGGCGCCGCTCCTTGTCTTTATACTAAAGACAAATTTATAAGTTCATAACAATCAAGTTTACGACCAAAATAACATCATCTCCCCATCAGTGTTCCAAACAGGCTTTTTCCTTTTTAAAAATCATTTTATTAATTTTTCCGAACCATAATTAACAACAGCATAAATTTCAACTCATGGTACAGCTCATAAGGCAGCTACATAACTTAGTCCAATAGTTCCCTTCCCGTTTCCCACATCTATACCCTTTCTCTCCCTTTTCCCATTATAAATCTTCCCCTTTCCTTCACAGGGAAGTCTTATCTGCATCAGTAGGGATGTAGTTTAACAGCATTTCTTTCAGTTTGGAAAACCCTCTTCAGCGATTCAGAACCCTACCTACAATCCTTCATTTTGTGAATATATATTATCTGGTTATTATTTAATGTTCTAGTTCACTAATATATGTGCTTAATTCTTGATTCTTAGAAGTGCAAGAACCCTACGCTGTAGTTGTACTATTGGAAAAAGATCTCATTGTCGTCGATCTGACTCAAAGCAAGTAAGTATATAGTCTGCAGGATGCTACAATTCATTTGAATGAAGGTCAGCTTTATTTATTTATTTTATCCAAGCTTGGAAATATAGAATAACAAAGACAAGCCATCATGTGTTAAAAAATAAACAGGCTCAGTTTCCATCTGTAATTGTGTAAAATCCATCTTTACATAATTACATAAGTACATAATTTAGAGTCTCTAGCTGTGTAATCACTTTTTATGTGCCTTTCCAAAGCTTGTTGAGTTTTTTGTTTTCCATTTTCCCAATTAAAGGGAGGTGGGAAGAAAATAACCTGGGATTAAAGTTCCAAGTGATAAATGTACTGCTTTTATTACATAAAAGTTTGTGACTCCGTTGTTTTTTCTATGTTTTTTTCCATAACTTTCTTGTTTATCCCACGCTCTTTAGTCTTGCCACCTCAGGTCTTTGCAAAGAGTTGAAAGAGAATGAAGACCGGTCCCTCATTTTGTTGGGTTAACCTGGTTCCCATCACTCTGATTAAAGAGAGGCAAAACTGCCTTATAGTGGAATTTATGTTCAGTTTATGTTGAATTTATCTTTTTAAAAGTTCTGATAAGCTGTCGATTTTTTTTTAATTCCTCCCATAGATTGCTAGTATGTTTTATTTTAGTAAACTTTATGTATTACATAATTTTCTGCTTTAAAAGGTGTGCTAATACAATCCCATAAAATATCTTTCTCAAATAGCTTTCCAATATTTGAAAATCCTTATCCCATGGACATTCATGAATCACCAGTTACCTGCACAGACTATTTTGCTGACTGTCCTCCAGATTTGATTCCTGTGCTATATTCCATAGGCGCTAAGCATAAGAAGCAAGGATACAGCAATAAGGTAAAAAGAGGAAAAGTTGGGTGCATTTTACTGAAGCAGAACTGTATATTTATTGGCACAGTCTTCTGTATAAAGCCTCCAGACTGTACTGTCTGCTTTACAGTACAAGCTTTTAAAAATAAAACTTATTAGTTGATGATGTAATGCAGTTAGGAATGTGGCCAAGCAGATTTCTTTTGAAAGCATATTCCAAATGGTTTATGCTGCTTCTTGGTTTGATTTACTGGGTTGAAAGATAGAACATAGAGCATAGCTTCTCCCTCAAATTTCAGGGGGACAGGAGGAATATATGAGAGAGAGAGAGAGAGAGAGAGAGAGAGAGAAAGAGAGAGAGAGAGCGCCCTCCTGGACGCACATAGGAACCACCCAATTTAGGGCTTAAAAGTAAACACTGGAATCTGGCCCTAAAGCACAAAGACAGCAACTATAGTTGAATGATGACCAAAGTTTATTTTTCTCCCTCAAATAATTCTATTAGCTTTACCCCTCACACTTCCCAACAACCCTTAAGAAGCTACAGTACCTAGAATCCTTTGGGGGCGGAGAGAATGAGTGTGCTTTAAAGCAGGGGTCAGCAAACTTTTTCAGCAGGCAGCCAGTCTACTGTCCCTCAGACCTTGTGGGGGGCCGGACTATTTTTTTTTTGGGGGGGGGGAATGAACGAATTCCTATCCCCACAAATAACCCAGAGATGCATTTTAAATAAAAGGACACATTCTACTCATGTAAAAACACCAGGCAGGCCCCACAAATAACCCAGAGATGCATTTTAAATAAAAGGACACATTCTACTCATGTAAAAACATGCTGATTCCCAGACCGTCTGCGGGCCGGATTTAGAAGGTGATTGGGCTGGATCCGGCCCCTTGGCCTTAGTTTGTCTACTCATGCTTTAAAGGTATAGTGCAGAGCTTTCCAAACTTTTCATGTTGGTGAAACACTTTTTCGACATGCATCATTTCACTACACGGTAATTCAATTTTACTAGCTAACCAGAGGTTGAGCTAACCCCTTTCCAGCCCTGGGAGGAGCACACACAACATTCACAATGCACACCTACATACTGCAGCTGACACACTAACATATATACAGCTGTAAGTTGTCACTTTCCTGGAAATAAAATGCAGCATTTCAGTATTCTAAATGCAACTCCTCTGATGGTGTTTAGGAGTGGCCTATCAGTGGCGGAGCGTGGAACCTCGGAGCACAGACGTATCCTGAAATTATCATAACAGGGTAAGGAAGCTGCTGTTATAGGATGCTGCTTACTGAAGGAGTGGTGGACCCATTTACGGACCCAACCAGTTTCTAATTTTCCCTTGATCTTGCTAGCTGTCCTCGGGGGTTGTCTCTGGTGATTCACAAATTGACTTCTAGGCTTCTTGTCCCAGTTTTCAGAGCTCAGTCTTTCCATGCTTTAATGAAGAGCTGAAAGATGTGAGGCAGCTAGGCTCTTCACAGCTGCCTAACAAGGACTGGCTGTCACGATGACTTACCAGCTGTGTTCAGTCTCTCACCGCAGGGAGACGCAGGGCCCCTCCAGTACAGTACTGCAGGTGTGTGTCCACAGCATGTGCTTAACATGGGCAGCCCCAAACTCGGCCCTCCAGCTGTTTTGGGACTACAACTCCTATCATCCCTGACCACTGGTCTTGTTAGCTAGGGATGATGGGAGTTGTAGTCCCAAAACAGCTGGAGGGCTGAGTTTGGGGGTGCCTGGCTTAACACAATAATAGTGAATTTGTGGTGGATTTAATTGTGCTTTATTAGTTGTTCTACAGTGTTTCCTCATTACTGATCTGTGGATGGACTTCAGCATGAAGTTGCAGGATGTGCACTGATTGGAAAAGAAGCAGTGTGACTGCCCAAAACATTTGCTGCTGCAAACAGTATTGAAAGTGGGATGCATTTGACTGCCCCAATAGCACCATGAGCACAAATCATCATGAATGTGCAATACATAGGGCATCTGCAGGGGCCTTGGTATATATGTGACGTTTAGGCTGTATACAAACTGGAGCTTTAAAGCACATGTGACGCAGATGGGCAGGGTATAAATAATAGAATTCTTTCCCTCAAAGAATCCTAGCCACTGTAGTCTGTTGTAACCCTATGAAGGGTTAAACTAGAATGCCCAGAATTCTTTGAGGGAAGAAATGTGTTTTGAATGTGCTTTAAAGCGTCAGTTTGTACGCAGCCTTACTAAAACGTTAACTGTTCTGTACTTTGTTTTAATTGACTTTTAATCTATTCTTTTTAAGTCATGCAGATGGAACAGTGAAATTTTGGGATGCTTCTGCCAGTAAGTGCCAAAACACAATTTTTAAACCATTAATAACTGCATGCTACAAATTTAAGGGAAATAATTGTTTAATTTGTTCATTATTGAAAGGATAGGATTAATGTAACAAATGGAATGAAACTGATTCCCGACATTTCAGTGCGAATGTTGGTGGAAGGAGACCCACATCACTGTGTGGTTTCTTTGTCCAAAGCCATTTGTTCCCCTTTGCCTCCTGTTTCTGTGACATCATGCTCCAGGGTGACAAAATAAGAAATCCTGAAATGTATATATGTTGATTTAATATTAATTCTAAACCAGAGATGGCCAACCTTTCAACATCTCACTCTTCTACACAGTTTTTCAAGGTAGAGGAATTCTGTTTCTAGGGACAGGGTGATCAAGTGAAACATTCAAATGACACCTAGTTTTTACGCACGTTTACCTGGGAGTAAACCTCACTGAACCCAGCGTGAATTACTTCTGAGCAATGCATGGGGTTGAACTGTTATCCCATTGCAAGGGAAATTATGGATTTAGAGAGGGATGATGAATCAGGGCTTTTATGCTCTGGAAAGGCATTCGTTTATGAAAATTATTATGGCTAGAATTCAGCTTAAGAGCTCCACTAGCGCAAGCACTTTTGGCTGTGCAATGGAACTTCTCCTCCCTGTCCTCTTCCCACATGTCTTCTTAATCTGCTGCAGAGCGTTGGGGGGAAATCCAAAACAGATTTAGGAAGCATGCAGAGAGAGGAGAGGGAGGGGAAGTTCTGTAGCTCAGCCAGCAGAACTGCTTAGTTTGATACTGCCCTGTGCTACTGTGCTTTCGTTCTCTGAATTATATATAGGCTAAAAAAAGAGCCTGGGTACAGCTAGGTTGCATACATGCTATCTACGTTTGTAGCACAAAAATGTAGTTTTCATGTTTGCCCTCAACATACTGCTTTCAATCTTGCTTGATTCTAGATCTAGCCATGCACAAAGATGGGTGTGTGGTTACTTGATATGTGTTTGAAAATCCCCCCATTAAGTTATCCACACCTTTTCCTCTCTGCACATGCCCCGGGAGAAGGAAGATAAAAGTGGTGGTGGCAGTCTTGGTATATGCCCACCCAGAACGCTCTTGGGCAGGTGTTGAGACATCCACTATTGCCAGACCACCTACATGGGTTTTCCATTGCAGGGTAATACAGAATCAACCTGCAATGAGCTTTTATTTTTGAAACGAAACCAGTTTCTCAGTAACTGCTTTTTAGGGGCAACAAATACGCAACGGATCTAAACTGTGTGTGCACTAAATAGAAAACAACAAGTATTCCCTCTCCGTTGGTTCTGGAATGAAATGTAGCGTATGTTGTAGCCCTAAGAAACAAAACGAAATGTAGCGTGTGTTGTAGTCCTAAGAAACAAAATGAGTAAGGGGAAATTTCAGTGATGTTTTAATTCTATGCTATATGGCAGCACAGTGGGGCATATCAGTATAGCTTGTGGTGGTGGAACAGTGGTTACACAGGTATCTAATTCTTGTATTGGTTGATTTCCAAGTGAATCAGCCACACACTGTTATCCGTGAGAGTAGCCTTGATCCTGCAGAACTGGTTTGGCATCCTTTTTTCCTCATCTTCTTCTCCTGCCCCATCTTTAACCTTTGAGCAGGTGGGAGTACGCACTTGTGAACCTGTGAGTTGGGCTTAATTTAAAAGCCTTAAATTTTAGAGTCAAACGGCTGGGCGAAGGGGCAGGGCAGAGAAATGGAAGATCCTGGATCCAAAAAGGAAGAGTGGTGGTGGTGCTGGAGGAAGAGGCTCATTGCCGTCCCAGGTTCTTGGATGCTCACTTTCTTCCACCTCCTTCTCTCCCCCACCCCTTTCTCTCTCCTCTGCAACGCATCACTTTTGAGCGATGGTAGGGCTTGTTGCTTACTACAGGGGAGTAATTATCTTGCTCTCCCTATTTGTGGCACTGTTATTGTTCTTCAGACTTGGAAGGTAGGGTGTCTGTGCTGCCAACACACACCAGTCCCAGTTGCTGTTTCTCCAACATGTCAATTACACTGCTCTGGAGCAAGAATCAACACATTTGCAAACGAGGCAGTTCAATTAGTCTGCAATAGTAATCATGGCCACCATTCAGCAGAGCCTCGGGACTGATTTGTTGAAGTGGTGAACCATATGCCGCTCAAACACTTGGTCTATTAGCTGGCTCTTTCTTGACTCCAAGCAGGACTCTGGGTTGCCATGTTATTAGGACAGAAGTTTGGCACTACATCCAAGTACATTTGTTTTGGATCTTGTTAAATAGGTGGTTGTTTAAGGAATTTTGCCATTCCTTTTGAGAACAGTGTAGCATGAATGAATGCAAATTCAGACTCCACTTCCAGAAAACAGAAAAGAAGACTAGCAGGTTGGTTGCTGTGTCCGTGGCACAGAAACACATATTTGTGTTGTGAGCAATGCTTTGCTGTGTGAGGGGCTAGAATGTGCAGCGGTGGGAACTCCACTGTCTGTGCCTTTTTAATGTTGTGTTTTAATGTTGTAACCCGCCCTGGAACCTCGGGATGAAGTGTGGTTAATTAATAATAATTAATTACAGTGCTGAGTTACACAGAGTTGTGTGGTAAAGAAAGATGATAGAATTCACATTACTTAAGAACCTCTTGTAGCACATAGCATAGAATTGTGTTTAGAACAAGGGAGATACAGTATTTCATACAGTGTGACCCCTGAGCAGCAGTTGTGTTCCCTAAAAATGCCAGTGCAGTGCTACCTCATCAGGGAAAGGTGCTTCAGTGTGAATTGCACCAGTGTTACAGGAAAAAAATACTGAAAATACATTTGTATCCCATATAAATGTTGATAATTGTTGCAAATAATTCAACAATAGATATACGAAGGAAGTTGTTAGGTAAGGCCTTTTGAGGCGTTCTCCCTCTATCTGTGTGGCTTGTGTATTTTTCTGCATTCACCTTGTTGGCCTTCCTTTTACAGTAGTTTCTCCTAGGTTTTAGGGTTCTTGCTTTTGTCCAGGATAGCCTGGTAGATTGGAGATCCTTCCCATGGATGAGTCAACCAGCAGTTGGCCTTGCTCCTTGATTAAAAGGGGGAGGGAATGTCCTGAAGGATATTTAATGCCTCCCTTGAGAATAGGAACTTATGGTAAGAAAAGTCCTGGGTTTTGCACTTTTCAAATGGAAGCCAGTAATGTCAAGCTGGCCAGACGTATGTTGAACAACTGTGTCCAACTTACAGGATGGGTAGGGTGATAGATAAAGATTTGAGCACCCTTTGCACATCTTATGGACTCAGAATTGTATGAATATCTTCAGTATATACGGTATATTTTCATTCTTTTTACTGTAATCTTAAAAGGCATTACACAAAAAAGCAAAGAAAGTAAATGGGCGGGATTGAACTCAGGTGTTGCATGTGTAGAACGTGGTCCATCTCCTCTCCACCAGTAAATCCGCTCTGGTGGTGTGGGGAAAACCCCAGAACAGGTTTGGAGGGAGTGCAGAGGGGGTTAAGTCCCATTGCATGAGTCAACCTTGTTCTGTACACACCTACTCCACTTAGTGCTACATTGGATTCCATCATATATCTTCAATTTTTTTAAGGTAGAGGATTCCTTATGTTGAAAGGTTGACCTTCTTTTTCATACGCCCTAAAAGAGCAGGGCTCTATCCTGCTGCTAAGGTATGTCTCTCTTTTTGGTCTTCTCTGAGAGCAGAGCACAGATAACGTTAGATATGATCTAGTATGAAACTCAATAATGCTGCATTTTGCACTGTTTCACTGTAGTATCTAACAATACTGGAAAAGACAGATTGTGATATTTACAGATAATGAGCATATATTAATCTAGTTTAAAGCAATATAATAGATGTCTTCAATATTCTCCAGTTACACTGCAGATGTTATACAAGTTAAAAACCTCAAAGGTTTTTGAAAAGCAGAAGTTAGAAGGAAAACCAACCCCAGAAAACACAGAAGAGGATCCTTTTGCCATCCAGTTGATGTACTGGTGCCCTGAAAGTAGACTGTTTTGTGTAGCAGGGGTCTCTGCATATGTTATCGTTTACAGATTCAGCAAGCATGAAGTTAATACTGAAATCTCAGTAAGTTTGCATGAGTTTGCTTATCTATTGCATTGCTTACTTCAAGGCTTGGTGTGGAGTTTTGAAACACATCATATTCCAGAGTTGCATGTAGCATAAGTGAAAAGCTTAGATTTTGTTAATCAAGTAAAATTTCAGATAGATGGGATGTTGCAACACAGAACTATGTTTGAAACAGGCAGTGCAATAATGACTGCACGTTTTAACTTTCTCTATGTAATGTATAAATATATGCAAGTGATTGTAACACTATTTCATGTGTGCTACTGTGAACTGTTATGTAGGAAGGCCCTGGGTACAGATTGCATTTGAGCCAGTTGATTACTTAAAAAAACAACAACCCAAAATCAAATTCTCAGATGCAAAACATTTTACTGGGTGGTACTGTCTTTCTTCATAATAACCTTGTGTTTCTGTTTCTGAGATAACATTAGTGGCCCAAAACTCCCAGGAGCCCAAATTCATGGTGATGAATCTGTTGAACAACTGCTTTAAGTACCCTCTATCTCATGCTTAGGAAGAGAGAGCAAAAAGCCCATTGTTATCCTCGAAATTCAGTTCTTAGGTTATAAGACTTCCCACCCCATTTGTGTTAGTTCTTTAGATGAAGGTCAATTTCATCTTAAGTTGTTGTTGGGGGCCAGGTATTGGTTGGTTAATGGGCAAGTTCTGTGGAGGATATTTAGTGTTGATGATATTTCCATTCCTCCCCTTCATTCATTCCTCCCCTTCATTTTAACTGAACTAATACCTTATCAAATGAATCTCTTGATTGCTATACTAGGAACTGACCGGATTTATTGCTGCTACTTATTTTTATTCAGAAAATACTTGATTTCATAAGATAACTTGGGTTTTAATTTCCTTAAGTCTTTAGAGGTGCACCTCCAGAGTGAGGCTGAAGATATCATGAGTCCCGAGGCAGAAATGATTCCTCCCTTTCCAAATGCCTCTTCCCCTCTTCCGTCTTTAAAAGATCTCTCAGGCAGTACAAACACTGTGGCATCTGAAGGAACCATGAAGGACAGCATCCCATGTCTCAGGTAAACCATTTAGATGGGTGAAAGGTTTCTTTCCCTCTCCCTCTGTTGTCCTCTCTTCTGTCAAGGATATAAAATTCCTTAAGGCAGGCAGGGATTTGGTTTTTTTACATTTGCTTGGCTTGTATTGCGTTGTGTAGAACCCAGTAATGGCCAGTGGAATGGAATGAGGTGGCAAACCTTTACTGGCTTCCTAGGAGCCGTGCATTTAGTATTGTGGACCCAAATTTATGGAACTCCCTTCCAGCTGAGGTCAGACAGGTATCCTTGCTGCTTTTTTTTTATTCCAGCAGGCATTTTAATTGATGCTTGATTTTCCAGTTGTATCTAACTTTTATTTTTTCATATCTAGCGTGTCTAAATAAATGATGAGATAAAAATTATTGAAATTAAACAGGATGATGATGTATCAAAGATGATATATAAAGGGGCAGATAAAAATATAGAAAGTATACTAGCCA